>NC_080070.1:22250177-22564466 GCF_949987535.1 Balaenoptera acutorostrata
CAATAGAAGGAAACAGGGATTCCTGGGGAAGTAGCTGATTCTAGGGTTAGAGCAGGGAATTCAGAAGATTAGCCTAGAGCATGTTGTAGTGCTCAAAACAACAACAGCAAAAGGAAGGCGGGGGCATGTCAAAGGGACACAGAGGAGCCAACATGAAAGAATGAATGGGCAAAGCTAAAATAAACAACAAAATAAATAACGTAGTATTGGATTAGAACCCAAAGTATAAATACCCCTGAGTCCATACTGATATAAATAACCCCAGTCTAACAATCAGAAAAACATCAGATTCAAATTGAGGAACATTCAACAAAATACATGACCAGTACTCCTCAAAACTCTCAATATATTGAAAAACAAGGAAGGACTGAGAAACTGTCACAGACCAGAGGAGAGTAAAGAGACAAGACAACTAAAAGTAATGGTATCTTGGATGGGATCCTGGATCAGAAAGAAGACAGTGGAAAAACTAATGAAATCCAAATAAAATGTGGCATTTAGGTAATAGTAATGTATCAGTGTTGGTATCTTGGTTAGGACAAATGTACCATGGTAATATAAGATGTTAGCAATAGGAGAAACTAGGTGAGGGGCATATGGGAACTTTGTACTATCTCTGCAACTTTTCTGTAAATCTAAAATCATTCTAAAATAATGGGCCTTCTCAAAGGCCCATTTATTTATCTATCTTAAAATATAGATCTATACCTGTCACAGAGAAAGTACTTAATAAATGTCAAAAAGAATAACTTTTTTAAAAGGCAGTACTATAAGGAAAAGAATTTTCTTTACATATACATCTCACAAAGGTAAAACATTAATACATAAAATAACCTCAAACAATACTAAAAGGTAAAAACCAACTAGAAAAATATAGGCAACATAAAACACAAAAGGCTAATTAAAATTTGAATGAAGAGCACTTAAACATAAATACCCCATATGAAAGTAGGCAAAACCCAAACATTCAAAATCAATAATAACCAAAAATTAGAGATTAAAACAAAGATATAGGGAGATTAACCAAGATGGCGGAGTAGAAGGACGTGCTCTCACTCCCTCTTGCGAGAGCACCAGAATCACAACTGACTGCTGGACAATCATTGACAGGAAGACCCTGGACTTCACCAAAGAGGATACCCCACGTCCAAGGACAGAGAAGAAGCCACAGTGAGACGGTAGGAGGGGCGCAATCAGAGTAAAATCAAATCCCATAACTGCTGGGTGGGTGACTCACAGACTGGCGAACACTTATACCACAGAGGTCCACCCACTGGAGTGAAGGTTCTGAGCCCCACGTCAGGCTTCCCAACCTGGGGGTCCGGCAACGGGAGGAGGAATTCCTAGAGAATCAGACTTTGAAGTCTAGTGGGAATTGATTGCAGGACTGTGACAGGACTGGGGGAAACAGAGACCCCACTCTTGGAGGGCACACACAAAGTAATGTGTGCATCGGGACCCAGGGGAAGGAGCAGTGACCCTGGGGGAGACTGAACCAGACGTACCTGCTGGTGTTGGGGGGTCTCCTGCAGAGGCAAGTGGTGGCTCTGTTTCACCGTGGGGATAAGGACACTGGCAGCAGAGGTCCTGGGAAGTTCTCCTTGGCGTGAGCCCTCCCAGAGTCTGCCATTAACCCCACCAAAGAGCACCGGTAGGCTCCAGTGTTGGGTTGCCTCAGGCAAAACAACCAACAGGGAGGGAACCCAGCCCCACCCATCAACAGTCAAGTGGATTAAGGTTTTACTGAGCTCTGACCGCCACAGCAACAGGGAGGGAACCCAGCCCCACCCCTCAACAGTCAAGTGGATTAAGGTTTTACTGAGCTCTGACCGCCACAGCAACAGTCAGCTCTACCCACCACCAGAGCCTCCCATCAAGCCTCTTAGATAGCCTCAACCACCAGAGGGCAGACAGCAGAAGCAAGAAAAACTACAATCCTGCAGCCTGTGGACCAAAAACCACAGTTACAGAAAGACAGAGAAGATGAAAAGGCAGAGGGCTATGTACCAGATGAAGGAACAAGAAAAAACCCCAGAAAAACAACTAAATGAAGTGGAGATAGGCAACCTTCCAGAAACAGAATTCAGAATAATGATAGTGAAGATGATCCAGGACCTCGGAATAAGAATGGAGGCAAAGATTGAGAAGATGCAAGAAATGATTAACAAAGACCTAAAAGAATTAAAGAACAAACAAACAGAGATGACCAATACAATAACTGAAATGAAAACTACACTAGAAGGAATCAATAGCAGAATAACTGAGGCAGAAGAACGGATAAGTGACCTGGAAGACAGAATGGTGGAATTCACTGCTGCGGAACAGACTAAAGAAAAAAGAATGAAAAGAAATGAAGACAGCCTAAGAGACCTCTGGGACAACATTAAACGCAACAACATTCGCATTATAGGGGTCCCAGAAGGAGAAGAGAGAGAGAAAGGACCAGAGAAAAGATTTGAAGAGATTATAGTCGAAAACTTCCTTAACATGGGAAAGGAAATAGCCACCCAAGTCCAGGAAGCGCAGAGAGTCCCATACAGAATAAACCCAAGGAGAAACACGCCGAGACACATAGTAATCAGAGTGGCAAAAATTAAGGACAAAGAAAAATTACTGAAAGCAGCAAGGGAAAAACGACAAATAACATACAAGGGAACTCCCATAAGGTTAACAGCTGATTTCTCAGCAGAAACTTTGCAAGCCAGAAGGGAGTGGCATGATATACTTAAAGTGATGAAAGGGAAGAACCTACAACCAAGATTACTCTACCCAGCAAGGATCTCATTCAGATTTGATGGAGAAATCAAAAGCTTTACAGACAAGCAAAAGCTAAGAGAATTCAGCACCACCAAACCAGCTCTACAACAAATGCTAAAGGAACTTCTCTAAGTGGGAAACACAAGAGAAGAAAAGGACCTACAAAAACAAACCCAAAACAATTAAGAAAATGGTCATAGGAACATACATATCCATAATTACCTTAAACGTGAATGGATTAAATGCTCCAACCAAAAGACACAGGCTTGCTGAATGGATACAAAAACAAGACCCATATATATGCTGTCTACAAGAGACCCACTTCAGACCTAGGGACACATACAGACTGAAAGTGAGGGGATGGAAAAAGATATTCCATGCAAATGGAAATCAAAAGAAAGCTGGAGTAGCTATACTCATATCAGATAAAATAGACTTTAAAATAAAGAATGTTACAAGAGACAAGGAAGGACACTACATAATGATCCAGGGATCAATCCAAGAAGAAGATATAACAATTATAAATATATATGCACCCAACATAGGAGCACCTCAATACATAAGACAACTGCTAACAACTATAAAAGAGGAAATCGACAGTAACACAATAATAGTGGGGGACTTTAACACCTCACTTACACCAATGGACAGATCATCCAAAATGAAAATAAATAAGGAAACAGAAGCTTTAAATGACACAATAGACCAGATAGATTTAATTGATATATATAGGACATTCCATCCAAAAACGGCAGATTACACGTTCTTCTCAAGTGCGCACGGAACATTCTCCAGGATAGATCACATCTTGGGTCACAAATCAAGCCTCAGTAAATTTAAGAAAATTGAAATCATATCAAGCATCTTTTCTGACCACAACGCTATGAGATTAGAAATGAATTACAGGGAAAAAAACGTAAAAAAGACAAACACATGGAGGCTAAACAATACGTTGCTAAATAACCAAGAGATCACTGAAGAAATCAAACAGGAAATAAAAAAATACCTAGAGACAAATGACAATGAAAACACGACGACCCAAAACCTATGGGATGCAGCAAAAGCGGTTCTAAGAGGGAAGTTTATAGCTATACAAGCCTACCTCAAGAAACAAGAAAAATCTCAAATAAACAATCTTACCTTACACCTAAAGAAACTAGAGAAAGAAGAACAAACAAAACCCAAAGTTAGCAGAAGGAAAGAAATCATAAAGATCAGAGCAGAAATAAATGAAATAGAAACAAAGAAAACAATAGCAAAGATCAATAAAACTAAAAGTTGGTTCTTTCAGAAGATAAACAAAATTAATAAGCCATTAGCCAGACTCATCAAGAAAAAGAGGGAGAGGACTCAAATCAATAAAATCAGAAATGAAAAAGGAGAAGTTACAACAGACACCGCAGAAATACAAAACATCCTAAGAGACTACTACAAGCAACTTTATGCCAATAAAATGGACAACCTGGAAGAAATGGACAAATTCTTAGAAAGGTATAATCTTCCAAGACTGAATCAGGAAGAAACAGAAAATATGAACAGACCAATCACAAGTAATGAAATTGAAACTGTGATTAAAAATCTTCCAACAAACAAAAGTCCAGGACCAGATGGCTTCACAGGTGAATTCTATCAAACATTTAGAGAAGAGCTAACACCCATCCTTCTCAAACTCTTCCAAAAAATTGCAGAGGAAGGAACTCTCCCAAACTCATTCTATGAGGCCACCATCACCCTGATACCAAAACCAGACAAAGACACTACAAAAAAAGAAAATTACAGACCAATATCACTGATGAATATAGATGCAAAAATCCTCAACAAAATACTAGCAAACAGAATCCAACAACACATTAAAAGGATCATACACCACGATCAAGTGGGATTTATCCCAGGGATGCAAGGATTCTTCAATATATGCAAATCAATCAATGTGATACACCATATTAACAAATTGAAGAAGAAAAACCATATGATCATCTCAATAGATGCAGAAAAAGCTTTTGACAAAATTCAACACCCATTTATGATAAAAACTCTCCAGAAAGTGGGCATAGAGGGAACCTACCTCAACATAATAAAGGCCATATATGACAAACCCACAGCAAACATCATTCTCAATGGTGAAAAACTGAAAGCATTTCCTCTAAGATCAGGAACGAGACAAGGATGTCCACTCTCACCACTATTATTCAACATAGTTCTGGAAGTCCTAGCCACAGCAATCAGAGAAGAAAAAGAAATAAAAGGAATACAAATTGGAAAAGAAGAAGTAAAACTGTCACTGTTTGCGGATGACATGATACTATACATAGAGAATCCTAAAACTGCCACCAGAAAACTGCTAGAGCTAATTAATGAATATGGTAAAGTTGCAGGTTACAAAATTAATGCACAGAAATCTCTTGCATTCCTATACACTAATGATGAAAAATCTGAAAGAGAAATTATGGAAACACTCTCATTTACCATTGCAACAAAAAGAATAAAATACCTAGGAATAAACCTACCTAGGGAGACAAAAGACCTGTATGCAGAAAACTATAAGACACTGATGAAAGAAATTAAAGATGATACCAACAGATGGAGAGATATACCATGTTCTTGGATTGGAAGAATCAACATTGTGAAAATGAGTATACTACCCAAAGCAATCTACAGATTCAATGCAATCCCTATCAAATTACCAATGGCATTTTTTACAGAGCTAGAACAAATCATCTTAAAATTTGTATGGAGACACAAAAGACCCCGAATAGCCAGAGCAGTCTTGAGGCAAAAAAATGGAGCTGGAGGAATCAGACTCCCTGACTTCAGACTATACTACAAAGCTACAGTAATCAAGACAATATGGTACTGGCACAAAAACAGAAACATAGATCAATGGAACAAGATAGAAAGCCCAGAGATTAACCCACGCACCTATGGTCAACTAATCTATGACAAAGGAGGCAAAGATATACAATGGAGAAAAGACAGTCTCTTCAATAAGTGGTGCTGGGAAAACTGGACAGCTACATGTAAAAGAATGAAATTAGAATACTCCCTAACACCATACACAAAAATAAACTCAAAATGGATTAGAGACCTAAATATAAGACTGGACACTATAAAACTCTTAGAGGAAAACATAGGCAGAACACTCTATGACATAAATCACAGCAAGATCTTTTTTGATCCACCTCCTAGAGTAATGGAAATAAAAACAAAAATAAACAAGTGGGACCTAATGAAACTTCAAAGCTTTTGCACAGCAAAGGAAACCATAAACAAGACGAAAAGACAACCCTCAGAATGGGAGAAAATATTTGCAAATGAATCAACGGACAAAGGATTAATCTCCAAAATATATAAACAGCTCATTCAGCTCAATATCAAAGAAACAAACACCCCAATCCAAAAATGGGCAGAAGACCTAAATAGACATTTCTCCAAAGAAGACATACAGACGGCCACGAAGCACATGAAAAGATGCTCAACATCACTAATTATTAGAGAAATGCAAATCAAAACTACAATGAGGTATCACCTCACTCCTGTTAGAATGGGCATCATCAGAAAATCTACAAACAACAAATGCTGGAGAGGGTGTGGAGAAAAGGGAACCCTCTTGCACTGTTGGTGGGAATGTAAATTGATACAGCCACTATGGAGAACAATATGGAGGTTCCTTAAAAAACTAAAAATAGAATTACCATATGACCCAGCAATCCCACTACTGGGCATATACCCAGAGAAAACTGTAATTCAAAAAGACACATGCACCCGAATGTTCATTGCAGCACTATTTACAATAGCCAGGTCATGGAAGCAACCTAAATGCCCATCAACAGACGAATGGATAAAGAAGTTGTGGTACATATATACAATGGAATATTACTCAGCCATAAAAAGGAACGAAATTGAGTCATTTGTTGAGACGTGGATGGATCTAGAGACTGTCATACAGAGTGAAGTAAGTCAGAAAGAGAAAAACAAATATCGTATATTAATGCATGTATGTGGAACCTAGAAAAATGGTACAGATGAGCCAGTTTGCAGGGCAGAAGTTGAGACACAGATGTAGAGAATGGACATATGGACACCAAGGGGGGAAAACTGCGGTGAGGTGGGGATGGTGGTGTGCTGAATTGGGCGATTGGGATTGACATGTATACACTGATGTGTATAAAACTGATGCCTAATAAGAACCTGCAGTATAAAAAAACAAACAAAACAACTAATACTAAACTTTCATTGGGTTATTTGTATGGAAATATGTTAATATAAATGTTTCAGACATTACATGAAATTTCTAAAAATCTTATATTTGTATTTGTATGGAAATATGTATGGAAATATGTTAATATAAATGTTTCAGACATTACATGAAATTTCTAAAAATCTTAAAAAAAAAAAAAAAAAAAAAGATATATATTAACCCTATAAAATTGGGCCTACTCTCAAAACAACATGTGTTTTAATCATAATTGCAGCTGTTGGCCAGAGCTGGTAAAATGGCACTCTCATATTTTGCTGGTAGAAACGCAAACTGATACAACTTTTCAAGAGAGAATTTTAATATAATATATATAAAAAACATTTCAAATAGGCATATCCTTTTAAATAAAAATGATGATGACATCAGCCACAATGACAGTGATGATGTTTGCATCTAACATTTCTAAGCTTTTATGACATCTCAGACACTGGTCTAAGTGCTTTCCATACATAAACTATTACCGTCAAAGCACAGATTAAGAAACTGAGAGAGATAAATTAATTTGCCTAAGCATACACACCTAAGAAATAACAATTTGAACCCAAGGCAATCTGACTCTAAAGCCAACACTCCTAATCACCATACTATACAGCCTCAGAATTATTCCACTTCTTGGAACTTAACCTAAAAAATAATCCAGGGGATTTAAATCATCCACATTCATCACAATACAATTTATAATAACAAACTGTGAACAACCTAATTGTCTAACAACAGAGGATGCGTTAAACCAAATTATGAAATATCTATGTTATAAAATACCATGTAATCATAATGTATTCTACAGCCTGACTTTAATATTGTTGGAAAATATCCACTACATAGTGAGTGAAGGGAAAAGGTAGTTTACAGTACATATACTGTAAATCAAGTGTTGTAAGTAATAATAATATTCATGCATGAAGAGAAAAGACAAAGAAGATATACTAAATTGTTAATGTAGTTCTCAATGGTGAGATTTCAGTGACTTTTTTCCTTCTTTGTGCTTTTTTGTACTTTTCAAATATTCTAAAATTAACACATCTGACACATTATCAGAAAAAAAGGTGTGTTTTATTAAGAATGAATTACAAAGCAAAGATGAGAACTCTATGAAAAGACTGCAGTACAGTTAAAAGCTAAAGCTAAAAAACTAGGAAAAAAATCACTCTGACATGAATGTTATAAAGCATGAAAGAAAACCTAATATATTATAACTATGATAAATTGGGACCACAAAAATCACAAAGTATAATAAATTGGAGGAGGGGAGATCAAATGACATGTAAGTGAGTTAATTTCATCATTTTTCATAGCTCCTAAGAATAATGTTTCTGAAATTGATAAAAAGAAAAAAAGAGACTCAAGCATACTTAAGTTTAGAATAAAAACATACTACATATCTTATAAATTATTTGAGGCAGAATATCAACAACAACAAAAAATAGCAAAAAGAAGGAAATAAAAGATTAAATGAAAGCAGGACACATTAAAAACAGAAAATTTTAAATAAAATGACAATATTAATACCAAGCATCTAGTACAGTCATACATATAAATGGTCTAAAATAACATAGTAAGATATCCTTTGGACTGGGTGAATAGTAGTAACGTTACTATTACACGAAGGCACATACACAATAACAGTGACTCATGACAGATAAAAGTTATATAAGGCAGACACAATCTTTGTAAAACTAGGAGGAAGTTAAAGAAAAAGTATTAACTGGGATTAAAGGGGTCAAAGGTAGAGATAAAAAATACAATTTAAAAAAGTATGAACTGGATGAAAACAATAACTATAAAATTAATAGTTCAAGCCAAGATTGTGAGTCTTAATGAATTAAATGAAAACAAAAATAAAGCAAAACACAGTTAATATTAGAAGAAACTGATAAAAAACAGTAGCAGGAGATTTAAGTCTCTCAGCAACTAAAAAATTAATAAACAAACAACTATATAATGTCAAAGTAGTGGTAAGGATTAATAGCACTATGAAGAAAAATAAAGCAAAGTAGAAGAGAAACAGACCTGAACGATATGAGGGAGCTAGCCATGTCATAATCTGAAAAATGAGCAGATGGATCGCTAAATGCAAAGTCAAGGGGGCAAACAGTTACAATATGTTATGGTCTTGTGAATTTTGAAATGCCTATTAAACAGCCCATTAGAGATCGAGCAGTTGGATTATCTGAGGCTGAAATTCAAGGAAAATGCCAGAGCTGAAAAAAATATAGAGAAACATCAGTGTATCAAATGCTAAAATATTTAGAGCTATGACACTGAGTGAAACAACTCAGGGGATAAAAGAGAGCTAGAAGAGAAGCTGAAGGACTGATTAAGCTCTGGGGGTCCACTATTTAGGGGGTCCAGAAGAGAAAGATCAAGCAAAGGAGACTGAGAAGGGCCAAAGGTGAAGAAGATGAAAACCTAGAAACTGTAGATGCCAACTGAAGAAAGTATTTTGAGAACAAAGACGTGAAAACTATGTAAAATGTTGCTAAGAAGACAGGGGCTGGGTGGTATTCACCCTCATATGCCTAACTCGAAACTTAAATGCTGCCAAACAGAAAGTGCCTAATAAATATTTGATAGATATGAACAAATAAATAAACAGTACTAAAAGGAAAATAATTAAAGTGGTTCCATCAAAACATAGAGTATATTAACCCTTACTTATTATCTGTAATTTAAAGCTTATACTAAGATAAAAGAGAAGTATGTATACTGGAAACTAATATAATATTGTACATCAACTATACGATTAAAAAAAAAGATAAAAGAGAAATATGATACAGACCAGAAACAAGGTGCAGCCTAAGGGGGCTTGGAAAGATGGAAGCTTGAAGATATTCCTGATGATCTCCAGCCCAACACTAAGTCAACTACTAAGTACCTCTCTTAAGCCCAGAAGGTGACAGAGGCCAGAACCAGAACTTTAAGAATTACCACAAAAGCTTAGCCCTAGGAGGACCATGAGATCCATGGATGCCTCTTTCCCCAAGAAAAAGGCATCAACCAAACGAGCATTCCTGGGACAACAGGCTGTCTCCCTGGCCCACAAAGATCTTCAGGAGAGCTTCAGCCCTGAAGATGAGAATGTACTTGCCCTCTTAGCTGAGGACATCTGGTTGCTGAGAGGTGTCTCCTGGTGACCTACAGAGAACTAACAATACTAACAATGGTATATCAAAAGCCACAAGACAAAGACTGCCAGACTGCCCACTCTCTCTGAGGTATCGGAAGCCTCACCCAAAGAGTACACAATACAAAAAAATTTGTATAGAAAATTGTACAAAAAGAGCCAAGAAAATTTATGAAAAAGAATAGTGAGAAGAGATCATTTTATCAGCATTTAAAACACTTCAAATCCTCTATAATTGGGGGCTTCCCTGGTGGCGCAGTGGTTGATAATCTGCCTGCCAATGCAGGGGACATGGGTTCGAGCCCTGATCTGGGAAGATCCCACGTGCCACGGAGCAGCTGGGCCCGTGAGCCACAATTACTGAGCCTGCGCGTCTGGAGCCTGTGCTCCGCAACAAGAGAGGCCACGACAGTGAGAGGCCCGCGCACCGCGATGAAGAGTGGCCCCCGCTTGCCACAACTAGAGAAAGCCCTCGCACAGAAACGAAGACCCAACACAGCCATAAATAAATAAATTTTTAAAAAAAATCCTCTATAATTAAAAACAGTAGGGATTGGTATAGGAACAGATCAATAGCTAAGAAACAAAAATCCAGAAACTGAGCCCTGTGTGGATGAGAATTTAATATTTGATGAAGGTGATATTTTATTTCAATGGGAAATGACAGTTCATATTTAAGAGACGCTTATACAACTGAATATCCACTGGAAGAAAATAAGTTAACCTCTATCTAATATCATATACAAAATTCCAATTAAAGATTTAAACATACATACATACATACATACATAAACATATTAGAAAAAAATGTGAGGGCCAACATGTAAAACCAAAAGCATTAGTGAGATCTTTTTGCCAAGAAACACAGAAGCTTTAAAACGAAAAAGTTATTTGATTACAAAAAACTTTTGAATTTTGTATTGTAAAAAAAACACCATAAAGAAAGATAGGAAACAAGCAATAGTTTAGGGAAAAGTGTTTGCAACCCATATGACTAATAAAGTATTCATACCTAAGATATGCAAAACACTGTTTCACATTGAGAATAAGATGAACAACAAAATGAAAAATGAGCAGAATGCATGTCACTGAAGAGTCATTAAAATGGCTAGTAAACAGCAACAAATTTTTTTTTTCTAAATCCCTGTGTATTGTTTGTGTCAGGGAAAACAAATTAACATAGTAAGATATCTTTTTTCACCCATCAAATTGATGAAATTAAATCTCTACTTAACAGGAAATCAGGGAGAAACTGTGGACATGTCCATTACTCCAACCTTGATGGAAAGTCAATTTGCAAATCTATCAAAATTCTAAATATACATATTCTTTCACCTAGCACTCTCAAAATATATCCCATAAAAATAAGACCATCAGTACATAAAGATCTATGTATAGAGACTCATAAATGAGTCTGTCTAATGCAGCATTTTTTGTAGTAGCAGGGAAATGATTAAATAAATCATAAAACACATATATCATGGAACACTATACTGCCATTATAAAGAATACTTCAGATCTACACCAGGTAACTTGGAGGGATTTTTGCAATATAAGATACAAAGAAGCATGTATGATTTCACTGTTAAAAAAAACACTATTATTTATATATATATTTGTATACAATTATATTAACAAGCATGTGTAATATGATCTAATTTATATTCAATTATATAAAGCAAGCACACATATATGCCAAAAATGAAGCATAAATATCATTAAGGGGTTTAGCTTATCTTCTTCTATTTGTCGTATTCAGATTTTTATAATAAACATTATTTATATAAACATTAAATTATTGTAAAAATATTACAGTTGAGATGACAACAAGCTTTCCATATTTATGGCAAACTGACTACATTATCATCAGATGATCAAATCAGGCTCAACTTTTCTTTCTTTTTAAAGACATAGGAGATGGAGAAGCAATTAATAAAGGCTTATCGCCTCTTAAAATTTTTAAATGACAGATGATCTCTCAAAGCTTAGTTAGCTGTATACTGTTTTTAATTCTCCCTCCCAGATGTTCCTTCCTGAAATCCATTTCCATTCTCCTGGAAAGCAAATGAGAAACTAGTTGAGGGCAGAGACAATTAACGTTAGCCCTTCATCAACAGAAACACAGCCACTATGGTAGCATTCTATAAAACATGTTCTTCTTTATTATCCTTCCTCATACTTCCCAAAGAGATATAAAGCCCACCATCATTACTGGTATAGCTTTTCCTTCTTCTAACTCTCAGGAGAGACATTAACCTCTTTTACTACACATTGTTAATCAAGATACTAGTTCACTATCCCTGACCTCTAGTTCACTATCCTTGATCTCTAAAAGGGGAAATATCCCATCCACAGCCTCTGCTGAAGGAGCAATCATAGACACTGATGTTTTGTATTTGTGACTCTCCCTTACAACTATCTCAATGACAGCTAACCTAGGCTAGCTAATGACCTATGATGGGAGATGGAATGGGCCAGTACGAGAATAAAATTATAAGACAGAAAAATGTATAAGTGAATAGAACCAATGAAACAGAGAAAAGATATACAAAATAAGTATAAGAGATACAAGAGAAAGAATAAGCCGGTCAGTAGTAAGATAAGACTGTAGGAGACATAAAACAGCAAAGACTCCAAGGAATAACAGAGAATAGAAATTAATGGCTTTTTAGTTCTAGCTGCCAGGAGGCTATGTTTCTGGCAACCAAAAGAATGTGATCAAAATACCCTTCTAGGTACTCCATGACTAATTTTAACATTTTAACTATTGTCTGGGAAAATAAATAAATGATAAGCAAAAAAAAATGTCATACAAGACACAATTCATATAGTTTCATATAGAAACTATATGATCCAAATAACAAAGATTAATCTACTAAGATTAAGCTCAATATATGCCATTGTAAGATATATTTAAAATGCAAAATGCAAATAATAACTAACGGAGAACTGGTCAAGAAGAACTAATAAAAGAGATGGGCTGGGTGGGCTTCCCTGGTGGCGCAGTGGTTGAGAATCTGCCTGTTAATGCAGGGGACATGGGTTCGAGCCCTGGTCTGGGAAGATCCCACATGCCGCGGAGCACCTAGGCCTGTGAGCCACAACTACTGAGCCTGCGCATCTGGAGCCTCTGCTCCGCAACAAGAGAGGCCACGATAGTGAGAGGCCCACGCACCGCGATGAAGTGGCCCCCGCTTGCCACAACTAGAGAAAGCCCTCACACAGAAACGAAGACCCAACACAGCCAAAAATAAATAAATTAAAAAAAAAAAAAAAAAGCTTCTTTAAAAAAAAAAAAAAAGAAATGGGCTGAGGAGTAAAACGGTTTCCTTTTTTCATCAGGGTTAATTTAATTTTAAAAAGGTACATTTTTATTCCTACCAATGCAGTATGAAAACTGAAGGTAATAAAAATGAGCCACATTAAGTCTCTTGAACATAGATAGACTACAAAGGCAAGGCTGTGAGTAATTAATTTTTTCAATTAGGACTATAAAAATTTATAGTGAAACACATGGACGACTGAAATATGGAATACAATGTTAACTTTTTCCAAGTTACATGTCTGTATTTTGCAAAATTTTTAATGTAGTATATCTACATAAACTACCAACTGTCAGGAACAAACTATTAAAATTCATCATGAGAAGAGAATTTATTGGACATTTTGGGTTCAAGTCAGCAAATTAAAAATCTTTTTTTTTATTAAACATGCTCAAATCCCAAGTCTGCTCGGCAATATCTTTTAAATTGCTGCTCTTAAGAATACTTAAAATAAACATAAAAAGCAGCACTTGAGCAAAAAAATGGAGCACTTAACGTTTTTTTCTGCCAATGGATGCTCAGGATACTTAACAGTAAATCCAGTCAATTTTAAATCGAGAGTTTTGGATACTCAAAAGCTACCTCTAATTCTGATGTGAAGAAGTCAGTCAAGCAGAGTATGTAAAAGAGTGTGGAAGGATTCAATCTGTGAATATCTTCCTTTTGGTAGTTTTAAAACACCCTACTAAAACCTGTGCCCTTCTGTTGAATGATGTGATAAAATGCATCTAGAAGAAATCAGCTTTGACTAGGAATCATAAGACCCTGGAGCTTGGCCACTAATTGGTTGGATAACCTTAAGCACATCATGTAATCTCGCAGGACTTTAATTCCTTTATCTGTAGTGTAAAAGGAAAAGTTGAATTCCTTGATCTCAAGTTTCTTCCAGCTCTAATCAGGGCAGTGCATTGCACAACTCTAGAAAACACCATTCATGAGGCCATGTTAACATTCTACAATTCCATGAAAAGATTTCACATCCTTCATTCAACGTATCATGTAAAATCCTCCTCCTACACAGCAGTCAATAACAACACACAAGCCACTGATTATAATACAGCTTCCATTATGTGTAAACACTCTGCTGGGGTAACACCACAAAAGTACAAGAATGGGTACCTGTGGCCAAGGGGATTATGATCTATTTTTTAATAAGTAATAAATGTACTTAGCATAAAATTTATGACACAAAAACATATACAATAAAAAGCCAATTCAAAATGCAAAATAGAAATCAACTCAAATCAATTCTGAATAGCCACAGCTGTAGAGTGTTAAAGAGTATACTATAAAAAGTATAGCTTCTCCAAAAATCACTTGTACACTCACTTTCAAATACTTCCCAATTTTCACTCCAAATACTTCCAAATTTTCACACAGGAGCATGGTAAAGAGGGGGCCCTACCATAAGCTGGAGTTATTCAACAAATATTTACTGATCCCTATATGCCAGACATTGTGCTAGGCTCTGGGAATACACTGATATTTAAGATAGAAAAGATCCCCACTTGCGATGCTAACATTCAAATGAGAAGCAGCAGAAAGTTAACAGGTACAGCTGCAAACAAGGTAATTACAGATTGTGATAAATGCTATAAAAGAAATAAACAGGGATCTGCACTAGGACAGGGGAGTTCTTTTACTTGAGGTGGTCCCCAAAATGCTAATTATGCTAATTAGAAGGATGCACTCATGGAAAAATGAAGGAAAAGTCAATTCTTCACAAAGAAACCAACATGCTCAAAATCACAGCAACAGGAAATAATCTGACCATGGAAATCTGCGAACTGGATGAAGTCAGATAATGTCCTCACAGGTCCCAAGATAAGGTAAATGCAAAGAAAGCATGAAATCTCTAAGGGGGCCTGAGAACATTCATAAAATGCTGAGTCTAGACCCTAAGAGGATTTCAGAACTATCCTGCAGATATTTTCTTACTTTTAGAAGGACAGAAACCCACTCTGAAGAGAAACTGCAGGGAATAGAAAATAAATTAAGCAAAGCATAAAGAATGACAACCCCCAGGAAAGGTAAGATTCACATTCTAGGTGGGCAAAGGTCCAAGCGATACAGAACTCAAAACATATCACACGGCAAAATACATTTAAAGGTTCCTCTCCAGAAAGCAAAATACTTGCAAAGCATAGATATAAAGACAAAAAGCTTTACTACATCTCAGAAGTCCAAATTTAAAAAATATTTCACAAAGTAGAGAGATCTTGAGCCCCAAAGCTCAGAACTACACTTGTCCATCTCTTCTGCCTACAGTTCTTCCTTCTAAAACTACTGGAAGGGAATTCCCTGGCAGTCCAGTGGTTAGGACTCCTCGCTTTCACTGCTGAGGCTGCAGGTTCAATCCCTGGTCGGGGAACTAAATCCCGCAAACCACACTGCGCGGCCAAATAAATAAATAAATAAAATAAAACTACTGGAAACCCGTACTTGCTTAAACACTAGAAACTTAAAATGAAAGCACACACTAAGAAATTATAGGAAAAATAATATATGTGAAATAAATAACATTCTAACAGATAATAAAAACGCATGAGAAAAATGTGGCGACAGAAAAAGATGAACATTATTAACTTTTATTTCAACATGAACTAAAAGAAATTACGAAAATAGCTGAAGCTTTATTAAGCAGTAATAAATCAAAATTACAACAGTTCAGAAATAATATGACTAGACAGTAGGAAGAGCTAGCAAGACTCACAAATGAGGGAAAATAGGTTTTTTCAGAAAACAGACTACATTAGAAAGAACTAATTAGACAAGACTGTTAACTAGACTTATTGTGGTAACCATTACACAATATATACAAATATCAAACATGTTGCACACCTGAAATTAATATAATGTTGTATGTCAACTGTACCTCAACTAAAACACACACACACAAAGAATATACTCCCTCCTCCCCCAACCCTGCCCAAAAAAGCCCAGTGAAGAAAAAACAGATTAGAAAGTGAGTAAAAATAATGAAACAGATAGAAAAGAAAGTAACCGTAAGTAGGTGATCCAATAAATATGTAATTGGAACCAGACGGTATTTCAAACTGTGCTGCAAGCAAATCTTCCTAAAATAAGACCTGAATCTACATACTGAAAGGATACATGGTATATTAGGGAAATTCAACTGAGAATATTCCTACCATAAACTATTAGATTTTAAAGACTTTAAGCATCCAGGTAGAAAGACCAAGTCTCTTATAAGAAAAAGAAAATTATAGTTTCAAGAAACTTCACAACAGCTGTTTTGTACACAAAACAATGAAACAAAAAGTTGTAAGATCCTCAAGCACAAAAAGATGTGAGCCTGGGACTTTATATACAGTCAAACTGTCCTTCAAGTTTACAGGCATAGATAGTTAACAACATATAAAAGTTCCTTGAGCCCTTCCTGAGACCTACTAAAGAACAAACCATACATATTCAAGAAATGACTTGAAAAGCTTCAAAGTAAAATCAACTACAGAACTAAAACTAACCATGAAGATAAGGATGACCTAACAATATGTATGTTCTACAGCAATGTAGAAAGGATAGATCTATGAAAAATGGGAGAAGAATGTAGAGAATAAGTAGAAGTCCAAATAGACTTGCTAACTGCTTCACAAATACTAACCCTTAGAAGGAAAGATCATCATTTACAATTAGATGCTGGGATAGAGGGAAGAAAGAAGAGGAGGTTCCCAGCTAAGTTCTTCAGCGAGACTTAAGTGTTACACTAAAAGACACTGGATTGAAGGAAACCAAAAAACAAAAATGCAAGCCACCCTAAATGCCAAAAGAAACTTGTTTTAATAAGAAAAAGATCAAAGAAAAAAGACAACATAGTGAAAGATTCCGCGTGTGCGCACATTTGTGTAAAATATGCCACAAAACATTAG
Organism: Balaenoptera acutorostrata; assembly: GCF_949987535.1. Taxonomy (NCBI): domain Eukaryota; kingdom Metazoa; phylum Chordata; class Mammalia; order Artiodactyla; family Balaenopteridae; genus Balaenoptera; species Balaenoptera acutorostrata. The sequence continues at coordinate 22,267,530 of NC_080070.1, forward strand.
AATTGACATCAAACGTATCAATAAACATAAATGGCCTTAACACAACGTGTTTTCTTAATTTTTAAGATCAGTTAACAAGGCAAAAATCTAATTCTGTAACATATACAAGAGACATAAGTAAAACAAAGTGATTCCAGAAGTTATATATTTTAAAAGGATTAGCAAAGACACATCAAGCAAATGCAAGTAATAATAAAGCAGGGCTCAAATTTAATTTCACATAAGATGAAATTCAGAGCCTTAAGCAAAAATAAAAGAGTACTTTATCATAAAATACTATATTTTATAATACACATTAATGGTAGATATTACTAACAAAAATTTTTTAAAAACACTGAAATCAAAAAACAACACTTGAACTGAAAATAAAATTTCTATTAAAAATTATTGGGTCAATGGGACTTCTCTAGCGGTCCAGTGGTTAAGACTCCATGCTTCCACTGCAAGGGGCATGGGTTTGATCCCTGGTCAGGGAACTAAGATCCTGCATGCTGCGAGAAGCGGCCAAAAAAAAAAAAAAAATTATTGGGTCAAAGGAGAAATACAAAGCAAACTACAAAATTTCTACAAAATAATGCTAATAGCAATGTGACAGATAGTATAGCAGCAGTTTCCAAGAGAACTTTCTGTGATGATGGAAATATTCTATATCTGCACTGTCCAATACAATAGCCACTAGACACGTGGCTATTGAGTACTTAAAATGTGGCTAATGTGACTAAGGAATTGAATTTTTAAATTTAATTTAAAATCCATTTTAAGTTGCTACACATATCTAGTAATTATCATACGGAATAGTGTAGCTCTCTACAGTACACCAAAAATTCACAAAATTTATTAACTCTGTCAATATAAACTAAAAATTAAATATTTGAAAAAATTAAAGTGAAAAAAACAGGGAGTAAAATCCAAGTATCAAAAAAAATAAAAATTAAAAAACCCTCCTAGGCAGAGACTATTTTAAGAATCACACAGCTATTTTGCAAAAGTCTACAGAGATAAATCTGAAAACTTAGATGAAATGTATAACTCTCTGTGGAAAAAAAATGTACCAACTGACCCTAGTAGACACAGAAATGTGAAATAGAGAAATTTCCCTAGAAGAAAAAAAAGTTATCAGAACCCAACCATCAAAAAACACTAGGGGGGGCTTCCTGGTGGCGCAGTGGTTGAGAATCTGCCTGCTAATGCAGGAAACACGGGTTCGAGCCCTGGTTTGGGAAGATCCCACATGCCGCGGAGCAACTAGGCCCGTGAGCCACAACTACTGAGCCTGCGCGTCTGGAGCCTGTGCTCCGCAACAAGAGAGGCCACAATAGTGAGAGGCCCGCGCACCGCGATGAAGAGTGGCCCCCACTTGCCACAACTGGAGAAAGCCCTAGCACAAAAAAAAAAAAAAAAAAAAAAAAAAAAAAAAAACACTAGGTAGGTACAAATGGTCCCAGCAAGGAAATCTTACGAAAACATTTAATAATGAAGTACTCACCAGTACGATTTGAAAAAGGAAAGCAAAGAGACTTCCAGATTCAGCTCCAAAATGTTAAGAGCTTAGAAGCTGTCTCTCACTCTCATCTAGACAACAAGATGAAAGCTGAACAAAGTGAAAATCAACAAGTTTCCTTATATCCCTCAAAGAGCTGAGGTTACTGGAGAAACAATCACCCTGTAATCTGGAGAGACGGGCAAAAGACAGAGAATCACAGCTGAGGTCATCTTACCTGAGGCAGAAACCACTAGAGCCAATAATTGGTAGGAAAAATTACAAGGTCATTTTGACAAATTTCTGGAGACTGAAAGTGGACTAGCTTGAGAGTTAGATACTCCTGGGGGCATAGTTTTAGGGATCCCCCATATTATTGTGGGTTTTATTTCCAGTAAAAGAAGATGAAAGGAAAAAACCCTGCCTGAAACAGGGTAGGGGAAAAGCAACCATTTTTCAATATCCACAGAGCATTCTTCATAATGAAAGCCAGCCTTCTAAAGGCAACTTCTTTACCAGAGCCTTATCCTACCTGGGAAGTAATAAGCCAACCCCAGCCCCGTGTAGCCTTCCTTTCTCACATTAGAGGAGAAAAAGAAAGGCTAAAAAACACTCTGCAAAGTAAGAGTACAGGGACTCAGACCCAGTAAAAACTGAGATTTAATCATAAGATTAAAGAATGCTTCCCCTCCTTCACATCTAGCCACCACAACTGGGGTAATGTATAATTACAGTAGACTACAACTGAGAGCTTCAAGACACAAATTATTTAAGAACTTCTTAGGGACCAGCCCCCCAGCCCAAAAAAATGGAGAGAGAGAAAAAACATGGACACTAAAGGAAATGAAGCCTCTGGCACCTTGGGCTACATCAAACACTAAACAGCCCAACTTCTAACCTGATGAACATAAAACTTCAAACTGAAAAGCCTAATTGATTACCTCTCTTCCTATTACCTAATACATCCTAGCTGGCTTCCAACAAAAAACTTCAGCATGCTGAAAAACAAGAAAGAACACAGTCTGAAGAGACAAAGCAAGCATCAAAAGCAGACTCAAATACGAAACAGATTTTGGAATTATCAGATAGGGAACTTAAAATAACTATGATTAACATATTAAGGACACTAATGCAAGATGGATGGGTGATGTACCAGGGAAAGAATCAGGGAGCTTGAAGTTAAGTTAGCAGACAGTTCCCGAACTGAGAGAGAAAAAAAATTTTAAGGAAAAGAATATCAAACAACTGTGAGAAAATTACAAAAGCTATTACATATGCATAATTGTAATAACAGAAGGAGAAGAGAGTAAGGAGCAGAAGAAATATTTGAAGTAATAATGACTGGAAATTTTCCAAAATTAATGACAAACACCAAACCACAAATCCAGGAAGCTCAGACAAAACCATACAGGATATATGCCAAAAAATCTACACAGAGGTATTATCATATTCAAACTCCAGAAAACCAAAAAAAAAAAAAAAAAAAAAAAATTTAAGCAATGCCAGTGGGAAAAACTCCTTACCTACAGAAGAACAAGGATAAGAATTATGTCAGGGTTCTCACCAGAAACCATACAGTCAAGAAAGAGCAGAACAAAATACTTAGAAATGTTGAAAGAAGAAAAACTACCAACCTAAAATTCTGTATCCAATGAAACTATTTTTCAAATGTGAAGGAAAAATAAAATACCTCCTAAAACAAAAACTGAGAAAATCTGCCACCAGTAGATCTGCCTTACATTAATGTTAAAATAATTTATTTGAAGGAAAATGACACAGGTCAGAAACACAAAGAGGAACAGAAAAGGACTATATGAAGCCAACGTAAAAACCTGTATTTTCTTATTCCTAACTGAGCTAATAGATATCTGTTCAGAGAAATAAAAGCAGTAATGTATTGGGTGATTACAGCATATGGAAAAGCGAAATGAATGAGAGTAACGTTATAAGGGAGGGAGGAATTAGAAATACTTTGGTATAAAGTACTTGAACCACCCATCAAGCAGTATACTGTCATTTAAAGCTGGACTAAATTAGTTGTAAATATAGTATTGCAAACTCTGGGACAACCACTAAAAACATGTTTAAAAGAAGTAAAGCTGACATGCTAAAAAGGAGAGAAGATAAAAGCATACTGAATGTTCATTTCAAATCAGAGAAGGCAGAGAAAAAGGAGAAAATAAGAAAACTAAAGAACAAGTGCAAAGAATGGAAAACACAAACATGGTAGATGTCAATAATCAATTTAAATGCGAATGATCTTAATAACCCAATTGGAAGACTGAGACTGTCAGAATGGATTAAAAAAACAAGGCCTGAATACGTTGTCTACAAGAAACCCACCATAAATATAAAGACACAGATAGATGAAAAGTAAAGAAATAGAGAAACATATACCATGCTTTCAAAAGAAAGCTGAAGAAGCTATATTAACATCTAGCAAAAGATTTAAGAACAATGAAAATCATCAGGGATAAGGAAGGGCATTACATAATGAAAAAAGTGTCAATTCTCCTAGACATAACAATCTTTAATGTGTCTGTACCCAAAAAAAAAAGAGTGTCAAAATACTTGAGGGAAAAACTGACAGAAATGCAGAAAGAAAAAGACAAATCCACTATTATAATTGAAGACATCAACATCTCTCTATTAGTAATTGACAGATCCAGGAGGCAGAAACTCAGCAAGAATACATTTCAATTGAACAGTTCCATCAATCAACTGGATCTAATTAACATTTATAGACTATTTTATCCAACACAGCAGAATACACAGTCTCCTCAAACTCACATTGGAACATTCACCAAGATAGACCATAAAATACATGTTAATAAATGTAAAAGAAGAGAAAATTATACAAAGTATGCTCTCAGGCCACAATGGAATTAAACTTAATTGAACTTAATGAGTAAAATTAAACTTAGTAACAGAAAAATAGGTGGACAATCCCAAAATATTTGGAGTAAACAACACTATTCTAAATAATACATGGGTCAAGTCACAATATAAATTTTAAATTATCGTGAACTAAATGAAAATGAAAACAAAAAACCAAAATTTGTATGACACAGCCAAACCGAAGCATTGAATATAGCACTGAATGCACATATTAGAAGAGAAGATAGATCTAAAATCAATCACCTAAGCTTCCACTTAAGGAAACTAGACAAAGAAGAACAATTTAAGTATAAAGCAAACAGAGAAGATAAATAATAAAAAAGCAAAAATTCATGAAACTGAAAACAGGAAATGAAAAGAGAAAAATCGATAAAACCAAAAGCTGGCTATTTGAAAAAACAGTACAAGTGACAGACTTCTAGCTATGCAATCCAGAAAAAAAACAGAGACACAAATTACTAACATCAGATGTGAAAGAGGGGTCATCACTACTGATCACCTGGACACTAAAAGGTTAATACAGTCAATATCATACACCATTCTATTTCTACAACTTTGTAAGAGATGAAATGCGCCAATTCCTTGCAAGACACAAACTACCAACACTCAAGGAAAAATAGATCTTCTGAATAGGCTGACAGCTACTAATGAAATTAAATCAATAATTAATAATCCTCCAAAAAAGAAAGCACCAGGTCCAGATGGTTTCACTGGTGAATTCCACCAAACATTTAAAGAAAACCACTTTAAATACCACTTCTCTGCGACTTCTTCCAGAAACTAAAAGCAAAGTGAAAACTTTCTAACTCTGTATGAGGCCAGCATTACTCAAATATCAAAACCAGATGATGACATTACAAGAAAGAAAAACTCCAGCCCATCTTATGAATATACATGCAAAAATTCCCAACAAAATATCAGCAAGTCAAATCTAACAATGTGTAAGACTAATTACACACCACAATCAAATGGTATTTATTCTACATATGCAAGGGTAGTTCAACATTCAAAAATCAATTAATGAGACTCCCCCTTGTGAGAGCACTGAAATCACAACTAACTGCTGAACAATCATCGACAGGAAGTCACTGGAACTCACCAAAACAGATACCCCCACTTCCAAAGACAAAAGAGAAGCTGCAGTGAGATAACGGCTGGGTGGGTGACTCACAAACTGGAGAACACTTATACCACAGACGTCCACCCACTGGAGTGAAGGTTCTGAGCCCCACGTCAGGCTTCCCAAACTGGGGGTCCGGCAACAGGAGGAGGAATTCCCAGAGAATCAGACTTTGAAGGCTAGCAGGGTGTGACTGCAGGACTTCGACAGGACAGGGGGAAACAGAGACTCTACTCTTGAAGGGCACACACAAAGTAGTGTGTGCATCAGGACCCAGGGGAAAGGAGAAGTGACCCCATAGGACACTGAACCAGACCTACCCACTAGCGTAGGAGGGTCTCCTGCAGAAGTGGGGGATGGCTGTGGCTCACTGTGGGGACAAGGACACTGACAGCAGAAGTTCTGGGAAGTACTCCTTGGCATGAGCCCTCCCAGAGTCCGCCATTAGCCCCACCAAAGAGCCTGTAGCCTCCAGTGCTGGATTGCCTCAGGCCAAACAACCAACAGGGAGGGAACACAGCCCCACCCATCAGCAGACAAGGGGATTAAGTTTTACTGAGCTCTGCCCACCAAAGCAACACTCAGCTCTACCCACCACCAGTCCCTCCCACCAGGAAGCTGGCACAAGCCTCTTACATACTCTCATCCACCAGAGGACAGACAGCAGAAACAAGAAGAACTACAATCCTGCAGCCTGTGGAACGAAAACCACATTCATAGAAAGATAGACAAAATGAAAAGGCAGAGGACTATGTACCAGATGAAGGAACAAGATAAAACCCCAGAAAAACAACCAAATGAAGTGGAGATAGGCAACCTTCCAGAAAAAGAATTCAGAATGATGATAGTGAAGACGATCCAGGACCTTAGAAAAAGAATGGAGGCAAAAACTGAGAAGATGCAAGAAATATTTAACAAAGACCTAGAAGAAAGAAAAAACAAAGATGAACAATACAATAATTGAAATGAAAAATACACTAGAAGGAATCAATAGCAGAATAACTGAGGCAGAAGAACCGATAAGTGACCTGGAACAGAATGGTGGAATTCACTGCCGCGGAACAAAATAAAGAAAAAAGAATGAAAAGAAATGAAGACAGCCTAAGAGAACTCTGCGACACCATTAAACTCACCAACATTCACATTATAGGAGTTCCAGAAGGAGAAAACAGAGAGAAAGGACCCGAGATAATATCTGAAGAGATTATAGTTGAAAACTTCCCTAACATGGGAAAGGAAATAGCCACCCAAGCCCAGGAAGCACAGAGAGTCCCAGGCAGGATGAACCCAAGGAGAAACATGCCGAGACACACAGTAATCAAATTGACAAAAACAAAACAAAGAAAAATTATTAAAAGCAACAAGGGAAAAACAACAAATAACGTACAAGGGAACTTCCATAAGGTTAACAGCTGATTTCTCAGGAGGAACTCTACAAGCCAGAAGGGAGTGGCATGATATATTTAAAGTGCTCAAAGGGAAGAAGCTACAACCAAGATTACTACATCCGGCAAGGATTCATTCAGATTCGATGGAGAAATCAAAAGCTCTACAGACAAGCAAAAGCTACGAGAATTCAGCAACACCAAACCAGCTCTACAACAAATGCTAAAGGACCTTCTCTAAGTGGGAAACACAAGAAGAAAAGGACCTACAAAAACAAACCCAGAACAATTAAGAAAACGGTAATAGGAACATACATATCGATAATTACCTTAAATGTGAAAGGATTAAATGCTCCAACCAAAAGACACAGGCTCACTGAGTGAACACAAAAACAAGACCCATATATATGCTGTCTACAAGAGACCCACTTCAGACCTAGGGACACATACAGACTGAAAGTGAGGGGATGGAAAAAGATATTCCATGCAAATGGAAATCAAAAGAAAGCTGGAGTAGCAATACTCGTATCAGATAAAATACACTTTAAAATAAAGAATGTGGGCTTCCCTGGTGGCGCAGTTGTTGAGAATCTGCCCGCCAATGCAGGGGACACGGGTTCGAGCCCTGGTCTGGGAAGATCCCACATGCTACGGAGCAACTGGGCCCGTGAGCCACAATTACTGAGCCTGCGCGTCTGGAGCCTGTGCTCCGCAACAAGAGAGGCCGCGATGGTGAGAGGCCCGTGCACCACGATGAAGAGTGGTTCCCACTTGCCGCAACTAGAGAAAGCCCTCGCACAGAAACGAAGACTCAACACAGTCATAAATAAATAAATAAAAGAACGTGAATTTCTTAAAAAAATAAAATAAAATAAAATAAAGAATGTTACAAGAGACAAGGAAGGACACTACATAATGATCAAGGGAGCAATCCAAGAAGAAGATATAGCAATTATAAATATATACGCACCCAACATAAGAGCACCTCAATACATACAGCAAATGCTAACAGCTATAAAAGATGAAATCGATAGTAACACAATAATAGTGGGGGACTTTAACACCTCACTCACACCAATGGAAAGATCATCCAGACAGAAACTTAATAAGGAAACACAAAATTTAAATGACAGCATAGACCAAATAGATTTAATTAAAATTTATAGGATAGTCCATCCAAAAACAGCAGATTACACTTTCTTCTCAAGTGCACATGGAACATTCTCCAGGATAGATGACATCTTGGGTAGCAAATCGAGCCTCAGAAAATTTAAGAAAATTGAAATCATATCAAGGATCTTTTCCGACCACAATGCTATCAGATTAGAAATAAATTACACGGGAAAAAAACGTAAAGAACACAACACATGGAGGCTAAACAATACATTGCTAAATAACCAGGAGATCACGGAGAAATCAAAGAGGAAATAAAAAAAAAAAATACCTAGAGACAAATAACAATCAAAACATAATGATCCAAAACCTATGGGATGCAGCAAAAGCAGTTCTAAGAGGGAAGTTTATAGCAGTACAATCCTACCTCAAGAAATAAGAAAAATCTCAAACAATCTAACCTTACACCTAAAGGAACTAGAGAAAAAAGAACAAAGTTAGTAGAAGGAAAGAAATCATAAAGATCAAAGTAGGGCTTCCCTGGTGGTGCAGTGGTTGAGAATCTGCCTGCTAATGCAGGGGACACGGGTTCGAGCCCTGGTCTGGGAAGATCCCACATGCCACGGAGCAGCTGGGCCCGTGAGCCACAATTGCTGAGCCTGCGCGTCTGGAGCCTGTGCCCCGCGACGGGAGGGGCCGCGATAGAGAAAGGCCCGCGCACCGCGATGAAGAGCGGTCCCCGCACCGCGATGAAGAGTGGCCCCCGCTTGCCGCAACTGGAGAAAGCCCTCGCACGAACCGAAGACCCAACACAGCCAAAAATAAATAAATAAATAAATAAATAAGAAAATCCTTTAAAAAAAAAAAAAAAAGATCAAAGCAGAAAAAAATGAAATAGAAACAAAGAAAACAATAGCAAAGATCAATAAAACTAAAAGCCGGTTCTTTGAGAAGATAAACAAAACTGATAAACCTTTAGCCAGACTCATCAAGAAAAAGAGGGAGAGGACTCATATCAAAATTAGAAATGAAGAAGTAACAACGGACACTGCAGAGATATAAAGCATCACAAGAGACTACTACAAGCAACTCTATGCCAATAAAATGGACAACCTGGAAAAAATGGACAAATTCTTAGAAAGGTATAACCTTCCAAGACTGAACCAAGAAGAAATAAAAAATATGAGCAGACCAATCACAAGTAATGAAATTGAAACTGTGATTAAAAATGTTCCAACAAACCAAAGTCCAGGACCAGATGGCTTCACAGGGGAATTCTATCAAACATTTAGAGAAGAGTTAACACCCATCCTTCTCAAACTCTTCCAAAAAATTGCAGAGTAAGGAACACTCCCAAACTCATTCTACGAGGCCACCATCACTCTGATACCAAAACCAGACAAAGATACTACAAAAAAAGAAAATTACAGACCAATATCACTGATGAATATAGATGCAAAAATCCTCAATAAAATACTAGCAATCAGAATCCAACAACACATTAAAAGGATCATACACCATGATCAAGTGGGATTTATCCCAGGGATGCAAGCATTCTTCAATATATGCAAATCAGTCAATGTGATACACCATATTAACAAAATGAAGAATAAAAACCATCTCAACAGATGCAGAAAAAGCTTTTGACAAAATTCAACACCCATTTATGATAAAAACTCTCCAGAAAGTGGGCATAGAGGGAACCTACCTCAACATAATAAAGGCCATATATGACAAACCCATATACAGCAAACATCATTCTCAATGGTGAAAAACTGAAAGCATTTCCTCTAAGATCAGAAACAAGACAAGGATGTCCACTCTCACCACTATTACTCAACATAGTTTTGGAAGCCCTAGCCACAGCAATCAGAGAAGAAAAAGAAATAAAAGAACTACAAATTGGAAAAGATAAAGTAAAACTGTCACTGTTTGCAGATGACAAGATACTACACATATATAATCCTAAAAATGCCACCAGAAAACTACTAGAGCTAATCAATGAATTTGGTAAGGTTGCAGGATACAAAATTAATGTACAGAAATCTCTTGCATTCCTATACACTAACAATGAAAGATCAGAAAGAGAAATTAAGGAAACAATCCCATTCACCACTGCAACAAAAAGAATAAAATACCTGGAAATAAACCTACCTAAGGAGGTCAAAGACCTGTACTCAGAAAACTATAAGACCTGATGAAAGAAATCAAAGATGACACAAACAGATGGAGAGATACACCATGTTCTTGGATTGGAAGAATCAATATTGTGAAAATGACTATACTACCCAAAGCAATCTACAGATTCAATGCAATCCCCGTCAAATTACCAATGGCATTTTTTTACAGAACTAGAACAAAAAGTCTTAAAATTTGTATGGAGACACAAAAGACCCTGAATAGCCAAAGTGGTCTTGGGGGAAAAAAAGGGAGCTGGAGGAATCAGACTCCCTGACTTCAGATTATACTACAAAGCTGCAGTAATGAAGACAATATGGTACTGGCACAAAAACAGAAATATAGATCAATGGAACAGGATAGAAAGCCCAGAGATAAACCCACACAACTATGGTCAACTAATCTATGACAAAGGAGACAAGGATATACAATGGAGAAAAGACAGTCTCTTCAATAAATGGTGCTGGGAAAACTGGACAGCTACATGTAAAAGAATGAAATTAGAACACTCCCTAACACCATACACAAAAATAAACTCAAAATGGATTAAAGGCCTAAATGTAAGACTGGACACTATAAAACTCTTAGAGGAAAACATAGGACAGAACACTCTGACATAAATCACAGCAAGGTCTTTTTTGACCCACTTCCTAGAGTAATGGAAATAAAAACAAAAATAAACAAATGGGACCTAATGAAACTTCAAAGCTTTTGCACAGCAAAGGAAACCATAAACAAGACCAAAAGACAACCCTCAGAATGGGAGAAAATATTTGCAAACGAATCAACGGACAAAGGATTAATCTCCAAAATATATAAACAGCTCATTCAGCTCAATATCAAAGAAACAAACACCCCAATCCAAAAATGGGCAGAAGACCTAAATAGACATTTCTCCAAAGAAGACATACAGATGGCCATGAAGCACATGAAAAGATGCTCAACATCACTAATTATTAGAGAAATGCAAATCAAAACTACAATGAGGTATCACCTCACTCCTGTTAGAATGGGCATCATCAGAAAATCTACAAACAACAAATGCTGGAGAGGGTGTGGAGAAAAGGGAACCCTCTTGCACTGTTGGTGGGAATGTAAATTGATACAGCCACTATGGAGAACAATATGGAGGTTCCTTAAAAACCTAAAAATATCGGGGCTTCCCTGGTGGCGCAGTGGTTGAGAGACTGCCTGCTAATGCAGGGGACACGGGTTCGAGCCCTGGCCTGGGAAGATCCCACATGCCGCAGAGCGGCTGGGCCCGTGAGCCACAACTGCTGAGCCTGCGCGTCTGGAGCCTGTGCTCCGCAACGAGAGAGGCCGCGACGGTGAGAGGCCCGCGCATCGCGATGAAGAGTGGCCCCCGCTTGCCACAACTGGAGAAAGCCCTCGCACAGAAACGAAGACCCAACACAGCCAAAATCAATCAATCAATCAATCAATCAAACATACGCATCTGATTCAAGATCCTCATTAAAAAAAAAAAAAAAAAAAAAAAAACCTAAAAATAGAATTACCATATGACCCAGCAACCCCACTACTGGGCATATACCCAGAGAAAACCATAACTCAAAAAGACACATGTACCCCAATGTTCACTGCAGCACTATTTACAATAGCCAGGTCATGGAAGCAACCTAAATGCCCATCCACAGACGAATGGATAAAGAAGATATGGTACATATATACAATGGAATATTACTCAGCCATTAAAAAAGAACGAAATTGGGTCACTTGTAGAGACGTGGATGGACCTAGAGACTATCATACAGAGTGAAGTAAGCCAGAAAGAGAAAAACAAATATCGTATATTAACGCATATATATGGAATCTACAAAAATGGTACAGATGAACCAGTTCGCAGGGCAGAAATAGAGACACAGATGTAGAGAACAAACATATGGACACCAAGGGGGGAAGTAGTAGGGCGGGGGGCGGTTGGTGGTGGTGGGATGAATTGGAAAATTGGGATTGACATATATACACTAATATGTATAAAACAGATAACTAGTAAGAAGCTACTGTATAAAAAATAAATTTTAAAAAATCAATGAAATCCATCACATCAACAAGCAAAAGAAGAAAAGTCATGTATCAACAGATGGAGAAAAAGCATTTCACGAAATCCAACAACCATTCAAAATTTAAAATCTCTGCAAACCAGAGTAGAAAGGACCGTCCTCAAATTGATAAAGAACATCTAAAAACACCTATGGCTAACATAATGGTGAGAAATTATATGCTTTCTCCTTAACATCAGGAAGAAAGCACTCCTATTCAACATCATACTGGAAGTTCTAGCTAATGCAATTAAACTAAAAAAGGAAATAAAAGGTATACAGATTGAAAAGAAAGATAGAAAACTGGCATTGTTCACAGATGACATGATTGTCTATATAGAAAATCCCAAAGAATCAACAAAAAAACTCCTGAAACTAATATGCAATTATAGCAAGGTTGCAGGACAGAAGGTTAATATACAAAAGTCAACTGATTCCCTATATCCCAGCAATAAGCAATTGGAATTTAAAAGTAAAAACACAATACCATTTATATTACCACTTAGAATAATAAAATACTTAAGAATAAGTCTAACAAAATATGTATAAGATTTACATAAGGAAAACTATAACTACTAATGAAAGAAATCAAAGAAAATCTAAATAAATAATGGAGAGATAGTCCATGTTCATGGATATAGGGCTCAATATTGTTAAGACACTAGTTTTTCCATGTTGATCTATACATTCAATCCAATCCCAAACAAATCCCAGCAAGTTATTTTGTGGATATCAACAAACTGATTCTAAAGTTTATATAGAAAGACAAAAGACCCAGAAGAGCCAACACAATACTAAAGAAGCACAAAGTTGAGGAATGACATTACCTGCCTTCAGGACTTACTTAGAGCTACAGTAACCAAGAAAGTGTGGTAATGGTGAAAGAACATAGATCAATGGCAAAGAATATAGAGTTCAGAAATAAACCCAAACAAATAATCAGCTATCTTTGACAAAAGAGCAAAGGCAATTCAGTGGAGAAAAGAGAATCCTTTCAACAAAAGGTGCTATAACAAATGGGCATCCACATAGTAAAGAAAAAAAAATGAAGACCACACACCATTCACAAAAATTAACTCAAAATGAATCTTAGAGCTAAATGTGAAACACAAAACTATAAAACTCCTAGAAGATAATACAGGAGACAATTAGGTGACTTGGGTTTGACCATGACCTTAAACACCAAAAGCACAATCCATGAAAGAAAAATATTGGTTAAGTCGGACTTTATTAAAATTAAAAACTTCTGCTCTGCAAAAGACACTGTTAAGAGAAATAAACAACAGACCACAGATGTGGAGAAAATATTTGTAAAACCCGCATATGGTAGAGGTCTGTATCCAAAACCTACAAAGAACTCTTAAAACTCAGCAATAAGAAAACAAACAACCGAATTTAAAAACAGACAAAAGATGTGAGCAGACATCTGTATATAGATGGAAAATAAACATATGAAAAGATGCTCAACATCACATACCATTACAGAATTACATATTAAAACAGTAATGAGGGACCCTAGCAGTCCAGTGGTTAAGACTGCAATCCCAATGCAGGGGGCACGGGTGCGATCGCTGGTCAGGGAACTACAACCCACATGCTGCAACTAAAAGAGCCCTCAAGATCTGCATGCCGCATGGCGTGGCCCCCCCCCAAAAAACCCAAAAAACAGTAATGAGATCATCACTACACACTTATTGGAATGCTAAAATCAAAAAAAAACCTGACAGTACTCGCTCATATGTGGAATCTAGAAAAATGATACAGATGAACTTATTTGCAAAGCCGAAAGAGACACAAAGACATAGAGAACGGACGTACATATGGATACCAGGGAGGGAAGGGGGAGTGTGGGATGAATTGGGAGATTGGGATTGACACATATACACTACTATGTATAAAACAGATAACTAATGAGAACCTGCCGTATAGCACAGGGAACTCTACTCAATGTTCTATGGTGACCTAACGGGAAGGAAATCCAAAAAAGAGGGAATATATGTATACGTATAGCTGATTCACTTTGCTGTACAGCAGAAACTAACACAACATTGTAAAACAACTATACTCCAATAAAACTTTTTTTAAAAACCTGAGAGTACCAAATAGAATTGAGGATTCAATTCCCACAGCTGGTGGGAATGCCAAATGGTAGAGTGATCATATCTTACCATACGATCCAGCAATCAGACTCCTAGGTATTTACTCAAATGAGTTGAAAACTTACGTCCAAACCAAAACATTCACATGAATGTTTATAGCAGCTTTTACTCATAACTGCCCAAAACTGAAAGCAATCAGTATGTCCTTCAATAGGTGAAAGGATAAACTGTGGTATGTCCATAAAATGGAATATTATTCATAAATAAAAAGAAATGAGCCATCAAGCCATGAAAAGACATGAAGGAATCATAAATGAATATTGCTAAATTAAAAAATTATATGAACATCTGGACGTGAAGGAATCATAAATGAATGCTGCTAAATTAAAAAATTATATGAACATCTGGAAAAGACAAAACTATAGGCAGTAAAAAGATCAGTTTGCCAAGGGTTAAGGGGGAGAGGGGAAGGAACGAACAGGTGAAACAGAGGATTTTTTAGGGTGGTGAAACTATTCTGAATGGTTCTGTAAATGGCAGATATATAACATTATACATTTGTCAAAACCTATGGAACTCTACAACATTAAGAATAAACCTTGGGCTTCCCTGGTGGCGCAGTGATTGAGAATCTGCCTGCCAATGCAGGGGACACGGGTTTGAGCCCTGGTCTGGGAAGATCCCACATGCCACGGAGCAACTAGGCCTGTGAGCCACAATTACTGAGCCTGCGCGTCTGGAGCCTGTGCTCCGCAACAGGAGAGGCCGCGATAATGAGAGGCCCGCGCACCGCGATTAAGAGTGGCCCCCACTTGCCGCAACTAGAGAAAGCCCTCGCACAGAAATGAAAACCCAACACAGCCATAAATAAATAAATAAATAAATCCAAAGTTTAAAAAAAAAAAAAAAGAATAAACCTTAACGCATACAAGTTAAAAAAAAAAATAGGAAGTTAGAGGCTTCCATGAAAGAATGCAAACTGTGACAAGAAAATCTAACTATATTACAAATGTATGAAACAACGCCACTTAAGGCAATGGGGAAAAGGTACTGACCTAAGTAACTCTGTAAATGAATGGAGTATGTAAGACTAAAGGCAGAAGAAACTGTACATGAGTTCTGTACTCTAGTTAATAAACTTGAGTCCTACAAGGTACAGATAAACAATTCTGATACTGGTATACATGTATACTAAAACTGAAAAATTAAGATGCTTTGCAAATGGTTAGAGCCAGGTTTATAACTACTGGAGTGGAAATTTACAGATCAGCAAAGGGAGGAATCTAGAATTATCCATGTAGTAATGGAATAGAGTAGGAGACATCAGTAGAAACTCATGTTTAATTTAATATAGATACAAATGGTTACACATAGAAATATTTTTAGATATGTGCATATAAATTTATTTCTATACATAAATTTATATTACTATACATAAATTTATTGCTTCACTTTGTCAGCTGAGAGTTACTAAAATAAACAACACCCCAGAAGCAAGGAGCTTACCTAATACCCAAATCTTAGTTTCTGATATCATTTTCCAATAAAAGGAACCAGGGCTCCATGAAGAAATGGGGCAGGAAATACACAAGATGAGTCTGGAGCATTTTGTAGTACCAGAAAGTAAAGAAGTGCTTAAAAAGAAATCAATTGATGTGGGTTATGTCAAAAGGGCGCAAGAGCCAAATCTGGAACAATTTGAGCCACAAAATAAACTAGTATTAGATTATAACCCAAAGGACAAAATAAGTATACATGAAGTCCAAATTGATATAACTTACTGAATAAATTAATAAATGGCAGAGACTAATCTCCCATGCAGAATTCTGAATAAATTACATAGGTATTCTACCCTAAAGGAGGAGAGCATAATTCCCCATTCTATGTGTGGGCTCTACAGTGGGTTACACATAGTAATTTCCTTCCAAAGAGTACAGTATGCAAAGAAGAAAAAGAAATAACTTTACAGTAGAGAAACTTGACAAACACTATCTCGACCAGGTAATCAAAGTTAAAATCAATAGTGAAAAGTCATGATAATAGTTATGTACATAAAGTGATGAAAATGGCACTTTATCTCTTTGATCTTTCTCCCAAAACACCATAACCCATCTTAATCAGGAGGGGAAAAAAAAAAAATCACACAAACTCCAAGAGAGGGGCACCCTGCAATACACCTGACCAGTCCTCCTCAAACTATAAAAGTCATCAAAAACAAAGTCTGAGAAATTGTCACAGCCAAGAGGAGCCTGGGAGACACGACAATTAAATACAATCCTGGATGAGATCCTGGAACAGAAAAAGCACATTAGGCAAAAACTAATGAAATCTGAAAAATATAGACTATAGTAATAATAATGTATCAATGTTGGTTTATCAATTGTAATAATATAGTACGTAATCATAATATTAGTTATATAATTAATAATAGTAAAGACTGCTGGGGAGTATATGGGAACTCTCTGTACTATCTGCTTCATATTTCTGTAAATCTAAAACTGCTCTAAAAAATAAGTCTATAACTTAGTAAAAAAGAGGCAAAGTGATTACAGCATACATATTAGAAAGGAAAATGAAAAATTACTTGTTTGCAGATAAGATTACATTATTTAGATAACACCAAAGAATCAACAGAAAAAAAATACTATAAACTTAGTTTGAAAAAATATATCAAGTTAAAATACAGAAACCAGAGCCTTCAAACTTAAAAGCAAAAAGCAGTTAGAAGATATAATGGAAGAAAAGACCCCACTTACAACAGGAACAAAATAAAATATTAGGCATAAACTTAAAAAAGAAATGTGTAAAACCTATGAAGAAAAACTTTAAACAACCCTAAAAGGTACATAAGTAAGCCTAAAATAAACTCAAAGGCATAGTATGTCCCTATAGAAGAAGACTCATCATCATAAGGATGTCAATTCTCTCCACATTAATTTATAATTTAATTTAATTATACCCAAAAATAAGAACAAGTATTTCCCCGAAACTAGACAATAAATAAAGGTTCATGCAGCTCGATAACAAAAAAAAAAAACCCAAATAACTCATTCAAAAAATGGGCAGAAGATCTAAATAGACATTTCTCCAAAGAAGACAAACACATGGCCAAAAAGCACATGAAAAGATGCTCATCATCACTAATCAGTAGAGAAATATAAATCAAAACTACAATGAGGTATCACCTCATACTGGTCAAAATGGCCATCATCAAAAAATCTACAAACAATAAATGCTGTAGAGGTTGTGGAGAAAAGGGAACTCTTCTACACTGTTCGTGGGAACGTAAATTGGTACAGCCACTATGGAGAACGGTATGGAGGTTCCTTAAAAAACTAAAAATAGGAGCTTCTCTGGTGGTGCAGTGGCTGAGAATCTGCCTGCCAATGCGGGGGACACGGGTTCAAGTCCTGGTCTGGGAAGATCCCACATGCCGCGGAGCAACTAGGCCCGTGAGCCACAATTACTGAGCCTGCGCATCTGGAGCCTGTGCTCCGCAACAAGAGAGGCCGCGATAGTGAGAGGCCCGTGCACCGTGATGAAGAGTGGCCCCCACTTGCCGCAACTAGAGAAAGCCCTTGCACAGAAACAAAGACCTAACACAGCCATAAATAAATAAATAAATAAATAAATAAATAAATAAATAAATTTTAAAAAAAGAACAGAAGGAAAAAAAAAAACTAAAAATAGAACTACCATATGACCCAGCAATCCCACTCTTGGGCATATACCCAGAGAAAACCATAATTCAAAAAGATACATGCACCCCAATGTTCACTGCAACACTATTTACAATAGCCAGGACATGAAAGCAACCTAAATGTCCATCAACAGACGAATGGATAAAGACGTGGTACACATATACAATGGAATATTACTCAGCCATAAAAAAGAACAAAATAATGCCATTTGCATCAACATGGATGGACCTAGAGACTGTAATACTGAGTGAAGTAAGTCAGTCACAGAAAACAAATATCATATGATATCAGTTATATGTAGAATCTAAAAAAAAGGGTACAAATGAACTTATTTACAAAACAGAAGTAGAGTCACAGATGCAGAAAACAAACTTATGGTTACCAGGGGATAAGTGGGGGGAGGGATAAATTGGGAGACTGGGATTGACATACACACACTACTATATATAAAATAGTTAACTAACAAGTAATGGCCAAAAGAATCTTAAAAAAAAAAAAGTTGATATATGTATATGTATAACTGATTCACGTTGCTGTACGCCTGAAACTAACACAACATTGTAAATCAACTATACTCTAATAAAAATTTTTTTAAAAGGTGATATAATTCACATAAAGTTTATATAAAAAATCAAGCCAGCCCCAAAACCCTGAAAAAGAACAAGAGAGCAACAAGGGAGGACTAGACCCTACGAGATGTTAAAGCAGATTATGAAGTCTTTATGATTAAAACAGTGGAGGATTTTATACATAAGTAGACATTTGGGAACAAAAGAGAATTATCAAAATAAAAGTTCATAAAAGTCAATAAATAAGCAAGGTAGCACCACAAGTCAGTGGGGAAAATATGAAATTCATAATAAGTGATGTTGAAATAACTGGACAGCCATTTGGAAACATGATTAAATTTATACCTCACTCTTGTATATCAGATTAAATTTCAAATGGATCAGAAAATTAAATATAAAGTACAAAAAACATATAAGTACTAGAAGACAACACATGTAAATCCATTATAACTTGACACTGAGAACACATCCCCTATATATAAATTCAAAATCCAGAAAAAAAAGAAAATAAAAGTAAAACCTGACAATTCAACTAAATAGAAATACAACTTTCAGAAAAGAAAAAATGAAACTGTCCATATTTGCAGATGGCATAATTTGTCACATGGAAAACCCCAAGGAATTTACCAAAAGCAAACAACAAACAGAAAAAACTTCCTAGAACTTGAGTTCAGCAACGTCACAGGATACAAGATCAACAACAACAGTCAACTGCATTTCTACATTCTAACAATAAATAATTAATAAATAAGTGGAACCCAAAATTAAAACCACAAAACCATTTACAATGGCTTCAAAGGAAATAAATATAAATATAACAAAACATGTAAGGAGGCTCTCTGCCCTAAAAATTACAAAATGCTAATGAAAGAAAGACAACCTAAATAAATGGAAAGATATATCGTATTCATGGACTGAAAGACTCAACGTAGTAAAGATGACATAGGAAAAAATAATAGAATTGTAAAATTATGGAAGTTACAATCCATCCCATAAATCAAATTTGAACTGGAAATAGCAGTATGAACTCAAAATATTTTTCTCTTAAAAAAATATTTATTTCCTAGCTATGTCCCCTTTAAAAGGGTCTAAAAGAAATGACAATCCAGTAACAACAAGCATTCCTAGTTTCCAGTTGTGAACTCTAAACATCATTCCCTCATCAGGGCATGATAAACAAAGGATACCTTGCCATACCAAAAAGCAAGAAAACAAATAAAGATTAATGAGGTCATGTCAAAGGAATACAGGAGCAGCAAGCCTGAAGGGGAAGCCTGAAGGGGCTCCCATTTGCCAAAGACGGAACAATCTGGCACCAAAAAGAATGACTACTGAAATTTAAAAAAACACAATGAATACATAAAAAGCCTAAGGTTCATAAATGCTTTTCTTTTTAAAAAAGAAAAAGTCAGACACCTGGAGGTATATATCAACACATTACTTTGAAAATTGGTCATGAAAAGGAATAAAACATTTATCTTGCTTTTCCAATAAAACTATTTCAGAGCAACCAAAAAGCTCTAATGAATGAAGGAGAATTCTATACAAAAAAAATTCCAGCTAATAAATGTGAAAGGAATGACAGACTCAGAAAAATCCAATATTGGTAACTTTAACAAACTAGCTTATTCTAACAATGGTTATCTTTGGAGATTAAAACCATTAATGAAAGGTGGATGGGAAACTCTACCATAAAGGGATCAAGTTGTCACCCCCAGACTTTGTGTCTCTTGAAGTGATACAAAAACAAAGTACGTGGCACCACCTAGGGAAGAGTCTTTAAAAAAAGAAAAAATTGATCCAAAATCTAAGGAAGTCCTTCCGTATAACTCCCAATCTATACAAAGTATGACAGAGGAATTAGTCAAATGCTACTACAAAGAAGCAACTAGACATATCCAGAATGTGGGAGCCTGTTCAGAACAAACGACCTGGTTTCTTCAACAAATCAATGGATGAAAGAAAAATGGTTGGAGAATAGTAAGAATAGTTAAGACTATTCTTTTTTTTTTTTTTTTTTTTAATTTATTTTATTTATTTATTTATTTTTGGCTGTGCTGGGTCTTCGGTTCGTGCGAGGGCTTTCTCTAGTTGCGGCAAGTGGGGGCCACTCTTCATCGCGGTGTGGGGACCGCTCTTCATCGCGGTGCGCGGGCCTTTCACTATCGCGGCCCCTCCCGTTGCGGGGCACAGGCTCCAGACGCGCAGGCTCAGCAGCTGTGGCTCACGGGCCCAGCTGCTCCGTGGCATGTGGGATCTTCCCAGACCAGGGCTCGAACCCGTGTCCCCTGCATTAGCAGGCAGATTCTCAACCACTGCGCCACCAGGGAAGCCCAAGACTATTCTTGATGAAAATAATTTTAAAAGGCTACAACAACAAATACAATGAGTGTTTGGATCCTGATTCAGATAAACTATAAGAAGGCATTTTTTTAACAGAGAAAACTGAAAATGGACTAGGTATTAGGTATTACTAAAGAACTACTGCTAAATGTGTTAGGTAAAATAAAGGCATTGTGGTTCTAAGAAAAATTGTCTCTAGCAGGGAAATTCAAAGATGGCCCCAAATGACCCCTACCTCTTGGTATTCCATGCCCTTGTGTAATCCCTAGTAACTTGCTTCTAACCAACAGAATATACAGCAAAAGTAATGGGATATCATTTCTGGGACTAGGCTACAGAAAATTGTGACTTTCATCTGTTAGCATACTCTTCCTACTCTCTCCCTTGCTGGCTTTGATGAAGCAAAACACCACATGTGGAGGCCCACATGGCAATGAAAAGAGGCAGCCTCTGGCCAACTGTTTTCAAGAAAATGAATTCTGCCAATAATCACATAAACTTGGAAACAGATTCTTCCCCACTCAAGACAACAGATGAAACCCCAACCCTGGTCAATACTTTGACTTAGGAGCCACATAAGAAACCTGAAGCAGAGGGTTCATCTAAGCTACTACTGAAATCTTGACCCTATAAACTATGAAATAATAAATGTACTGTTTGAAGCTGCTAAGTTTGTGGTACTTTGTTAGGGAGCAATCGATAACTAACATAATGTCCTCTTTTTAATGCACACCAAAATGTTCAAGAACTAAATGACATAACTTATATTTATTATAAAATACACCAGAAGAAAGAAAAAGAGGTGGTGGAAAGAGACTGAAGAAAAAAAAAAAAAGGCAAGCAAAATGTTGGTAATTGTTGAAGGTGGAAACATTAGAATTCACTTTTCTCTACTGCTGGGTATGCTGGGGAAATGTTCATTAAAAGGTTTTTTGAAAGAATGAATAATTGAGGTAGCCATGACAGCATATATACCCAACTCTTTGGAGTTTAGCTGTGTAGAGAAGCAGATAAATGGGAGATGTGGGGTTAACACAAAGTTTTTAAAAGACTGGTGAAAGTTGGTCTGATGGACACTGAATGATGGGCAGGGGTAGGAACTGAGTGGTTGATAATATAGGAAAGAAGAGTTAACTGAATGAACAAAATGAGAACAGGATCTAAAGTATAAGAGAAAAAACTAAAATGATCTCTCCCATTTTAACAGATAAAAAGATGGAGAAAATGACAACAGATCAATTTTATAGCACTAAGTATAACCTGGACATATAACAATTTCACTTTCATTGACAACAAATTTATATTAAGTCTAAATGAGATCTAAAATTGTCTCACATTGTTAATATGCTCTAGTCATGTAGAGAATATGACTGAATTTATAAAGATGTGGATTCTAAACTCAGCTCTAATGCTTACTTCATAAATGACCTTGATTAAGCTATTATACTCTTATTGGCCTTAGTGTACATTTATAAATTAATACCTACACTACACTTTGAAGAGTCGTTGTTGAGAATTATAGGATGTCAATGATCTAGTAAATGGTAGGCCATCTGCTTACCATCACCCAGAGAAAAACTCTACTCTGCTTATTACCAAGCACTCGAAAATGTCTGAGACTATAGTAGTTATCTCTAAGGACTCAAAGCACATAGGGAACATATACCTACATACATGCTCTACACAAAGAAATGCGGCAACCATGGGGGAAAAGAGAACGGCAACAAAATAAACAAACATTCCTATATGGAAGAATGGTAAACTAGGAAACTCTCACTAGCCAAAAATCAACTTGGAAAGCTAGCAAATATGGTTTGGTGTCTGCACCCAACCCCCCAAACAAAAAAATTTGCTGATACATTCATATAAAAATAGTTCTCGGGCTTCCCCGGTGGCGCAGTGGTTGAGAATCTGCCTGCCAATGCAGGGGACACAGGTTCCAGCCCTGGTCTGGGAAGATCCCACATGCCGCGGAGCAACTAGGCCCGTGAGCCACAACTACTGAGCCTGTGCGTCTGGAGCCTGTGCTCCGCAACAAGAGAGGCCACGATAGTGAGAGGCCCGCGCACTGCAATGAAGAGTGGCCCCCGCTTGCCGCAACTAGAGAAAGCCCTCGCACAGAAACAAAGACCCAACACAGCCAAAAATAAATTAATTAATTAATAATTTAAAAAAAATAGTTCTCATTTGTTGAATATCTGAGAAGGCTGACTCATCAATCGTTTCTGAAATTAAACATTAGCACCTTCAGAATACATTTCAAGACTAAGAATGGCTCCTTTCTACCTAAAGCAAAGACTATTAAAGTTGGACACGATCTGGGAAAGGTTTACTGCTGCTTAATATGCACACTCTTCAAACCTCAAACAAAATAACAATATACCCACAAAGGAATCAGAAAGATGTAAGATATCAAACTGTTTGCAAGCACCTTCAAAGGTTTCATTTATATGTAAATAATTTTATGGAAATAATCACTATCATCTTCTGATAAATGAAGTCCTCAAAATAGCTTTGCTGGGCAACAATTTAGCTTAATTTGAGTCACTACATGTGTCATTTATTTTTAAAAACTATTCTGTAATATTCCATGCTATCCTGTGCAAAAAAGACCTTAAGCATCTGATCCTCTTGGTTTGTATGAAAATAAATAAAAGGCTAGAGAAACTAACGACTGATCCAAAAATACCAATTAATTGATGACAGAACTGGGATTAGAGCCCCAATCTCCTGTCCTTGTCCACTGTTCTCTCTATACTACACTATTTCAATTTTTTTCATGTTTTCCTTTGTACCAGATCTAACTTTCTCCCCCCAGCTTAATGTAGTGATTTAAACTGTACTAATGGTGAGAGGTCAAACCAATATTAACTAATCCAAAACTGTCCGTTTTGTGAGAATTCTCCCCTCTCCTCGTAACAGGTGAACTTTGACCAAGGCCTAAGTCCTATGGCACAGCATTTTTCAAACTCTGTTCCTCAGAGAGACTCCACAGGGTCTGAGCTTTAAAAAAATATTTTTAAAATATTTTATACTAATCTTAAAACTATGAAAAAATTCAAAAATATTATAGGCCAAATATTACTACAATGGATACCACCCTCCACAGAAACTTGTCTACCTTGTTTTTGTGCCAACTTTAGAGTAAAATTTCTCCTGACATCTCTGTATCTCTAGAACTTTTCAAAGTACGTCACTGATTAATACTGCTGTAATTGTATGCCAGTATCTTAAAAATTCAGTTCTACGTATGTCTGTTCATGTCAAATTCACAAATAAATTAACAACTATAACATAATTAATAATTGAACAAGGTTCAGAACTGACTGGTTTTTATGCTTTCCTCAAGGATTAGTAAGATGTCATATGGCAAGTCGCATTACAGACCACTGTAGCACAGAATGTGAATTAGAATGCTGTTCTGACTTTTTAAAATTATTATATGGAATGTGAGCAGTTTGGTGGTATTAACTTTGAAAACAAGTTTATTGGGCTTCCCTGGTGGCGCAGTGGTTAAGAGTCCGCCTGCCAATGCAGGGGACGCGGGTTCGAGCCCTGGTCCAGGAAGATCCCGCATGCCGCGGAGCAGCTAAGCCCGTGCGCCACAACTACTGAAGCCCGTGTGCCACAACTGCTGAAGCCCATGCGCCTAGAGCCTGTGCTCCGCAACAGGAGAGGCCACTGCAATGAGAAGCCCGTGTACCGCAGCGAAGAGTAGCCCCCACTCGTCGCAACTAGAGAGCCTGCGCGCAGCAACGAAGACCCAATGCAGCCAAAAACAAATAAATAAAATAAATAAATTTATTTTAAAAAAAAAGAAAACAAGTTTATTACAGGTGATAACCAACTTTCCTCATTTAACTTTCAGACGACCCACACTTTTGTATATTATATGCTTAGAGCTCTGTCTTTCCTTTATCAAATTCAGAATGCTCATCAGTTGATCCAACCAATAGTTCAAGCTATTGTGCCAGCCGATATAATGCATGCCGACATGCCCTGTATGCCAGCCAGCATTTGTTTCCAAAGCACTGCCATCTTTATAGTTGTGTCCATTTTTACAATCTTTAAAATATTTTATTGCGTTTCTCCTATTATAAGAATGGAAAATGAAAATACAAAAGCCTACTAGTAACATTAATTCAACTGAAATGATAATGGGCATCATAAGGTAATCCAAATGAAGAAAACTTCAGACACTAAGTAGACACAACTAGCTTAAAAATAAAGGCAATGCTGAGAACAATAGTTAAAAGATCATATCAGGGCTTCCCTGGTGGCGCAGTGGTTGAGAATCTGCCTGCTAATGCAGGGGACACGGGTTCGAGCCCTGGTCTGGGAAGATCCCACATGCCGCGGAGCAGCTGGGCCCGTGAGCCACAACTACTGAGCCTGCGCGTCTGGAGCCTGTGCCCCGCAACGGGAGGGGCCGCGATAGTGAAAGGCCCGCGCACTGCGATGAAGAGCGGTCCCCGCACCGCGATGAAGCGTGGCCCCCGCTTGCCTCAACTAGAGAAAGCCCTCGCACGAACCGAAGACCCAACACAGCCAAAAAATGAATAAATAAATAAAGTAGCTATAAAAGATCATATCAAAAGCTAAAGTATAGGTGTGCCAATTATGGATTTACTCACTCTCACTTCTAAACTCATCCTTTTTGCCTTTTCTTGGAAATGGATATGGGCTCTTTAAGTATTTTTCCTTGGCCAGCTGGCACAATGTTAAGTTTTGTCAGTAGAGGGGGGGCAGGAGAGTCATCTCAGGACACAGTGGGTATCTTTGCTTCCTCCCTAATGAACTGAGGGGTGTTTCTGTTTCCTAGTTCAAGTATCCTTGCCCAAAAGACTCCCTCAGCACATGTAGCTTCTCCAGCTCTCAGTTTCTACAGTACAGATGCTTCTCTAGCATCCTACTCCTAGAGTATACACAGCTCCCCCAAAGCCCAGCTGATGTGTGCATGCAAGCAGCTTCTCTAGCAGCAAGTTCCTACATCAGAATGTATATTACTTGTGGGTACTTTTTTTAGTCTCTTCACATTTAGTAGGCCTTTTCAAACTAATGAATGACTTGAACCTTTCTTGAGCTCAGAAATTTTTTCTTTTCTTTTTTTAAATTTCTCCTCTATTTTTTCTGGTATCTTTCTAGACTTATTAGGTAGAGGTGCTGGGCTGCTGTATCACGTTGTACTTTGCACAAGATCCCACTGAGGAGTAAAAGCTGAAATCCAGCCTGAGTCCCACTTACCAAGTCCTGCATCCTGATTAAAAAACATCACTTTCTCACTAAGCCATGTGTTGTGAAAATGAGCAAGTGGACCTTCTGGATCAAGGCTAACCTCCACGTCTCAAATTTTAACTTATTTTTCTTATCTTTTTCCTTTTGTTCTACATTTCAGATCACTTGCTATGTGTATGTATGTAATTACTGAAAAAACACAGATGTGTATGTACATAACTATAGAAAAATTACCATTTTTGTGGGAGCTTCATCCTAAGTCTAGTATCTTGGGCCTAGGCCCAAAAGAATAGATTGTTTTATGACCTGAGGGCATCAGGATTTTTTAAAGCTCCCCAAGTAATTTGAATGTGCAAACAAAATTGGGATCTACTGCTGTCAGTTAATGGTACTCAAGCTTTTTTGCTCAAATATTCCCTAAAATAATTTTGAAAATCTACTCATATTCTTACCATTTTTAAGTTGGCAAGCAAAATTTTTCATAGCTTATGATTGTAAAACTTGTATTTTCCAGTGTACTCTAAATATTGTCATTTTAAATAAAGCTGTTATGTTTGTTCTTTCAAAAGTACCAATAGAATAAAAATATCATCTATTTTTTAAAAGTACAGCTTCTTCCCAGACAGTCAAAAATTTATATTATTCTTGCTTTTCCTTAAACTTTCCCTATAGAATTTTAACTAATGTAATAATTCTTTTATGCTGCAGGGTCTTTTATATTTCACTCTATATGACCTCTCTGGAAAAAAAAAGTATAAATTAAAATTAAACATTTTTGGCTTTGATCAAGAAATTTTAAAAATTTCTTTTGGATGCTATTAGAAGTACACTATTGACCAAAACAATATGAACATATTATGCACTTTGACAGATAATGATTAAATATGGAGCAAAATGGTATTAATAGTGATTCTCAAAGATATGGGCAGGATTTTTTCTGTTTTTTACAATTATTTCATGTATATACAGATGAATATCACTGCTAGAATAAAAATGAGATTCAGCATCAAGTCTATATCTGTTTTTATAGATGTATGCATTGAAAACCTTGCTTATACAAATACATGGGACAGAAGGAATTTCTGCTAGTACTATTTATTTTTTGACTACCTTCTGAATTGTATGTCAAAAAATCACATAATGAGCTATCATTAAAAATTACTTTTTATGATCTACCAACAGACAAGTTGATTACGTCTTCCTTCTGTTTTCTTTAAAAAGAAAGAATTGAGGATGTCCCTGGTGGTCCAGTGGTTAAGACTCCGTGCTTCCAATGCAAGAGGCACAGGTTCAATCCCTGGTTGGGGAACTGGGATCCCACATTCCGTGTGGTGTGGCCAAAAAAATAAATAAAAATAGGGCTTCCCTGGTGGCGCAGTGGTTGAGAATCTACCTGCCAATGCGGGGGACACGGGTTCGAGCCCTGGTCTGGGAAGATCCCACATGCCACGGAGCAACTAGGCCCGTGAGCCACAATTACTGAGCCTGCGCGTCTGGAGCCTGTGCCCCGCAACAAGAGAGGCCGCGATAGTGAGAGGCCCGCGCACCGCGATGAAGAGTGGTCCCCACTTGCTGCAACTAGAGAAAACCCTCGCTCAGAAATGAAGACCCAGCACAGCCATAAATAAATAAATTTAAAAAATGTTTAAAAAATAAATGAATAAATAAATAAATAAATAAATAAAAATAAAAAAGAAGTTGAGAGCCACCTATTTTATAAGAGGATTTTTGTTTTTCCAGTCATTCACTTTCTCAATTTCAATATCAACTTTTACAACAGTCCTTTGCACTCTGAAGATTTTTTTTTTTTTTGGCACTCTGAAGATTTTTACACTCCGTGGAATAGATGAGAGGCATGCCTCTTTTGCAATCATGAAGTAGGATATGGGACAGCTAGAAGTCTTCAAAGTGCAGGCAAATCACCTGGGGTTCTTGTTAAAAATGCAGATTATGACTCAGTAGGTCTGGGGTGGGTCTGAGATTCTGCATTTCTAACAAGCACCTAGTAAAGGCAATGCTGCTGGTGAGTGGGCCACACTTTTGAGTAGCAAGGGCCTAAACCACAGGCAAGTTCTCAGGCTGATCAATTTTTAAGAGAGAATACACAATAACAATAGATCAGGAAATCGAATCCTTCAAAACTATTTTTGCCTATGTATCCCTTGGAACGTGTACATGTACTCCCAGGGATAAGCATGCCCCAATTTGAAGACTGCTGCTCAAAATTAGCTACTAAAAATGGAAATTACTGGCTCTTAAGAGTGTTTAAAAAATTTTTTTTTAGTTTAATTGAAGTATAGTTGATTTACAATGTTGTGTTTAATTTCTGCTGTAGAGTAACTCAGTTATACATATATATATATATTCTTTTTCATATTCTCTTCCATTATGGTTTATCACAGGATACTGAATATAGTTCCCTGTGCTATACAGTAGGACCTTGTTGTTTTGATAAAATTAAAATTTAAATTTAAATTAAAATTAAAATTTAAATTTTTAAATTTTAAACCACTGACTTTAGTCACATCACTTTTCCACTTAAAATTGTTTGATGACTCCTCACTTTCCAAAAAATAAAATTCAAACTCACTAACATGGGATTAAGATCCTTTAATTTGTGTTTATAATCGAACAAGCAAATCATATACACTCACACACAACCTCTACTTTTTTTGTTGTTCTTTAAATGTATTATTTATTTGTTAAAATAAAACAAAATTTAAAACTTTGGGCAATGTCCAAAGAAAAGGCATTAAAAAATAGAAATCAACACAATTACTACATCCCAGAGATAATCACTGTTATGACTTTAGTAAATTTCTTTGCAGTCTTTTCTATATGCATAAGCATACAAAAGGGGGTGGGTGTGTGTGTTTAAAGATAAATCAGAGCAAGCCATTTAATAAGGCATTGTTGTTCTTTTTTTTGATCTGTGGGTCTTTTATATGCTATTATATCTGGAAGATTTTCTCTACATAATTAAAAAACATTCTAAAACTTACTTTTTAATAGCAGCCTAATAGCCCATCATAATTCAAGGACATCTCAAAAAAATTGTTCTATTAAATCTAGTAAATCTAAGGGCAATAGTAACATTTCTATCAATAGTATTAGATACTTGCTAGAGGATTAATTTGCAATCCATGCATTACATTTTAGATAAATATAAACATAATTACTGCCCTAAATGCCCTGGAAAAGCAGGTTAGAATACCGTAAAAAATTCATAATATCTTACTAAATTTCCTCAAAAGAATAAAATAAAATTCAAAGAGTTTTGTTTTCATTACACTTAAATTTCTGCAATAGGGAGCGGCAAGTCTCCTAAATGTACATTGATAAGTTAATGCTTATTTCTCCTAATATGCAAAATCATAAAGTATAAATAAATAGAGCAGAGGAGTTCACTGTCAAATAATGGGTAGGGTAAATGTTAGCTGTTCAGAGGGGAATAGAATATAGCAAGTGACTTTGGAACACCATCAGCCAAGCCACCTTCAGTAAATAGTACCTTTTGTAACTGTATATATGAAACAAACCTGAATAAAAAGAAAAAGATTTACTTAAATTACTAAAAACTGGTGATTCTGGAGAGAAATATGGGCAGGGACACCAGTCCACATATATAATATATAAGGAAGAAGTCCCTGACCAATGATCCAGCCTGTATCAACTGCCCTGTATACTGTCTGGGAAAAGTCTACCTCCAAGCATCTTCCTGGTTCTGATATGCTACACTAACAAATGCCAAATGTTAACCTGATTTCCCAAATAGGAGTTGTTGAATATGCACAAGGGTAAAGATAAATTCCTGTGTTCAAGAAACATGAAGAATGGTAAAATAAATTAGATCTGTACACAAAGGAAATCATAGCTCATTTACCTCTTCGAAGAAGTCTCTCCTCAAGCCCATGCCAACAGGAGAAGCTCCATTCTCTGAATCTCACCTCTAATTTCTGTAGCATTTACTGCTTTTATCACTCATCTGAACTTAGCTTTTTCCTACCTTCTATTGTACTATTATAGGTACAGATAGTTCATCACCAGAAATTCTCTCTCATAACTTCAAATAGGCTTGGCTATTATTCAGGAGTTAGAGGCACCCAATAATTTGTTTATGGCACAGATAGCCAAAAATGTGAAAAGCCATAATTGTGACTCAAATACCACAATGTAGCAATAAAAATAAAAAACAAAGCTTTCTTTAACCTGTCACCCATAGTAGCATTTTAGGTTGTAGAAAATGGAGATGATAGATGTCAAAGACTTAAACTTTCAGACCTAGATATGTGAATTTTCTAATCATCTAAAATTCTAAATTCTAGAAGAAACTATTCTGTCAAACTTGAAGTTATTTTCAGCTCTTTTAAAATCTATGCCTCAGTTTGTTTAAGGAAAGAATTCATAAACAAGTTTCATAAATATCTTCCAGTCAATATTTCACATGTTAACTATACAAATTTTAGGAAAAAAAATACCAACTTTCAACTAACATCCCCACCATGAACTACTTACCAAAGTATGTGTGAATGTATGTATGTCTCCATGTAAGTATGTACACTGATACGTAGGTAAATAACTTAAAAGATGAAGACATGGAGCCAGTCCATATACATGCATTCTGAACAAAAATAAAAGAAGATAAAGGACTAGCTCAACTGTCACAGAAAGTTCTCAGAGTAAAAGACTTGAAGTCAAGTGATTTGCTATCTAATTCCAGATGGTCACTTTCCTTACAGGGCTTCAATTCATATGCACTAATCAGTTTGACACTACCTCAATAACAGAGGGGAAAAAAAAAAAATCAACCAAGAACAGCCTGGCAGTTCCTTAAACAGTTAAACATAGAATTACTATACGACCCAGAAATTCCACTCCTAGGCATTTACCCAAAAGATATGAAAACATATAACCACACAAAAAACTTGTACACAAATGTTTACGGCAGCCAAAAAAGGGGATACAACCTAAATGCCCATCTACTAATGAATGGATAAAAATGTGGTATACCCATACAACAGAATATTACCTGCCATAAAAAGGATGTAGTACTGCCAAATGCTACAACATAAATGAACCTTGAAAACACTACGCTAAATGAAAGGAGCCAATCACAAAGATTACATATTCTATGACTTCATTTATATGAAACGTCCAGAATCTATAGAGACAGAAAGTAAATCAGTGGTTGCTCAGGGATAAGAAAGTAAGCAGATCATAACAAAGGGTATAGTTTCTTTTTGAGATTATGAAAATGTTCTAAAATTGACTGCAGTGATGGTTGCACATATCCATGAACATACTAAAAACCACTGAACTACACTTTTTAAGTAGCTGAATGCATGGGATGCAAATTACCAGACCAAAAACATTACTATGTTAAAAAGTCAACCAACTTTTTATATTACTTTTCCTATTTTCTATTAAATACTTATATTTAAGGAATTGGAGGAAATTATCCTTATCCTAAAATTAATCAAAATATTGGCAATATATTCTAAAACTATTAAAAGCTATTAGCCAAATCAGATTCTGTAATAAACTAAGCTTTAAAGTTCTCGAGGTCTCATTAGAAAAACTGCCCATAATAATATAAATAACCTTAATAATAAAAACTTTTTAAAATAGCAAGATAGATAAGAAGCTTTCTCTTCCAAGTTCTTCCAAATGCAATATCCCCACCCCAAGATAACCAATTTCACTTAAAATATTCTCTGAAATTGCTAAAAATTATGAAAACCATGAAAGTTTATAGCACGGATTTAAAACTTATTATTAAAACTAAATATTTTAATATTTTTAACATGGCCAGTGTATGACTCCATCTAACCCAAGAACAAAACTCTATTAAAAGAAGAAAAGTAGTCTAAATGCTTAATTAACTCATGTATGCATTTAATAAACACTATGCTGGACTATAATGATGAGGGGGGTAATTTTCATAGTCTTTATGGAGTTTGTGGTCTAGCTGGGGGACAGCTATTAATCAAACAATTATACAAATAAATGCATAATTATAAACTATATAAAGTGATATATGAGAAGGGTATACATTTGTATGAAAGCATTTAACTGTAGGGGTGGGGAAGGGGTGTCAGACTTCTTTGGTGGGACAGGGGTAAGTCAGACTTTGCTGTGAGAGTGACATTCTAGCTGACAGCTGAAGAATAAGTAGGAATTAGGTTTTAGGGCTCTTTTGATCAAACTACTTAGATCAAAAGGGAAGAAAGGGGACAATGAGAGGAAGGGGAAAGGGGACATACTCAAGGATACTTAAAATAACTTAACATTTCTATTTATACAAAACAACATGCCTTAACAAGTACATAGGTGATAACTATAATAAATATCAGTCATATTGAAGAAATGTAAGGATATTTAAAAAGTATTAAATACTAACAATATTTACAAACCAAAAAATTTACATTACACCCAAGTATCTTCCTTCTGAACAATGCCCTCACATAAATATTCCCATGAAAGTTATAAAAAAAAAAAAAGGTAAATAATATAAAAATCACATTATAGGAAGGGAAACTAACTATATACTATGACAAAGATAAAACTCTCAATTTCTGGACCTCATAAACAAGTCTCAAAAGAGAATTATGAATCATCAGTAAAACCAAGAATAAATCTCATTTTAGTCAGTAAGTATTTAAAACAATTGCTAACAAATAATGTTATTCATAGTCCCTAATTTTTCCCATCAGATATTAGGAATAAGCAGTTAAGGTGTCAAAAGGCAAAATGAAGGAAAACACTGCACCAAAAAATCTGGGGCCCAAATGTTAGGACAGTACATTAACATAACCAGGAGGAATTCATAAGCCTAGAAAATATAAGTCTATTTCATAAGAACTAAACACAGAAAGATTTCTGCGTTTTCTGCGATTTGACAGAATAGCCTGCAGCAGACCAACACATTACCTCTTACAACTAGAAAAGCTGTATAAAATAGAAAAAAAAAAGTTCTTAAGGTATCAGAGACTTTCTGAGGCAGTTAGGATTTGAGATGCCAAAGAACTTTGTTAAAGGGAGCCCCACATTCTGGGCAGCTTTCCCTCTCAGGACGTTCCACCTATTTCTTTAATGGTACAGGAAAGGAGCTGAGAAGGCAGGAAAAGACAGCTACTAAAGGGCAGAAAAGTCAGCAGAGCTTTTGGCAATTTCAAGGGGGTAGGGGGACAAAACTTGGTAACTGGGTCTTGCCATGACATCCAAGACCTGAGGGGTTAAGATGCTATAGAAAAGGTAGGTACAGAAGAACAAACCTGACACTGCATACTGATTTTCCTCTTAAAGCATCTGTCGATTCTTAAACTACAAAAAGCAAGAGGCTAAAAAGCCAGCAGAAAGCAACTGAAAGCAAGGAGCTCCTCCTTTTAGGAGTCTCATGCTGCTGGAAAGGCAAAAATAGGAGAGGCCCTAGAAACACCTAGTCTCTCAGTTGGGTTCCCTGGAGGGCTACCAAAGTTGTGCAAACTAGATGTTCACAAAACCCAAAACTCAGCCTCAAGTCAGCTCAGTTCCTGACTGTTGAGGTGATCTACCTCTATTTTATCTGCCTCACAGAAGATGGGTGAATCCTCTCTAGAGAAATGCTATAGATCATCAATAGGGAGGTTAAGGAAGATGGCGGAAGAGTAAGACGCGGAGATCACATTCCTTCCCACAGATACAGTAGAAATACATCTACACGTGGAACTGCTCCTACAGAACACCCACTGAACGCTGGCAGAAAACGTCCGACCTCCAAAAAGGCAAGAAACTCCCCCCGTACTTGGGTAGGGCAAAAGAAAAAAGAAATAACAGAGACAAAAGAATAGGGACGGCACCTGCACCAGTGGGAGGGAGCTGTGAAGGAGGAAAGGTTTCCACGCACTAGGAGCCCCTTCGCGGGCGGAGACTGCGGGGGGCGGAGGGGGGAAGCTTCGGAGCCACGGAGGAGAGCACAGCCACAGAGGTGCGGAGGGCAAAGCGGAGAGGTTCCCGCACAGAGGCTCGGCGCCGAGCAGCACTCACCAGCCCGAGAGGCTTCTCTGCTCACCCGCCGGGGCGGGCGGGGCTGGGAGCTGAGGCTCGGGCTTCGGTCGGATCGCAGGGAGAGGACTGGGGCTGGCGGCGTGAACACAGCCTGAAGGGGTTAGCGCACCACAGCTAGCCCGGAGGGAGTCCGGGAAAAAGTCTGCAGCTGCCGAAGAGGCAAGAGACTTTTTCTTGCCTCTTTGTTTCGCGGCGGGCAAGGAGAGGGGATTCAGAGCGCCGCCTAAACGAACTCCAGAGAAGGGCGCGAGCTGCAGCTATCAGTGCGGATCCCACAGCAACAGGGGCGCAGAGGGAAAATCGGAGAGACTCCCGCACAGAGGCTCGGCGCCGAGCGGCGCTCACCAGCCCGAGAGGCTTGTCTGCTCCCCCGCCGGGGCGGGCAGGGCTGGGAGCTGAGGCTCGGGCTGCGGTCGGATCGCAGGGAGAGGACTGGGGCTGGCGGCGTGAACACAGCCTGAAGGGGTTGGCGCACCACAGCTAGCCGGAAGGGAGACCAGGAAAAGGTCTGCAGCTGCCGAAGAGGCAAGAGACTTTTTCTTGCCTCTTTGTTTCGCTGCGCGCAAGGAGAGGGGATTCAGAGCGCCGCCTAAACGATCTCCAGAGAAGGGCGCAAGCCACGGCGATCAGCGCGGACCCCAGAGACGGGCGTGAGACGCTGGGGCTGCTGCTGCCGCCTCCAAAAAGCCTGTGTGTGAGCACAGGTCACTCTCCACACCTCCCCTCCCGGGAGCCTGTGCAGCCCGCCACTGCCAGGGTCCCGGGATCCGGGGACAACATCCCCGGGAGAACGCACTGCGCGCCTCGAGCTGGTGCAACGTCACGCCGGCCTCGGCCGCCGCAGGCTCGCCCCGCCTCCTCTGTACCCCTCCCTCCCCGCGGCCTGGGTGAGCCAGAGCCCCCGAAGCAGCTGCTCCTTTAACCGCGTCCTGTCTGGGCGGGGAACAGACGCCCTTAGGCGACCTACACGCAGAGGAGGGTCCAAATCCAAAGCTGAACCCCGGGAGCTGTGCGAACAGGGAAGAGAAGGGGAAATCTCTCCCAGCAGCCTCAGAAGCAGCGGATTAAAACTCCACAAACAACTTGATGTACCTGCATCTGTTGAATACCTGAATAGACAACGAATCCTCCCAAATTCAGGAGGTGGACTCTGGGAGCAGGAGATACTAATTTTTCCCCTTTTCCTTTTTTTTGAGTGTATAGGTGTATGCTTCTGGGTGAGATTTTGTCTGTATAGCTTTGCTTCCACCATTAGTCTTAGGGTTAGGTCCGTCCGTGTTTTTGTTTTTGTTTTTTTCTTAACTTACAAAATTTTTTTTTCCTAATAAATGTTTTCTTAATAATTTTTTCCTTATTTTCTATTTTTAGAAATTAAAAAAATTTTTTAATAAGTTTTTTCATATTTTTTATTTTAAAAAATTAAAAAAATTTTTTTTTCTTAATAATTTTTTTCTTATTTTTTACTATAAAAAATTAATAAATCTATTTTTAAAAATTAAAAACAATTTTTTTTTCTGAATACATTTATTCTTAATAATTTTTTTTCTTATTTTTTATTATAATAGCTTTATTTTATTTTATTTTATCCTCTTTCTTTCTATTTTTTTCTCCCTTTTATTCTGAGCTGTGTGGATGAAAGGCTCTTGGTGCTCCAGCCAGGCATCAGGGCCGTGCCTCTGAGGTGGGAGAGCCAACTTCAGGACACTGGTCCACAAGAGACCTCCCAGCTCCACGTAATACCAAACGGCAAAAATCTCCCAGAGATCTCCATCTCAACATCAAGACCCAGCTTCACTCAACGACCAGCAAGCTACAGTGCTGGACACCCTATGCCAAACAACTAGCTAGACAGGAACACAACCCCATCCATTAGCAGAGAGGCTCCCTAAAATCAAAATAAGGCCACAGGCACCCCAAAATACACCACCAGACGTGGAAGTGCCCACCAGAAAGACAAGATCTAGCCTCATCCACCAGAACTCAGGCACTAGTTCCCTCCACCAGGAAGCCTACACAACCCACTGAACCAACCTTAGCCACTGGGGACAGATACCAAAAACAACGGGAACTACGAACCTGCAGCCTGTGAAAAGGAGACCCCAAACACAGTAAGATAGGCAAAATGAGACGACAGAAAAACACACAGCAGATGAAGGAGCAGGCTCAAAACACACTGGACTTAACAAATGAAGAGGAAATAGGTAGTCTACCTGAAAAAGAATTCAGAATAATGATAGTAAGGATGATCCAAAATCTTGGAAATAGAATAGACAAAATGCAAGAAACATTTAACAAGGATGTAGAAGAACTAAAGAGGAACCAAGCAATGATGAAAAACACAATAAATGAAATTAAAAATACTCTAGATGGGATCAATAGTAGAATAACTGAGGCAGAAGAAAGGATAAGTGACCTGGAAGATAAAATGGTGGAAATAACTACTACAGAGCAGGATAAAGAAAAAAGAATGAAAAGAACTGAGGACAGTCTCAGGGACCTCTGGGACAACATTAAACGTGCCAACATTCGAATTATAGGGGTACCAGAAGAAGAAGAGAAAAAGAAAGGGACTGAGAAAATTTTTGAAGAGATTATAGTTGAAAACTTCCCTAATATGGGAAAGGAAATAGTTAATCAAGTCCTGGAAGCACAGAGAGTCCCATACAGGATAAACCCAAGGAGGAACACGCCAAGACACATATTAATCAAACTGTCAAAAATTAAATATAAGGAAAACATATTAAAGGCAGCAAGGGAAAAAAAACAAATAACACACAAGGGAATCCCCATAAGGTTAACATCTGATCTCTCAGCAGAAACTCTGCAAGCCAGAAGGGAGTGGCAGGATATACTTAAAGTCATGAAGGAGAAAAACCTACAACCAAGATTACTCTACCCAGCAAGGATCTCATTCAGATTCGATGGAGAAATTAAAACCTTTACAGACAAGCAAAAGCTGAGAGAGTTCAGCACCACCAAACCAGCTTTACAACAAATGCTAAAGGAAATTCTCTAGGCAAGAAACACAAGAGAAGGAAAACACCTACAATAACAAACCCAATACATTTAAGAAAATGGGAATAGGAACATACATATCGATAATTACCTTGAATGTAAATGGATTAAATGCTCCCACCAAAAGACACAGGCTGGCTGAATGGATACAAAAACAAGACCCATACATATGCTGTCTACAAGAGACCCACTTCAGACCTAGGGACACATACAGACTGAAAGTGAGGGGATGGAAAAAGATATTCCATGCAAATGGAAATCAAAAGAAAGCTGGAGTAGCAATTCTCATATCAGACAAAATAGACTTTAAAATAAAGACTATTACAAGAGACAAAGAAGGACACTATATAATGATCAAGGGATCGATCCAAGAGGAAGGTATAACAATTGTAAATATTTATGCACCCAACATAGGAGCACCTCAATACATAAGGCAAATACTAACAGCCATGAAAGGGGAAATTGACAGCAACACAATCATAGTAGGGGACTTTAACACCCCACTTTCACCAATGGACAGATCATCCAAAATGAAAATAAATAAGGAAACACAAGCTTTAAATGATACATTAAACAATATGGACTTAATTGATATTTATAGGACATTCCACCCAAAAACAACAGAATACACATTTTTCTCAAGTGCTCATGGAACATTCTCCAGGATAGATCATATCTTGGGTCACAAATCAAGCCTTGGTAAATTTAAGAAAATTGAAATCGTATCAAGTATCTTTTCCGACCACAACGCTATGAGACTAGATATCAATTACAGGAAAAGATCTGTAAAAAATACAAACACATGGAGGCTACACAATACATTACTTAATAACGAAGTGATTACTGAAGAAATCAAAGGGGAAATCAAAAAATACCTAGAAACAAATGACAATGGAGACACGACGACCCAAAACCTATGGGACACAGCAAAAGCAGTGCTAAGAGGGAAGTTTATAGCAATACAAGCCTACCTCAAGAAACAGGAAACATCTCGAATAAACAACCTAACCTTGCACCTAAAGCAATTAGAGAAAGAAGAACAAAAAAACCCCAAAGCCAGCAGAAGGAAAGAAATTATAAAGATCAGGTCAGAAATAAATGAAAAAGAAATGAAGGAAACAATAGCAAAAATCAATGAAACTAAAAGCTGGTTCTTTGAGAAGATAAACAAAATTGATAAACCATTAGCCAGACTCATCAAGAGAAAAAGGGAGAAGACTCAGATCAATAGAATTAGAAATGAAAAAGGGGAAGTAACCACTGACACTGCAGAAATACAAAAGATCATGAGAGATTACTACAAGCAACTATATGCCAATAAAATGGACAACCTGGAAGAAATGGACAGATTCTTAGAAATGCACAAACTGCCGAGACTGAACCAGGAAGAAATAGAAAATATGAACAGACCAATCACAAGCACTGAAATTGAAACTGTGATTAAAAACCTTCCAACAAACAAAAGCCCAGGACCAGATGGCTTCACAGGCGAATTCTATCAAACATTTAGAGAAGAGCTAACACCTATCCTTCTCAAACTCTTCCAAAATATTGCAGAGGGAGGAACACTCCCAAACTCATTCTACGAGGCCACCATCACCCTGATACCAAAACCAGACAAAGATGTCACAAAGAAAGAAAACTACAGGCCAATATCACTGATGAACATAGATGCAAAAATCCTCAACAAAATACTAGCAAACAGAATCCAACAGCACATTAAAAGGATCATACACCATGATCAAGTGGGGTTTATCCCAGGAATGCAAGGATTCTTCAATATACGCAAATCAATCAATGTGATACACCATATTAACAAATTGAAGGAGAAAAACCATATGATCATCTCAATAGATGCAGAGAAAGCTTTCGACAAAATTCAACACCCATTTATGATAAAAGCCCTGCAGAAAGTAGGCATAGAGGGAACTGTCCTCAACATAATAAAGGCCATATATGACAAACCCACAGCCAACATTGTCCTCAATGGTGAAAAACTGAAACCATTTCCACTAAGATCAGGAACAAGACAAGGTTGCCCACTCTCACCACTATTATTCAACATAGTTTTGGAAGTGTTAGCCACAGCAATCAGAGAAGACAAAGAAATAAAAGGAATCCAAATCGGAAAAGAAGAAGTAAAGCTGTCACTATTTGCAGATGACATGATACTATACATAGAGAATCCTAAAGATGCTACCAGAAAACTCCTAGAGCTAATCAATGAATTTGGTAAAGTAGCAGGATACAAAATTAATGCACAGAAATCTCTTGCATTTCTATACACTAATGACGAAAAATCTGAAAGTGAAATTAAGAAAACACTCCCATTTACCATTGCAACAAAAAGAATAAAATATCTAGGAATAAACCTACCTAAGGAGACAAAAGACCTGTATGCAGAAAATTATAAGACACTGATGAAAGAAATTAAAGATGATACAAATAGATGGAGAGATATACCATGTTCCTGGATTGGAAGAATCAACATTGTGAAAATGTCTCTACTACCCAAAGCAATCTACAGATTCAATGCAATACCTATCAAACTACCACTGGCATTTTTCACAGAACTAGAACAAAAAATTTCACAATTTGTATGGAAACACAAAAGACCCCGAATAGCCAAAGCAATCTTGAGAACGAAAAATGGAGCTGGGGGAATCAGGCTCCCTGACTTCAGACTATATTACAAAGCTTCAGTAATCAAGACAGTTTGGTATTGGCACAAAAACAGAAATATAGATCAATGGAACAGGATAGAAAGCCCAGAGATAAACCCACACACATATGGTCAACTTATCTTTGATAAAGGAGGCAAGCATATACAGTGGAGAAAAGACAGCCTCTTCAATAAGTGGTGCTGGGAAAATTGGACAGGAACATGTAAAAGTATGAAATTAGAACACTCCCTGACACCATGCACAAAAATAAACTCAAAATGGATTAAAGACCTAAGTGTAAGGGCAGACACTATCAAACTCTTAGAGGAAAACATAGGCAGAACACTCTATGACATACATCACAGCAAGATTCTTTTTGACCCAGCTCCCAGAGAAATGGAAATAAGAACACAAATAAACAAATGGGACCTAATGAAACTGAAAAGCTTTTGCACAGCAAAGGAAACCATAAACAAGACCAAAAGACAACCCTCAGAATGGGAGAAAATATTTGCAAATGAAGCAACTGACAAAGGATTAATCTCCAAGATTTACAAGCAGCTCATGCAGCTCAATAACAAAAAAACGAACAACCCAATCCAAAAATGGGCAGAAGATCTAAATAGACATTTCTCCAAAGAAGATATACAGATGGCCTACAGACACATGAAAGAATGCTCAACATCATTAATCATTAGAGAAATGCAAATCAAAACTACAATGAGATATCATCTCACACCGGTCAGAATGGCCATCATCAAAAAATCTAGAAACAATAAATGCTGGAGAGGGTGTGGAGGAAAGGGAACACTCTTGCACTGTTGGTGGGAATGTAAATTGATACAGCCACTATGGAGAACAGTATGGAGGTTCCTTAAAAAACTACAAATAGAACTACCATACGACCCAGCAATCCCACTACTGGGCATATACCCTGAGAAAACCATAGGTCAAAAAGAGTCATGTACCAAAATGTTCATTGCAGCTCTATTTACAATAGCCAGGACATGGAAGCAACCTAAATGTCCATCGACAGATGAATGGATAAAGAAGATGTGGCACATATATACAATGGAATATTACTCAGCCATAAAAAGAAATGAAATGGAGGTATTTGTAATGAGGTGGATGGAGTTAGAGTCTGTCATACAGAGTGAAGTAAGTCAGAAAGAGAAAAACAAATACAGTATGCTAACACATATATATGGAATCTAAGGGGAAAAAAAAGAAAAAAAAAAAAAAAAAGGCCATGAAGAACCTAGTGGCAAGACGGGAATAAAGACACAGACCTACCAGAGAATGGACTTGAGGATATGGGGAGGGGGTGGGGTGAGATGGGACAGGGTAAGAGAGTGTCATGGACATATATACACTACCAAATGTAAAATAGATAGCTAGTGGGAAGCAGCCGCATAGCACAGGGAGATCAGCTCGGTGCTTTGTGACCACCTAGAAGGGTGGGATGGGGAGGGTGGGAGGGAGGGAGATGCAAGAGGGAAGAGAAATGGGAACATATTGTATATGTATAACTGATTCACTTTGTTATAAAGCAGATGCTAACACACTATTGTAAGGCGATTATACTTCAATAAAGATGTTTGAAAAAAAAAAAAAAAAAAAAAAAGAAATGCTATAACATTAAGCAACTAACTGTAATTTGTAATTGTATCTAAAATTCTAAATATAATGTGTGGTATTCAGTCAAAAGTTACTCCCCAAAATAATGGTAATAATGATAATAATAATAATTATTATTATTATTACCAGACACACCAAGATAAAATGTGTGATAAAAGACAAGAGAAAGAGACCTACAAGAGATCCAGATATTGCAGTTTTCAGACACAGACTTTTAAGCAACTTGATTGATGTCACAATGTGGAGATTTTCACCAGAGAATTAGAATCTATTTTTAAAAAGAGAGAGAGAAATGCAAAGTCTAGGACTAAAAAATACTAAAAAATAGCTGAACCCAAGAATAAAATAGATGGAATTAAAAGCTGACTGGACATACCAGAATAGAGAATCAGTGAACTGGAACACAGGCAAGTAAAGCCTATCCAGCATGAAATAAGGAGAGGAAAAAAAATGATTAAAAAAGACAGAAAAAAGCATAAAGGACATATGGGACAGGACAAAAGGTAGAGTATGGATTTAATTGAAGTCAGAGAGGAAAGGAGAAAAAGAAGGGTGTAGAAAGAATATTTGAAGACTCTCAAAAATTTTTCAGAACTGATGGGAGTCATGCTATAAATTCGAGAGGTGCGAGAAATCCCAAACAGAGTAAATACAAAGAAA
This sequence comes from Balaenoptera acutorostrata, assembly GCF_949987535.1. Classification (NCBI taxonomy): domain Eukaryota; kingdom Metazoa; phylum Chordata; class Mammalia; order Artiodactyla; family Balaenopteridae; genus Balaenoptera; species Balaenoptera acutorostrata. The sequence goes on from NC_080070.1 coordinate 22,309,733, forward strand.
ACCATTCTTAGGTGCTAACAGCTACATCTCTAAAATTAAAATCTAGAAAATCTCTCATATTTCCAAAGATGACTTCTGAATGACTGACATATAGCAAAGTCAGATCACCACAAACAGCTGAAATGCATCTTATCAATAGTAGAACATCACACAGTCCCTGTATCAGTCTCAAAAAAAGTTAATGCAAATAATAGAGCTGCCTATCTGCCAAAAAAAAAAAAAAAAAGAAAAATTAAACATAATATTAAACCTCCCAACATTTGATCAAGATAAAAAGTATTTCTACACAGAAGGAAAGTGATGATGCTCAGAGAAGAATCACAACTTGGTAAAGTTCACAAAGATCCAATCCTAGGAGCCAGCTCCACAGATTCCATCTCTAGTCCTAGACCCACCTCAAACTCTTCCTCTATCCCGGGTATCTTTATTTTCCTAAAGTTCTAATATCACCAGACTGAAAATATCAGTCTTAGAACTTTCACTGGCCAGTAAGGTTCCCAAGCCAAGCCAGTACTAACCTTAGTTTAGGGAAAGGGAAAAAAGGGAAGGAAAGAAAGAGCATGACAGTCTCCAGTCTCCAGGGCGTTGAATACCTCCAACTAGTGAAACTAGTGACTCACAACTCCTGGGTTTCAGATGCCTTTGGGATTGTAAAAAATCCTCAAATTCATATGCATAGTAATCACTGTCTACACACCAAATAAATAATAAATCTCACAAATGTGTTCTATTTTTCAAATATATGTGATTAATAAAATAAAAATCCATTTAAAAGCTAAAATTGGGGGGGAGGAAAAGAAATGATAAGGAACGTCACTTTTGAATTATGTAAGCACTCTCCAGACATCTCTAAGGACCTATCTGACCAAAACCACATTCTTAATCCCAAATTACTAAGGATAATACCAAAGTAAACCCAAGGTACATAGAAACAGAGTTCCCTACACAGACAGTAGGAAAATAAATTGATACCTTTAATCCAACAATTCAGCATCTCAGAACTCATCATAAATGAGTTCAAGATTTGTTTCTGTAAGGCAGAATGTCTCATTACTAATGAGACATTAGTATACCTGTCAAATTATATCACTTTTACTCCATGTTGTTCTAATGGCCGAAGAACAACAAAAACAAAACAAACCCAGAAAGACTAAATGTCCCAAAATAGGGGGCCGATTAAATAAAATGCCATAAAATCATTATATGGATTATAATGTATCCATAACAAATGATAATATAGAAAAATATTTAATAACATGAGGAAATATTTATCATATATTAAGAAGGAAAAAGAATACAGAACAGCAAACAGGACAATATCAAATTGGAAAATAGATATAGACACAACAGAATATCTGGAATGATATATATCACAGGATGATTAGTTATCTTTGGGTGGTGGGATTAAGAGTAATTTAAATTTTGCTTCTGTGGGTCTATATTTTGCAAATATTCCTCAAGTAACTTAGGATGGGGTTTTTTTGGCAATTAGAAAAGATATATATTCACTTTTAAATGTGGAATTTTAAAATAGTTGAAATAGGTTCACCTCCTAACCTACTTGTCAAATTATATCACTTTTACTCTGAACCATGAATCACATATTCACAAAGGTACAGTTTTAATTAATGTCTGATTTTAAGTAATAAAGTAGACTAACAGGAAAAAGGTAAACACTTAAAAATGCATCCAATTTTACTATCTAAACTAATGAAGTCTTTCACTAACATGTAAACAAAAGAAGGATAGTTCTACAACAATAAAATTACCTGATGTATAAATATACTTTCAAAGGTCCTCCCAATTTTTATATTAATACATTAAAACCTTAAATGTTGAGATAAAATATATCTAAATATCTTTCCCTCTCTCCGTTCTCACCTTATAGCACTTTTTATCTGTATTCCCAATTAGGAACATATTACAGCCATGTAAAATACTGAAGCAGCAGTATTCTTTGATAACAGAAGTCAGGAGGTCCAAGATCAGAGTCCTATCTCCTACCCTTTCAACTCTTAGGCCTGGACAATTTAACTTACCTCTCTGAACCTCAGTTTCCCTAGCTGTAACAGAGAATAATATTTATCATAGAGTTTTTATAAATACGAAATCAAAAGAACACAAGCTAAGTCCTAAGCATGGTGCCTGACAAATAGAAGGTACCCAGGTAGTGGTTGTTACTAGAGGCACACGCAAGAGTTTTTAAGTCCGAGAACTTGCCAAGCCTCCTGAAAACTCTATGACCTTGGGTAAGTTACTTAACCTATATGGACCTCAGTTTCCTCGTATGCAAAATAGATACAATACCTATCTTGCAGGTTTGTTGTAAGGATTAGGTAAAACTATATACAAAAATCATCTTGCACACAGTAGGTGCTCCATAAATTGTAGTTAGTATCACTATTAGCTAGAGCAATAAACATTTGAGTATAGAGATTAGCAGTTTATAAAATATTTTTACATATAAGAGTGCATGTAGGACTTCCCTGGTGGTGCAGTGGTTAAGAATCCACCTGCCAATGCAGAGGACATGGGTTCGAGCCCTGGTCCGGGAAGATCCCACATGCCGCGAAGCAACTAAGCCTGTGCGCCACAACTACTGAGCCTGCACTCTAGAGCCCGCGAGCTACAACTATTGAGCCCACGTGCCACAACTACTGAAGCCCTCGCACCTAGAGCCTGTGCTCTGCAACAAGGGAAGCCACCGCAATGAGAAGCCCACACACTGCAATGAAGAGTAGCCCCCTGCTCGCCGCAACTAGAGAAAGCCCGTGCACAGCAACGAAGACCAAACACAGCCAAAAATAAATTAATTAATTAATTAAAAAAAAAAAGAGTGCATGTAATTCTTTTTTTTTTTTTTTAAAGAAATTCACGTTCTTTTATTTATTTATTTATTTATTTATGACTGTGTTGGGTCTTCGTTTCTGTGCAAGGGCTTTCTCTAGTTGTGGCAAGTGGGGACCACTCTTCATCGCGGTGCGCGGGCCTCTCACCATCGCGGCCTCTCTTGTTGCGGAGCACAGGCTCCAGACGCGCAGGCTCAGTAATTGTGGCTCACGGGCCCAGTTGCTCCGTGGCATGTGGGATCTTCCCAGACCAGGGCTCGAACCCGTGTCCCCTGCATTAGCAGGCAGATTCTCAACCACTGCGCCACCAGGGAAGCCCGAGTGCATGTAATTCTAAGAATTAATCATCATTTAAATAGACACATTTCTCTTAATTCCCAAATTAGTTGTAAACTTCAGAAAAAAGTAAAATACAAGCAAACTCTTTTAAGCACACTTAAAAATAAAAGGCCACTTCATTAGTTTCAAAATAAAAATGTGTTATCTATAACCTGATCTGCTTTAACATTTTTAAAGTCCAAATAAATCTAAAAGGGTTAGAAGGGAAAATGTTCTTTTCTGACTTTGAGAAGGAAAACGTTTTTTTAAGTCTGCAGGAAAAAAAAATAGAGATCTGAATTTTTCTTTTTTTCATGACTTCATGTCTTTCACAACTAAAATGTAAGTGCCTTTAACACAAGAACTCTTTCAAATCTCTGAATTCCTGTCTCCACCTTTGTGCAGAAGCAGAGCAGCTCTACAGTTAAGACCATAGAATCTGGAGTCAGACTACCTGGGTTCAAATCCTGATTCCGTCCAGCAGTGTGACCTGAGGTAAGTTTTAACATCTCCCTGTCTCTTCAGCTGGAAAATAAAGATTCCTCATATAATTTTTTTGAGAATTAAATGAGATAATACACTTAAGTGTTCATAGGAGAGCCTAGCAAATGGAAGGCACATTATAAATGTTTCCCATTGTTGTTACTGCTTTATTATTATCCCCTCAAAATGCCTTGATCAGTGACTTGTAATCAATAAATATTTGCTATTCTGTAGATAATTTCAACAAAAGGCTTCACTTAAAATTATGCCTGTTTAAGAAGTACTTTAAGGACTTCCCTGGTGGCGCAGTGGTTAAGAATCCACCTGCCAATGCAGGGGATACGGGTTCGATCCCTGGTCCTGGAAGATCCCACATGCCGTAGAGCAACTAGGCCCTTGCGCCACAATTACCGAAGCCCGCGCCTAGAGCCTGTGCTCCACAACAAGAGAAGCCACCGCAAGAGAAGCCCGCGCACCGAAACGAAGCATAGACCCCGCTCGGCGCAACTAGAGAAAGCCCGCGCACAGCAACAAAGACCCAATGCAGCCAAAAATAAATTAAAAAAAAAAAAGTACTTTAACATGACTGTCGCTGCCAGTAAAGATACAGCAATTGCTGTTAGGATTTTAGGGCAAAACTAAGTAAAGTCAATCCTTTTCTCACACTTCCTATTACACAAAGTTATAACATCCTCACTTCCTAATAGAAGTTCAGTGCCATCCTTACTTGCAATTAGAAGTCCAGGCATGGCACACACCAATCCAGCAGACACAAAACTCTCAAACTCAAGCTCCATAATACTCAACTATACTCCTTTAAAGAAAAAGTTCAGATTACTCCTCTATTACAATAGTTTAGTGCTTTAAAATAAAAACTACACTGGATAAGTCAACAGAATATTATAAAGACTAAAAACACTGTAAATGAAAGTGTTTGAGAGTTAAATATGCACTAAATACTAGTTTACAAATATACTTGAGAAAACCGTAACAACAGATTTCTCCTATTTCAAACGGCTGCCTTCTAACTCCAAAACTAGAATGCTGCCCACTTCAAATCTGGCACCAGGATAACGAGACATAAGTCAAAGTAAAGTTGCCTCTTTATTCCTGTCCTGCCCCTAGGTTCATCAGAACTCTTTTTTTTTTTTTTTTTTTTTTTAGATTCCATATATATGTGTTAGCGTATGGTATTTGTTTTTCTCTTTCTGACTTACTCCACTCTGTATGACAGACTCTAGGTCCATCCACCTCACTACAAATAACTCAATTTCATTTCTTTTTATGGCTGAGTAATATTCCATTGTATATATGTGTCACATCTTCTTTATCCATTCATCTGTCAATGGAGGACACGGGGAGGGGGAAGGGGAACCTGGGATGAAGTGAGAGAGTAGCACTGACACATATACACTACCAAATGTAAAACAGATAGCTAGTGGGAAGCAGCTGCATAGCACAGGGAGATCAGCTCGGTGCTTTGTGACCACCTAGAGGGGTGGGATGGGGGGGTGGGAGGGAGACGCAAGAGGGAGGAGATATGGGGATACATGTATACATATAGCTGATTCACTTTGTTATACAGCAAAAACTAACACAACATTGTAAAGCAATTATACTCCGATAAAGATGTTAAAAAAAAAAGTAAAGTTGCCATCCCAATAAATCATTTCCTGCTTGAAATGTACTCTTTCTTTTTTATTCATAACTCAGATGGGACTTGTGATATCCAAGTCTCACCCCTACGACAGAAATTTAAGGAGTGAAACCCTGGAAGTAGTCTAACTTAAGACCAGGAAAATATCTCCAGAGTTATTAGATCAAACAATGCCCTTCCAGTTCCCAACTATCTGTAATCCTAACCTGGGTATAGAAAAATGTTGATTACCTTCAGACTCAACAACTTGTTAAGCCCTGAAAATCAGGAGTCAAGTACCTAGGGCCACATTTTAACTCCAGCTGAGAGCTAGAATGTTTACCTGGTTCACTCTCACATTAAAAGCTGGATGCCAGCATCAATCAGGGACACAGCCATACAGCAGCCATCAGCAGGCCACACAGGCCAGATTAGGCCACAGATCACCTGGCATCCTTCACTAAACCACATCCTACTGAAGGCCTGACTGCCGACCCTTGACCTGGAGAATAGGACAATGGGCTGGCAGTCAAGAGAGTTAGATTCTCCTAGTCACAGCTCCATTTTTAGATTTTTGACTGATTTGACCAGAGAAATCAAATTGGAGAAAATGTGAAGAATTTTTGAAATATAGGTGGAAAACTTTTGAGTATGCGTCACATATCTAGTCACTTTGTTCAGTAACAAAAATATATTATTTGTAACTTGTTTTGTTCATAAAATCATTCCTGGACTTGTAAAATGACGGTCCGGGGGACAGCTAGCACTTTTCTTCAGGGCCTGCACAGATCTTAAAACTCTACTAAGCCAGTTTCTCTATCAGTATGCAAAAGTGGAGTTCGATCTGCTCCTTCTCTCAGACATAAGCAAATACTGAATGAAAGTACTGTCAGCATTTCAGAAGCAATTTGCTACAGAAAAACGCACGGTTTTTCTGTAACGCACTGGAACTCTTTTTAACACCTAAATTGGGGATCCAAACCAAACGAGTGTTGGAAGTCAAATTCATTAAAGTCATACTTCTCTGTCTATATTTGAGTTTCCGGACTGGGAAACTGGTCTGTGTCTACATAAATCCATGCTCTGAGCCATCATATAATGGAACTCCTCTGTAATGTCCCTCCTGCCCTCTCTTTATCCTTTTTCAGAACTACCAGCCGGAAAAGATACCCTCCGCAAATCCTACAACGTCTCCCCACTTAAACAGATAGGTTCCACAACTCCTCAGCCGTCGGTGACTTTTACCACTCCCCTGGAGCTAATCGCTTTTAATGACCACCACCCCCCTCCCCCAGGAACAGTCACTCTTCTCAGCTTTACACTTTGTCCCGGCAGCAATCGACTGAACCGTCCCCCGTCTCCCACCACCTCGGACGCCCTTAGACATCTTCACCAGTTTGCCCGCCGTCCGATCCCGAAAGCACCAACTCCTGCTCCACCTCCCTGAGCCGCCCGCCCCCAAGCCCTTCTCAACCCCCAAACCCGGCCGCCGCATCACCTGGCTCCCCGTTGTCCTACGCGCCTCGGCCCCGCCACACACCTTGCCCCTTCCACCCGAATCTCGCACTCTGTATCCTAACCCCTCCCGGAGGCGGGGGCGGGCAACGCTCTCGGCGGCTGGACTGAGACTCCGGAGGCCGCGCGTCCCCTCTCACCAGGCCCCGCCTGGGCCTCTCGACGCGGCTGCCCTCCACGGCCCCCCTGGCCCAGCCGTGTTTACGCCGAGGAGTAGGGCAGCCCGAGCCCAGGGCCAGGCACTTACTCGGGAAGGTAGGTGGAGGAGAAGGAGCTCCACTTGTGTAGCGCGTAGGGCAGAAGCCGGCACTCGGGCGTCGCAGCAACAGCCCCGCCAGCCGCCATCTTGTCAGCACCGTAGCGGCCGCCGCCGACCGCCAGCCGCGCCGGGAGGGGGAGGGGCGGGGCCTGCTCTTAAAGGAGACGCGGCCCGCCTGGGCCGTCAGCTCTCCCGGTCTCGCGTCGTTACTCCTGCGTGAAGCGGTGAGTCGCGCGCGGGTCGGCGACTCACTCTGGGGGTCTCCACCGCTGAACCCTCCTGAAAGACTGACTGGCGGAAACTGGGACTGGAGTGTGAGCATCTGAGGGGCTCTCCAGTGGGGCTTGGAGAGGAATGTCTCAAATGACTTTTCTTGAAAGCTGAGGTAAGGGGAAAGCCAAAAACATTATGAAAAAAATAAATTGTAGTTATGGGCCAGGAAGGGAAAATGAGAAGAAGTTGGAGAAGGGACGCCTTTGAGACTTTGGAAACCACTGCTCTCTCCAGTTTCTAAATTGTGTAAGGAAACAGCACTGAAGGGAATGGCAGTGGAATAGCTAATGGCCTTTCCTTCTGGAGTTGTCCTGGTTTTAAACGTCTTGTCCCCCCCCCCCCGTTCCAGAGTCACATGGAGACAGGAAAAGGAAATGCTCGTGTGTCCTCTCATCCTGTTCAGTTTTCAGTCTGTGATGCCCTTCGTTGTAAGCATTTGTTGTGAGCCCTCTCATACGCATCTCGTGCAATTGGTTTGCTCAGTCATAACATTCACCCACAGACCAGAAAAATCCTAAAGGAGTTGGGAAGCTGGGTGTCATCATTCTTACAGCTGGTATCTACCTACTTTTAACTGACTGATATTTAGCCCCCAAATTCTGAAAGAGCAAGAGACAGAGAGTTTCAAGAAAATGACCACAGAGGGAATAACAGCCCATGTGCTCTGAATGCCATATGGGCATCATACCAGCTCCTTATCTAAAAATAAACACTTGCTCTAAATATCTAGCAGCTTTAGATAATGTTCCCATCAAATACCTGTTGGTCAGCATTGTGCATGTTTATTCCTTGGCTTAGCCACTGCATTACCAAAGTACCCTTCTCTCACTAAGTGGTTCTACCCCTGGAAGCCTGCACAGCGTCTTCATCTCCACCTGACCAACGGAAAAACTCAAGCAAAGGGTTTTTTAGTGAATGACCAAGTGAGTTGAAACACCTCAGTACTATAATTGTATTCTTTTCCCGTTATAATCATTAACCTGCCCCAACTTCCTCAGATCCTTTCCTGACTTCCTGTTTCCACAGACAAAAACTTAGTAGTAGCCTCCACTAGCATGTCAGATGGAGAATGCCAAATGGAAAGGCCACAATATGTTAACCTTTAAAATCACATGTGCTTTGTGTGTTGCAGCATGCTGGGAAAGTATTTGTTCCTTGAGGGGATGCTATAATCCCAGCAATGAAGTTAGGAGTCCAGAGACAGTGGAAGAGGCCAGAGAAGGCTGATTAGTTCCAAAGATGATTAGTGGTTATTTGGGGGGGGAAAGAGATACTTTTAAGGGGAAAAGATTAAGATGGTGACTCGGTTCAATTAGTTTGGGGCTCCAAATTTGCTAATTACACCTCTTACCCTAATGTAAGTGGAGTCCTTGTTCTTTTCCAGACACAGAGTTATGGTCCCTGAGTGATCTTTTTTAGAAACACACGTAAGTCAGTTCTTCCTAAGATGACTCTCTCGGACTTTCAGTGACTTTCTGTTCCCTTTGGGTAACACTGCAAGTCCTTAGCATAGGCCTTTCATATCCTGCCTTGATTACCTCTCTAGCTTCTCTCTTCTCTTTCTCCTCTGCACTCCCTACTCCAGCCACACTAAACTAACACACTGAATTGGCTCCTATAAATTCTGTGCTCTCTCTGGTCTCCAGGGCTTAGTCTAAACCAAGCCAGGAATACTCTCCCCCATTCTTCACCTGGCTAACTTCTGCTTGTTTTTCAGATTATTTCATTCTGGAAAATCAGTCCTCATCACCTATTTCGGGGTTAGGTGCCATTTTTTTTACATTTCCCTTGTCCCCCTGAGTTTCCTTCCTTGTCTTAGCAAACATCACAATATATGTTTTCTAATTTTTTTTTTTTTTTTTAGATTTTATTTATTTTTGGCTGCGTTGGGTCTTTGTTGCTGCGTGCAGACTTTCTCTAGTTGCGGCCATTGGGGGCTACTCTTTGTTGCGGTGCGTGGGCTTCTCATCGCGGTGGCTTCTCTTGTTGCGGAGCACGGGCTCTAGGCGCATGGGCTTCAGTAGCTGCAGCACGCGGGCTCAGTATTTGTGGCTCGCGGGCTCTAGAGCACAGGCTCAGTAGTTGTGGCTCGCAGGCTCTAGAGCACAGGCTCAGTAGTTGTGGCTCGTGGGCTCTAGAGCGCAGGCTCAGTAGTTGTGGTGCACGGGCTTAGTTGCTCCACGGCATGTGGGATCTTCCCAGACCAGGGCTTAAACCTGTGTCCCCTGCATTGGCAGGCAGATTCTTAACCACTGCGCCACCAGGGAAGTCCCACAATATATTTTTATTTCCTGTTTATTTCTCATTCTCTCTCCCTAAACTGTAACTCCCATGAAGGTAGGAGTCATGCATATCTTGTTCACAGTTGTATCCTTAGTCCTTTTAGAGTGTCTTGCATATAGTGGATGTTCAATAAATATTTACTGAAGAATGAATTAATTGTGCTAAAAGAGTACTTGGGTTGCAAAGGAAAAAAAATGCCAGAACTTCTCAGACTACAAAAATGTATCCCTGAGGTATGATTGCCACAGAGAATGTAAAGACCCAGGATAGCGTGGCTTTCCTGCAGCACAGATTTTACAAATGGTAAAATAATTTAAAGCATTCGTATGTTAACATAAATACAGATAGATATGTTAACATACAAATGCTTTAAATTCGTAGATATATTATGATACTGAACCCCAAATTTGTATAAATGTTAAGATAAAATAGAAGACTAAAGAAATTTTAAAATCTTCAGGAGTCTGCCGTACCTCAGATCTCCTATGGGTATACATTTACCTCCACTGCCTCTGGGGCATTGCCTTAGTCTATGGGGTTTATTGTAAGGATACATGGGGAAGGTCTGGAAACTGTCAGCAGCCATTTAATCTCTCTAGTTCCCCTACATTAATATATTGATGGCCTCATGGAGAACTGGACAATGGATCATCATTTTTCAGGGATCAACAGCTCTAGTAATCCAGTTATCTTGTCATCTAAAAGAAACCATCTTTTACTCTCTGATGATGTCTCAACATGCTTCTCATAGTAAACACTTCCCAGAGAGAGTAACTGATTATATTCGGTTTGTCCCCATTCACTATCTTTTCCTGCAATAAAAGATTTATTGAGAGGCTGTGACATGCCAGGCCCTGTCCTAGATGCTAGGGAGGCAGGGACAAACAGAAAAGCCAGACAAGGGCCCTGCTTTCAGGGAGCTTACATTCTGGCAGGGCAACATATAATAAATATAATAAGTCAACTAGATAATTTTAGTCTGTGCATTTTAGGTGCTAGGAAGAGACTACACTGGAGTAATATTTAGATTGGATGGTAAAGGAAAGTGTCTCTAAGAAGGTAATATTTGCGCTGATACCTGTTCAGTGAAAAAGTGCCAACCATGCAAAGGCGGGACAAAAAACATTCTGGGAAGAGAGAATAAGCAAGTGCAATGGGCCTGAGGCAGGGAAGGGGTTGTTAAAGAAAAGAAAGAAGAGAGCGTGGTGGGAGCGTAGTGATGAAGAGGGAGACGGGAGTCAGAACAAGTAGGGCCCTAACAGTCATGGTAAGGAGTCGTGACATGGAAATGTGAAGGGGAGACCTGTGCGGGGATTCAAGCCAAGGAGTAGCGTGATCCGTTTTACATTTTGTAAAGATCACTCTGCAAAACAGAAAATGGGTTGGAGAGAGGTAAGAGTGGAAGGGAGGAGACTCGACAGGAGGTTAAGCCAGGCGAGAAATGATGGTGGCTTGCACTAACAGGAGATGGAGAGGAATGGTTGAATTGGGCTGTATTTTGGAAGTAAAGTCAACTAGACTTGCTGATGAGGGAGGGAGGGAAGGCAGGAAGAAACGGAAAGAATTAAGGATAACTCCTGGGTTTTGTGTTTGCACCACTGAGTAGCTAGTGATGCTTTTATTGAAAGGGGAAGATTTGGGGTTAGAACAGTTTTGAGGTAGAAGAAATCAAGAATTCCGACTTCAATGTGGTATATAGGGGATACCTAATAGATATCCAGGTGATTGTCAAGCATCTGATATGGGGATCTATATTGGTCAGAGACTTATATCAAACTACCTCATAGGCATTTGACCTTCTTCATATATACCCAATCAGTGCTTTTTTTTTTTTTTTTTGGCTTAGGCACTGATTCCTGGGTCAATCAGTTTTCCCCTAAACAGCAGAGTCAGCATAGCTCTGAGTATAGCAGCTCTAGAAAGAAGAAACCATCTGTGGCAGCCTTCTGCAGAAGGGGATCAAGGGGTACAGAACAGTCTAGTGAAAGAAACCCAGAGTATACTCAAAAATCTTGTTTGCAGTCCCAGTTCTGATACTTTTCTAGCTATGAGACTTGGGAAAGTCACTTAACTTCTCAGCGTCTCATTTTCCACAACTCTAAAGTGGTTTTAATAAAATCTGTCTACTTCACAGGGAGGTTTTGAAGATCAAGTGAAGGAAGAGGGCCTAGCTCGTCTGCTGTAAGTTCTCATTTAATTCTCACAAAAACTCTGAGAAATATTATTATGCCCTTTTTCACAAATGAGAAATATAAGACTCAGAAAGGTTAAATAATTGTTTGTTATCTTTGGTTTGTCCCTCCAGATACATGGGAGGGAAGAGCGTGAGGTTGGGGTATCCCTTCCTCTGACTCCCTGCCTGTATACACAGTGGGCTGACTGGCCCTTTCAACCAAAGGTCACAAGTCCTCCCAAGTGGCCTCTCCACACTACTCTCTCTGGTTCTGGGTTCCAGTAACCACCCCCTCCCCTGCTCCCTGTGGTTTCCCAGTATGTTCTCACATCTTTATAAATAGTCCCTTTATTAAACCTCTCAAATTACCCAATTTGAGAATGCCATCTGTTTCCAGCTGGGACCCTAACTGTTACAGTAACTTATCCAAGGCAATATAGCTAGTCAGTAACAGAGCCAGAATCTCTCTGTTTCAAAAGCCCATCCTGTTGGATTGCATCCCATTCCTCTCAGGTGGGAACAGACTTAGTAAACTGCAAAGTGCTATTCAAATATAAGATATGGTCAAATAAAAAATTAAAAAAAAAAAAAGATTTGGTCAAATAATAGTTAAAAAGCAAAGCAAATCCAGCCGATTTTATTTATTTCCAGGCAAAGGAACATACCAGTTGACTGAGGGGGAAAAGAAGGTGTTTTTAATTTTTAGGAAGGGGTATCATGGTGTGTTACACTAATTAAAGATTAAACAAATACTCTAAATAGGCTGGAATATATCCACAGCTTTGTACATGATTGCTTAAAACAAGCCCCATACTTCATTGGTCAGGAAAAAAAGTCCTCAGATAGGTCCTGTAAGGGTCTTGCTTTAGCTCATTCAAAGGATCATTCAAAGTTCATGGTTTCTTTAACAACTTCCAGCTGGTTAGGAGAGTTGAAGCACAATGCAGTACTCAATGTGCTATGTCCTAGGCAAGTTCTGCTGTAAAAAGAAGAATTTCCCTTCACAATATTATTATGCAACAGATGAAGAAACTAATATCCAAATATGTCCGATGTCACATCTAAGGTCATTTGTACAACTGGGCTGTTTGCAGATCTGAATCTAGAACCCAAGTACCTAATTCTCAGTCACTTTTTTCCCTAACATAATTAATGGAAACTTTTTAGGTCTATACCTACATCATTCTTCTTTAAATCCTCTATAACTAGCACATAGTAAATACTTCAGAAATATTTCCTGAATTGAATCTCTTAGTTCCTCCTGAATTTCTTCTCACTCACTGTCTTAGTCAGTTTAGGTTGTTATAACAAAAATACCATAGACTGGGTGGCTTAAACCACACACATTTATTTCTCACAGTTCTGGAGGCTGGGAAGTCCAAGATCAAGACATCAGTAGATTTGGTATCTGGTGAGGGCCCTCTTCCTTGTTTGTAGACAGCCAACTTCTTACTTTCACCCCTGGCCCCCAAAATGCATGTCCTCACAGACAAAATACATACAAAATACATACATACTAACCCTAACCCATTCCATCCCAACAGCCCCAAATGTCTTAACTTATTCCAGCATCAACTCTAAAGTCTAGAGTCTCATCTAAATCAGATATGAGTGAGACTCATTCTGAGGCAAAATTCCTCTCTAGCTATGAACCTGTAAAACCAAACAGACTAGGATAGACATTCCCATTTCAAAAGGGAGAAAGAGGAAAGAAGGAAGGAATAATGAGTCCCAAGCAAGTCTAAAACCTAGCAAAGGAAACTCCATGAGATCTTAAGGCTAGAGAATAATCCCTTTGGCATGATGCTCTGCCTTCTGGACCCCCCTGGAGTAGTCCTGCCCCAGGAGCTCTGCCAGGCCAGAGACACACCCACCCACGGCTCTGCCAGGTGGTGGTCACAGCTTGTAGGCTCCAGGTGGCCTCACTCCCAAGACTTTGGTTGGAGGTTGTCTGGCCTGTTGAAACTGAGGTGATTCCTCCCCACACACACCTCACCTTTTGAAACCCTGATTGCTGAATTGCCTTCAGTGTCATTCTTTCCTTGTCTTGAAGAATAGCTTATGTGCCAACTGAATAGCTCTGTGTAAAATCCAAGAAGTCCGTCAGTCATGCTTTCTCATTTTTAGTAGTATGGACAGGCTGAGAATTTTCCAGATCTTTAAGTTCTGGTTTCTTTTTGCTCAACAGTTCCAATTCATTTCTCTCTTCTTACATTTTGCTATGCAAGCAGTCAGGAGGAACCAAACAGCTCCTTCAACACTTTGCTTAGGAATCTCCTCAGCTAGATATCCAATTTCATCACTTGCAAGTTCTTACCTTCCACAAAATGCTAGAACATGAACATAATTCAGCCAAGTTTTCGACACTTTATAACAAGAATCATCTTGCCTCCACTTTCCAATAACATGTTCCTCTTTTCTGTCTGAGACCAAAATGGCCTTTATTGTCCATATTTCTACCAACATTCTGTTCATGGTTATTTTTATTTTCTGAGGAGATGGAAGCAGTCTCTCCAGCTCTGCTCTTTCTGAGATCTCACCAGAATTGCCTCTAGGAGTCCCTTCATAGCAATACTGACTTTGTGTAGCAGGCACCTCAGAAATCTTCCGCCTCTGCTCGTTACCCAGTTCCAAGGCTGCTTCCATAGTTTTAGGTGTTTGTTACAGCAGCACCGCCACTCCTACGTACCAATTTGTGTCTTAGTCAACTTGGGCCGCTCTAACAAAAATATCATAAACTGGGCAGTTTAAACAACAGACATTTATTCCTCACACTATTCCTCAGGTGAACACTGAGACTAGCTTCAGGTATGAAGCTCAGGTCTGTCTTCTCCCAGAAGGTGGCAGCAGCAGCCTCAGCTTGCTGGAGAAATCAGAATTCATCCTTTTGCCTGTTGGCATCCAAATCTAGAAATTCCTGGTTCCAGAGACCACTTTATCCCTCCCTTGGTTTGCTGAGCTTGGTTGAAGCCAGGGCACAGGGAGTGCAGGAACTGGCAATGAATCCTCTCATAAATGCCTAGTTTTTTTGTAAACACTTTGATCTGGGCTGTGACCTTGAAGCATGTGTGAAGGAGGACCAGGAAGTCTCTGGTCAGGGAAAAGAGCTTCAGAAAGAAACAAATAGTAACTTAAACACTTACATCCACACAGGCATAAATCCAGAGGACCCCAGCTCACAGTTTGGTGCCACACAAAGAATACAGATTCTAGACCTGGCCTCCCAGCTACCAGCAACTGACCTTGTCATTGAATCTGTCAGAGCTGCAATTTCCTCTTCCACCAAGTGTGGACTAGATGATCTTTAAGCATCTGCTAATTTTTAAATTATGAGTTAGTATACTTTCATTTTTTGGATTAAGTAGGGTTGGGCCTTCACCCTTTCAGAGTTTTAAAAATCCCAGACACAAGAAAGCACTACTGGCTCCAAGTTAATCCCAGGTGAGCACAGATCCTGGCGAACACTGCCAGCTGCCTAGGCGGTGGGCAGGAATCCCAGGAAATGTCTGAACACCACACAGCTATGGATGAACTGTCAACTGCTGGGGGTTGCTTTGCAAATTACCACATCTAAACGAAGCTGACAAAATAATATTCCAAAAAGCAATTAACACTGATTCCTAGTGTATTTGGAACCAAAAGGCCTTTTGGGGAAAATGAAAGTGGCTCAAAAAAGAAGTATCCCAGCCCTCTGGGTAGAAACGTTTGAAGTTAAGGGGATTCATCAAGTCAGAATCTTTCAGTGCATTTGTCCCATCACCACTGTCGGGGCTCAACCTGGTCTTTGTAAAGGAGGAGACAGAACTTGCTCCTCTCATTTTCCCCCTGCTTCATCCTGCCTGCTCTCACTTTCATTGCCTGTACTGCTTAAACTTTCATCCATCCATTCAGTAAACACTTGTTGGGCACCTCCTATGTGCCAGGTGCTGGCATACACCTAGCTATTAAGGAACTCACAACCAAGTAGTCAGATATTAAACAGGTTAATCCACAAAGCATTCAGAAAGTATTAGCCTATAAAATATAAGGTCATAATGATGGTCATAGTCGTGGTTAGCAGTAGCATTATCTCCGTAAGGCCAAAGGCCAAATACCGTATTTCCTTATTAAAGCTATCTCCAGAACATAGTAGAATCATCTAGAGATAATCCCATAGGTCTAAAGGCGTTGGCTCCTGTGGGTTTTCTTTCTATTTCACGTGAAAGTCATCCTGTTAGAATCCCTTCCTAGGTTAGAAAGCTTTGGCTCCAGAAGGACACTGTAAATGGAAATAAAACTATGTTACCTGGCATGAAAGGATGGGGCTGATTGGGGACGTCCAGCTTCCTCTACCTTTTCTTTTTTTTAATACATTTATTTATTTATTTTACTTTTGGCTGCGTTGGGTCTGTTGTCGCGTGCTGGCTTTCTCTAGTTGCGGTGAGCGGGGGCTACTCTTCGTTGCAGTGCACGGGCTTCTCATAGTGGTGGCTTGTCTTTGTTGTGGAGCACAGGCTGTAGGCACACAGGCTTCAATAGCTGCGGCATGCGTGGACTTCAGTAGTTGTGGCTCGCGAGCTCTAGAGCGCAGGCTCAGTAGTTGTGGCTCACAGGCTTAGTTGCTCCGCGGCACGTGGGATCTTCCCGGACCAGGGCTCAAACCCGTGTCCGCTGCATTGGCAGGTGGATTCTTTGCCACTGTGCCACCAGGGAAGTCCCTACCTTTTCTCCTTAAGAATATTAGCATAGGTGATGGGCAGGTTAAATAAGTTCCAGTGTTACTGAAACAAAGAGAACTGGACAGAGGGAACTGGGGAATAACAGAAATAGGAGAACATGGTGATAGCAAATTCTAGGTGGCTCCACACTAGAAAAGAGAACCCGAACAAGCCAAAAAGTAAGGGAGCGCAGGGATGTCCAGCGGGACAAGGGACTGAACTGAGCTATATCGTAGAACAAATGAGCAGAAAAGAGGCAAACTATTTCTCCTGGTTCCCCATCTGAGATCCATCTGAGGATATCAACTGAAGTTTGTCTTCAAAGAGACACCAGCTGTTGGAATCAGGTCAAAGTATTTCTCAAATGTAAATTTTTATAGAGACTTTCTCACCATGTTGATCATTTTGATTTATTTTCTTCCAGTATATTTCCAAATAAGTTCAAAATGATCTCCTTCTCCCCCCACTTCCACAACCAATTTTTAGCAATGCCACTTACTAAATATATAGTACAAAGTTTGAGAACCTCTGGCCTTTGGCCTAATTTTATCTGATTTATTGTTGGAGACACTGCTCTCATAGCCCAAAAAATAACCAGCCTTACAATGGGATTCTCTGATGAGCACATTCCTATGGTTGAGAACTTTTTCCCCTTAAATCTTAGGAGAGTGGCAGGCAAGAAGCTGCCTATAACTGACAGCTGAGCTCTCCTCCTCCCTTTGGAATTTCTCCTGAGAAGTCAGTCTCCAAAAACCAGATACTGCAATGGCAGCTAGCTTGGACATCCACTTTGTAACGTTTCCATTTCAACTTTCCCACCTTATCCACCAGGTCTACAATTAAAATGATTTTAGTGCTTAGAGTTGTGAACAATAGTGAATCAGCATTTCAAAGAGAATTGGTAACAGGTGATGGTGGTATAAATGCCACATTCTAGAGGTCCCACATTCATTTTAAAAACAAATCTAAATGCTTTTTTCAAAACCCCCTACACTACTCAGTCTGTCGTCCCCTTTGTTTATTCATGTTTCTCCTCCCCTTCCTCTCTCTTCCTGCCTAGCTATCTCCTTCACCTGTTCTCCCACCTTATTACTGTCTTTCTGTCTTATTCCTCTTACCCCTTGTTTATCTGTCTTGGCCCTCTGCCTCCTCCTGTTCCTTCTCCATCTGATTGCATTTTTTTTACTCTGTACTGTCTCCTGCTTACCCACAACACATACTTCTCTCCTCTATTTCACCATCTTTCCCACTCCTGGCTCCTTAGTTGACTACGCTATAGAACAAAACCATTGTCAGATATTTATAATTATTAAATAAGATATTTTGTTAATTTTAAAAGCAGATAAGTTCTGAAAATGCTATATTTTTTTCCTCCAAGGAGAAAAAATTCTTGCTCATGGTTAGCAATCCTTACATGCTAACTATAATAATTATTTTTCTTATAACTTCCTGTATTGGCCCCAGATTACTTTTTTCTTGTAGTTTGGTGACCCTCAATAGAAAAATGGTTCTCTGTTCTTCAATAATCCTGACAACAGCAGCTGACATCAATGTAGAAAGAAAAGCAAGCTAAAAACAGTAGTTGAGTGTATGCATCCTGAATTGCATATTCAGTTGCAAAATCATCATCATCATTATTATTATAATTGCAGAGGGGAGGCATTTAAATAATTGTTCAAAGTGTCTTCTTGAGGAAATAACTAAATCAGGGCCAGCTGTCACAAACCAACCTACAATAATAATCCCGTATGTGCATCTTCAGTATTCATGGCAACTGTTCAATAACAAATTTAAGCATTCATCTAATGTCCTTAAACAACCTAGAAAATAACAAACAAACCTTGATCAGACCCAGTGTCTCACTTGGTAGTGACCTGTGTTTTTAAGCAGTGTCCCAGAACAACCTTAGAGTCATAAACCACAAAAGAAAAATTGCACCATCTATTCAGTGGCAAAGTGGGGCGGGGGGTGTGGGCCCAGCATCCACCTGCTATGTTACGGCAATAAATCTAGGCACACAAGTAGAGTGGAAATCAGGTAGGTACGTCAGCAGAGAAATATCCACAAAGGTAGACATGTTTTATTGACTTGAAATTTGTAAACAAATGGGAACTGTGAGAAAAGAGGGATGGTTTTGTTTTTAGTTTACTTGTGAAATCACCCAAAAGTATTTGAGATTTTTCTCTTCCCAAGATACAGCTATGAAATGACTAATAGGAATTAAGTGGGCCTGCACCAGGAACTGAATGTGCCACTTCACTGGGAACAGAAAATGTTCCCCTGGTAGAGGCTGTCCTCTCAGATTAGTTAGTACCTGGGTGTTTTAAAAAGAGACTCAGCCAGTCGCGAATGTGGAGCATTTATAAAGAGCAAGAATCATCCAAATGCCTTTGCAAATTTTCCCCATATCTTAGTACTTTTGAGTCATGTTTATATCTTAACTTCTACGTTCCTGAAAAAACTCAGGAGAGAGGGAGAAAGAAGATTTCCGGTCACACTGTTTTTTTCTTGCTGGCTACGGTGGCTTTCCAACAGGAGTCTTGCTAGTGGCTTGGCCTGAGCAATTTTAGAAAGGTGAATGACCCAAGACAGCCTAAGAAAGTTGCTAACTGCTCTGATCCAGCCTAACTAGGTTCTAAAAATCATATACCTAGTTGCAGTGGTTCAATACTATTTGCATATTTGCATCCCCAGCTAAAATCAACTTGCCTATACACGGCCTCATCCTGTTTCAGTAATTTAAATATTTTCTACAGAAGTATCAGAAGGGGCACTGATTGACATTTTAAAAGTTGTTTCAAGGCACAATCTGTGTATATTTTTTTAATTGTAAAAGTAAAACACCACCATAATGAAAATAAATTCTAACTTCAAAAAGGCTTAAAATGGAAAGAAAAATCTTTCCACTTTTATCCCAAGGTAAGCACTGTTAACTATTTCTTGTATATTTTTTCCACATAGGCATATATAATATATATACACCATTTTTCCACAAAGCAGATCATATAATATACAGTGTCCTATTGTGAGATAATAGAAAATAAATACATTGAACTGTGTATTTTAGGAGCTCTGTGCCACAGTTCCAGCACAGAGCTCCTAAAACCCTTGTAAAGCCTAAGTGATAATAACACTGGGAGCATCTTTTGTTCTAATATTTGGTCTTTGACCCTGCTTCCTGACACAGAGTTTCTAAATCTCTGAATTCCCTGGGGGTTTGTAGCCTCTTTTGTTCTAGTGAGGTGAGCGATTGGATGGCTCCTCGATGAGGGCTGGCCCCAGAAAGACCAAGCCAGGATTAGAAGCTTGGAATTTTCAGCCCCACCACCCATTCTCCAGAGAGGGAAAAAGGAATAGCAATAGTATTAATAATCGATCATGTCTATGTGATGAAGCCTCTATAAAAATCCCAGGGGCTTCCCTGATGGCACAGTGGTTAAGAATCCGCCTGCCAATGTAGGGGACATGGGTTCGAGCCCTGGTCTGGGAAGATCCCACATGCCACGGAGCAACTAAGCCCATGGGCCACAACTACTGAAGCTTGCACTCTAGAGCCCGCGTGCCACAACTACTGAGCCCACGTGCCACAACTACTGAAGCCTGCGTGCCTAGAGCCTGTGCTCTGCAATGAGAAGCCACTGCAATGAGAAGCCTGCACACTGCAACAAAGAGTAGCCCCTGCTCGCCACAACTAGAGAAACCCCACGCGCAGCAACAAAGACCCAACGCAGCCAAAAATAAAAATAAATAAATAACTTAAAAAAAATCCCAATAGTATGGGGTTTGGAGAGCTTCCAGATAGGTGAACACAATCACGTAATTGGAGGGTGAAGCACTCCTGCCCTCGGACCCTCCCAGACTTTGCCCTGTGTATCTCTTCATCTGGCTGTTCATCCGTATCCTTTACATTGCACTTTATTAGATAATAAACTGATAAACATAAGTGTTTCTCTGATTTCTGTGAGCTGTTTTAGCAAACAATTCAATCCAAGGGGTAGGAAGTCATGGGACCCTCCAGTTTGTAGCCAAGTCAGACAGAAGTTGTGGGTGAGCTGGGAACCTACTACTTGAGACTGGCATCTGAAGTGGGGGGGGGCAATCCTGTGGGACTGAGCCCTTAACCTGTGGGATAGTGTCCAGGTAGATAGTGTCAAGGTTGAATTAAATTGTAGGACACCCAGCTGATGTCACAGAGAATAGCTTGGTTTGGGGAAAACTCCCATATCTGGTGTCAGAAATGTTGTAAGTGTGGTAGTGTGAGAGTGAAGGAGAGACACACAGGAGGAAGAGTGAGTTTTTCCTAAACACCTATACCTTGCTTTATTCATTTAATAATATTCAGAAGTATTTCCATGTCAGCATATGTAGATCTTCCGAGATCTTTTTTTTTTTTTTAATTTTATAGCTACTTTATTTATTTATTTATTTATTTTTGACTGTGTTGGGTCTTCGGTTCGTGCGAGGGCTTTCTCTAGTTACGGCAAGTGGGGGCCACTCTTCATCGCGGTGCAGGGACCGCTCTTCATCGCAGTGCGCGGGCCTTTCACTATCGCAGCCCCTCCCGTTGCGGGGCACAGGCTCCAGACGCGCAGGCTCAGTAGTTGTGGCTCACGGGCCCAGCTGCTCCGCGGCATGTGGGATCTTCCCAGACCAGGGCTCGAACCCGTGTCCCCTGCATTGGCAGGCGGATTCTCAACCACTGCGCCACCAGGGAAGCCCCCCCCGAGATCTTTTAATCATTGGATGTGCCACAATTTATTTAACCATTGCCCCATTGATGAACATTTAAATCGTTTCCACTTGTTATTATAAACAGTGTTTCCATGAACATCTTTATGTGTGTCACTGGGAATTTGGATGGCTCTATCGTAGGATAAATTCCTATAAATGAAATTGCTGGGTCAAAATATATATATATATACATTTAAAAATCAGGTTAGATGTTGCCAAATTGTAATCTCCAAATAGCTGTTCCATTTCTGTCAACAGTATAAGTTCACTTATACCCTTGTCAAAACTGAGTTTTATCAAACTTTCAACCTTTTGTCAATCTGATAGATAAAAATGGTATCACATTGTTACGATTTGCATTTTTCTAAGCACTAATGAAGTTGTATTTTTTCCCACGTAGTTCTTGCCATTCTTATTTTCTTTATGAAATATCTGTTCATATTCTTTGCCCTTTTTTCTGTTTATTTTTTTCCTTGTAAAACTGCAAGATCTCTTTATATAATAAACACTTTTTCTGTTGGGTTACAACTAATTTTTTTCTTCTGTGCCATTTGTCTTTTGGCTCAGTTTATGGTATTTTCTTGTTGTTGTTGTCATATTTGTTTTTACCATTAAAAAGTTTTAAGTGTTTTACACTAAAGCATTTATCAGCATTTTCCTTTTTGGTTTCTGAGTTTTGTCTATGTTTTAAATATTAGCTCTCTTACAAGATGGGTCTCTTTACAGTTGCCTAAACTTTAATGCACCAGGGCATGATTTGAATTTCACTACATCATAGGTACAGGTTCAAAAATTTAGATTTTACTTTGGAAAAACTTACAAAGTGAAGGTCTTTAAGAGAAGGGAGGGCTGAGAGACCCTTTCCTCTTAGTGTCCCTGGCTGACCTGTTGGCCTTACAGAATGGTCTTCTAGAGAAGGGAATTCTGCCCCTCCTTTGGTCTCCTTCTAGTATACAGCAAGTTTGAGAGTAGCCTTATCAGTGAAAGGAATAACCAGACTGTCTTGGCACCAGGCAGCCTGGATTTTGGTGCCAGCTGTTTACCAAAGTTGTCTGGGAAACACACACAAGCTGCCCACCACCTAGACTTTTGGTCCCATGGGATGTTACACAAGAGAAAGGAAGCCAGTGGTCCCATGAGAAGCTGAGCTTGTGTACAGTTCCTCAGGCTAGGAGAAGCCCCTTTCCTCAGCTTCAACCCCTCATACCCTGGTTTGAGCTAACTCATTGTCCAGGCAACACAGAATGAGCACCCAGATTCATTTAGAACAAGCCTGCTCTTTGTATCATATTAAGTCAGTAAAGAGTCAGGCAGTGGAGGTGATACTAACACTTTTCACCCCCAACGTTTTATTTAGAAAAATTTCAAACCTACAAAGCTTAAAAGAACGATACAATAAATGCCCGTATACTCTTCATCTAGATTCACAAATTGTTAACATTTTGTCACCTTTGATTTATCTCTTTAAAAATACATTTTTATCCATTGAAGCATTTGAAAGTAAGTTGAATACTTTATGAAGTTTCACTCAGATTAATTAAGCGTACATCTCCTAAGGATAAAGGCATTCTCCTACATAACTGCAATACTATTTTTAGATCTGGGAAAATTAATGATTCAATATCTTTAATTCCACATTCAAATTCTTATAATCATCCAAAATGTCTTTTATAAACATCTTTTTTTGTTTGATCCAAGATCTTAACAAGGTCCATACATTGCATTTGATTCTGTCTCTCAAGTCCAGTGCCCCAAGGTGGACATTTAGCAATGCCTGGAGATACTTTTGATTGTCATAACTATGGGTGCTACCGGCATCAAGTGGACAGAGGCCAGGGATGCTACTAAACATCCTAAAATACACAGGACAACCCCCCACAACAAAGAAATATTTATTCCAAAATGTCAGTCAGTGCTGAGATTGAAAACCCTTGTTCTAGTCTACCTAGGACAGTCTCCTCACTTTCTTGTTGTTTTTCATGATACTGACTTGTAGTATTCAGACCAGTTGTAACATAGAATGTTCCACACTCTAGGTTTTTCTGATTCTTTCCTCATGATTAGTTTTCCATTTAAACATATTTAGCAAGGATATAACATAGATCATTGTAACAGTTAGTTACTACTGCATAGCAACCCACCCCCAAACTCAGTGGCATAGGTAGTTCAGCTGATCTGGGCTGGGCTGGGCTCAGCTGATTTTGGTTAGACTCATTCATGGATCTGCAGGCATTTGACAGATTGACTGGGGGCTGCTGGTCTAAGATGACCTTAGCTGGGATGACTGGGCCTAGCCCCATTCATCTGTCACACTTAGCAGGCTAGCACTGGCCTGTTCTCATGGAAGAGGCAAGGGTCTGAAAGAGAGTGGAAGTGTGCAGGGTCTTTTGAGGCTTAGAACTGGCACTCTATCACTTCAATGGCATTATGTTGGCCAAAGAAGGTAACAAAGCCAGCCTAGACTCAAGTGGTAGAGAAATAAACTCTACCTCTTCATGGGAGTTGCTGCAAAGTCACATTGCAAGGGATGTGCCTGTTGCACTCAGTTTATCAAATTGATATTGTGTACCTCTAATTGCATGATATCAGGAGGTATGTACGTCAGGTTGTCCCACTGGTAGTGATGTTAAGTTTGATACTCGATGTTAAGTTTGATACTCGATTAAGTGGTAACTGACAGAGTTCTCCTTTGGACAGCTCTATTTTTCATATATGCAAGGTGATACTTTGGTGCACTGTGTCTATCCTGCTTGCCACTGTATTAGTTTCCTAGGGCTGCTATAACAAAGTACCCACAAATTGGCTAGCTTAAACCAACAGGAATTTATTCTCACAGTCTGGAGACTAGAAGTATGAAAACAATGTGTTGGTATGCTCCCTCTGAAACCTTAGGGGAGAATTCTTCCTTGCCTCTTCCAGTTTCTGTTAGCCCAGACATTCCTTGGCTTGTAGCTGCAGCACTTCAATTCAGCCTCCATCTTCACATGGCATTCTCCATATGTATCTGTATCTTCACATGACTATCTTCTTACAAGGACACCAGCCATATTGGATTAGGATCCCACCCTTCTGCAGTATGACCTCATCTTAACTAATTACATCTGCAATGAACCTATTTCCAAATAAGATCACATTCTGGGAGCCTGTGGGGGAGGCTCCATTTTTTGAGAAACATAATTCAACCCATGACACCCATCAACCCTTCACCAAAAGGTTTTATCATCCACTGATAGTCCTTGATTGAATCAGTTATTACATTGAGGATTGTACAACAGTGTTTCTCTTAAGCCTCATCATTTATTCAACGTTTATTAGCTGACATTTTTCTGTAAAGAAGGTTTTGTTTTCCTGTTTCTCCCCTATCTCTTCTTTCCTCCCTCCCACTTTTTAAATCACTTTCAATGTGTGACTTTTTCTTTTTTTACAACCATCATTTTTATACAACCATACAAACAATATTTTGGTGATCGAATTGTCTCAGATTTGGCTAATTAGAGCCCATAAAGTCAACTCTTAACAAATAAAAGTACAATTTTTAAACTTGTATTAAATTTTAAATTCTTCTTTTTTAAAATGTGGCTACTCCCACTAATCTATCCCATAGGACCTACTTCTGATGTCCAAATAAATCGGGGCTCATATTTTTCTCCGTGGAGAGGCTATATGATTGTTCTCCATGGGAAAAGTCTCATCATTATTCCCAAAGTATAGCCATTTTAAAAAGCTGTCACTTATTGAGTGCCTTGCTTTACATATGTTATTTTCATTGTCATAATAACTGTGCCTTAGTGATGTTACTACATATTACAAATGAGAAATCTGAGGTTCAAAGTGAGATACTAGAAAGAGCATGGATTTTTCAAGCTCGTAGTTTGAATGCTGGCTCTATCGCCTATTAGGTATGTGATCTGGGGCCTCTGTAGGCCTTGGTTTGTTTATCTATACTATGGGGATGATGATATTTTACTCACAGATTTGACCCAGCAGCTCATCTAACCTAGAGCAGGTGTTTATTAGTTCTCTTCTTTCCATATCCTGATGATAGGCCATGACTTCTAGGTCATGTTGGATAAATGACTGTGCCACAGAGTCCACTAGCAATTAATCAGGAGTTGATCAATTTTATTAATTCAGAATATGTTCATTACTTATTAGATAGCTTTACCTAAGTTCCAGCTAAAGTTTACCTTTAAATATCTTTGGGGGGGAGGAAAAAAACAATTTCTTAAATAATATTGTGGGAAGGAGATCATATCTATTCAACTTAAGAGAACAACTTTGGGGGAGATCTTTTGCATTTGCATAGGAATCTTATTTACAAATCAGTTTCATTTACAAATCAATTTTCAAACTATGTAGGCTCAACTTTCTTTTTGAAAACAGTGCGTTCATTCATTCCACAAATAGTATTGAGCATCTACTATGGCCCATGCAATGGTCTAGGCATTTGGGATACATCAAAGAATAAAATAAATATTTCTGCCCTTGTTTACCTTCGATTTGGGGGAGATAGGTGAAAAACAAATGAATTTGAAAATTGTACAGAGTATTAAAAGTAGGTAAGTGCTAATGAGAAAAATAAAGCAGGGGTGTACAGGAGGGGATTGCTATATGTTAAGTAGGGTTGTCATCATTTAAAAGGTGAGAGCTGAGCGAAGACTTGAAGGAGGTGAGGAAATTGGGCATGTGGCCATCTGGGAGAACAACAAATGCAAAGGTCCTGAGCAGGAGTGCGCTTGGCCTGCTGGAGGCACAGTAAAGAGGCCAGTGCGGCCAGAGTGCAGTGAATGAGAGGAAGTATTTTATGCAGCTAACACTTAGATAGCCCTTACTCGTAGCACTATGTTAAGCACTTAAAAATATTAACTAATCCTCAACAACTATGTGAAGTGGGTACTGTTTTTTCTCTTTTCCAGATGAGGAAACTGAGGCACAGGAGGGTTAAATAACTGCCTCCAAATCACATAACTAGCAAATGATAGAGGTGCAACTGGAGCTCAGGTAGTAGGTCTCTAGAAACTTTTGGTGCTCTTGAGTACCCAAGTATGCTATCCTGCCTCCTGGTTCCTAAGAGGTGAGGTCCAATAACTGGAGACTAGATCCCCTAGGTCATTAAAGTCCATTGAGGATTTGAATTTTTATTCTGAGTGATACAGGTTTTGAACAAAAGAGTGATATGTCTGTTTTTGTCGTCGTTCCAGGAACTTCTGAAGTAGTTACCTACTTTAGGTATGTGTTACTCTGGGCATTTAATATGCCTATGTAAAGTCAAAAGGATTTCAATTTATGGGAAGAAAGAAATTTTGATATGTATAATTTAGAGATGATGTCCCATCAAATACCATTTGTGTAAGAGTGATCTCTTCTGTTTTTAAAGTCTTACAGGAACCTCTTTATTGTGTGGATCTAGCAATACTTATGTATTTGGCTGTGCTTTCTTGGGGCACCAAGGCAAAATTTTGACCAAAAAGCTTTGCTTTTCTATTTTGAAGGGAAAAAAATGTATAGGAGCAAATGGTTATTTAAGATATGTCCTAGCTACATACCAAAGGTGATGGGTTAGTGGTGCTGCCTTTGGGGACTTAATGGGTCAGCACCCTGTAAGGGGCCACCCACCTTCTTTGGGGCTTCATGACCTCAAGTGTGGAGGACTCTAGAGGCAACTGCCCCTGAGAGTAACTACAGGACGCAGGCTCGAGCCACCCAACCTGCTCAAGATAGATTTAGGAGCAGCACATGGCAGAGTCAGCCTGGAGAAAAGAAAGCATTGGGAAGTTTACACAGTCATCCAAGAATGATATTAATGGTGGTAATTGCCATAATGTATTTAGCATTTACTGTATGCCTAGCGTCATGCCAAATGCTTTACAAACATGCTTTACAAACTATATACAAACATATATAGTATCATCATCCCCATGTTGTGCATAAAGAAGCTAAGGCTTAAAGGGATTAAGTAAATTGCCTAAAATCATATACAGCTGTGACTTAAGCGCAGCTCTGCCTGTCTCCAAAGCCCATGTTCATACTCATTTATTCTATGCTGTGTAGGAATATAATTCTCTATGGTTATTCCTTCTGTAACCCTCAGAACACTATCTTCCTGGAGGTGGTTCTGTCTCTGCCACTACTGCAGCTGACTTGCTTTGTTTGGGCACATGTAGTCCTGCTACCTGGGGCTGGAGCTTATCTACCACTTTCCCAGCCTGGCCTTCCCCCTGATTGCCACTGAGCAACTAGGCTCATCAGCAACACTCCATGAATTTCTGGCTTCTCTCTCTACTCCCCAACTAGGACTAAAGGCTATACTATAGAGCACTGGCTGTGGCTTGCTAAGAAACTAACAATGGGAACATATGATGACATAATGTAGAAGTATGAGGAAAGAAACTACTGGTGTGGTAAATTTTGATCAGTGGGAAATAGGAGATGGGAGAGAACCATGAAGATGGATTACTTTTCCTTTCTCCTTCCCAAGAACTTACCTGAGCATGTTTTCGCCATGCAGCATGTCTGGAGATATTCTGCATGCACATGCAGGTGTACCTACTGTCTCTGTAGACTGTTCAAACATCACCTTGCATTGCTTCACCTCTTTCTCGGTCTCTCTTCCCTTTTTCTCTCACTCTTACTGCCCTGGGATTACATCTCCTAAATAAAATATTAGCCTTAATTCTTGGTTTGAGTTCTATTTTTCCAGAAAACATAGGCTAAGACAGGGGTCCCTAACCCCATCCCTCCCACCCCGGGCCACACAGCAGGAGGTGAGCGGCAGGCAGGTGAGTGAGGGAAGCTTCATCTGCCGCCCCCCATCGCTCACAGTACCGTCTGAACCACCGTCAGCTCCCCCGCCCCCCACTTCCGTGGAAAAACTGTCTTCCACGAAACTGGTCCCTGGTGCCAAAAAGGTTGGGGACCACTCGGCTAAGATATTCAGACCCAATTTCTCTCAATGGAACCACCACTTCCTACATTCCCTTGGCTCAGAGCCAAGCTTCCAAAAATGTATTCCAAAAGATAATAGCTGGAAATAGTATTGTCAGTCTTATTAGTATGCCTGATAGAATTCATGTATTCCTCCAAAAAGGTGTCATTTATTTGGAAGAAAATAAAAAATAATTAAAAGGATCCTTGGTGGTAAAAAGATTCTAAACCAGTAGCTCAAAACTAGCCTCAGGGCTTCCCTGGTGGCGCAGTGGTTGAGAATCCGCCTGCCAATGCAGGGGACACGGGTTCGAGCCCTGGTCTGGGAGGATCCCACATGCCACGGAGCAACTAGGCCCGTGAGCCACAATTACTGAGCCTGCGCATCTGGAGCCTGTGCTCCGCAACAAGAGAGGCCACGATAGTGAGAGGCCCGCGCACCACGATGAAGAGTGGCCCCCGCTTGCCACAACTAGAGAAAGCCCTCGCACAGAAACGAAGACCCAACACAGCCATAAATAAATAAATAAATAAATAAATAAATAAATAAATATTTAAAAACTAGCCTCAATCCTAAATCCACTTATGCTCTGAGGTTCTCACAACTAGCTTTCCCTTCTAGTCTTGCCCTGGATTGGGTCCCCATTATCCTCTCTTAGACTATTATAACACCTTCCTAATTTGTCTTTCTGTTTCCACATTTTCCTACTTCTGATCCAATCTGAATACCACTGCCATCAGTTAAATAGCCCTAAAAGCTGATTTTATCTTGCTCTTCCATGTTCAAAAACCTTCAGTAACTTCTCACTGCCCATAAAATAATGTCTAAAGTTCCTTCTAAAACAAATCTTCACTCAAGGCCCTCCACAAACTGTTGTGACCTACATTTCCAGCTTTAATACCAATGTTAGTGTTTCTCTATTTGAATTATACCACCAGCTATACTGGGCTGCTTGCTTTTCCCAAACATGTGTTGTGCTTTTCTGAGACCACCATGCCTCTGCAATTGAACTGGACAACAGAAGTACATGTGGGTTTTGATAACCCCCCTGGGAAGTATCAGAATGCTTGCCATACCCATAACCACTTCCCAGGAATTTCTAATTGACAGGACACCAAATTATGTATCAACTTATTCTGCCATTCCAAACAAAACCATTTAGTCCAGGAGCAGGCACCTACCCTAGGCCATAAACTTAGGCTCATATGATGACTTGTCAAAGGAAGCTCTGCCTAATTGCCTATACTTGATGGTGAGCAGCCAAACCAGTCAGGCCCTTTGGAGGGGTTGAATATGAAATACAAAAAGATAGTCAGGAGTTAGCAATGGGGAGAAAACTGAAAGATCCACAGAAGGAAGAAAGCTGACATCACATAGCAGAAACCATGAAGCAATAGAAGCTGTGAGATAGAGAAAAGAATAGAAAATACTTAGTAGGAAGGACAACAGAAGCAGAGTCACAATAACAGCAGATAATTAGAGTACAAAGCAACAGATACTTACTGCCAAGAGCCCACAAGATAACCCAGCTGCTATGGCTGTACTGTGTGCTGAATCACCTTCCAATCCCCACTGGTCATTACTTAAACTTAGATCGAGGCAACCTGAGTCTATCTCTGTTCTGGAAATTAAATTTTTGCCTCTCAGTGTCTGTATCAGTCAAGATTGTGGCTGGAAACTGAAGGCACACTCAGCTGGAATTTTGAACATAATTTGATGAAGACACTATTTACAAGGATGTAGGCAGGGTTTCTGGAACTTAAAAAGTATCGAGGCACCCAAGGACTAGCAAGAATGGAAGCCCAGGGCTGAAGAGACAAGGCACGGAAATGGTGTTATGGGAGTCCCGAAGGAGCTCGAGCTGTGAAAGGGCATAGCTACTGCCAGAACCCGGTGCTAAAGCAGAAAAGTAAGAAGAAATACCCCAAACTCTTTTTTCTCCTGCCCTCTGATACTTGCTGATGCCTCCCATTGGCCAAACCCAACAGTAAGCCAGAGGTCAGTGGGCCCAGGTGAGTCATCTGTGGATAACAGCCTCACGGGGCACAGAGCAGGGCAGAGCAGGATAGGAGGCTGTCGTGGACTACCTAGTGGCACCTCAAAAAAAAAATATGTCCACAGGCTACTGCCTGGAAACTGAGAAAATTATATTATATGGCAAAAGATGTGATTAAGTTCAGGATCTTGAGTGGAGGAGCATATCCTAGTTTATGTGGGTGGGCCCTAAATGCAATCACATGTATCCTAATAAAAGAGAAGCAGGGGGAGTTCTGAGCGAGAAGAGGAGAAAGCAATGTGTCCATAGAATCAGGATTGGAGTGAAGTGGCCACAAGTCAGGGAAGCCTGGAGCCATCAGAAGCTGGAAGAGACAAGGAACAGATTCACCCCTAGCGCCTTTGGAGGGATCCTGGCCCTGCCAAAACCTTCATTTCAGACTTCTGGCCTCCAGAACTTTGAGAAAATAAAATTCTGTTGTTTTAAGCCACCCAGTTTCGTAATTTGTTACAGCAGTCACAGGAAACAAATACAGGAGCCAAATGGAGAATAACCAGCACAAAATCTATTCATCTCAAATGCCATGTTGACCACAATGATATCCCTGATCACCTTGGCTGAAAATTCTTTTGCCTACCTTCTGTATTCCCTATGGTACTTCTTTTTGGACCACTCAAATAATTCAAATAAAATGCTCCCAAGTTATAGTTACTTTTGCATACAAATATCTTTTCCTCCTAACCAGATTATAACATTCTCCTTTAGAACACGAAACTTGTCTTGCACATCTTTGTATCCCTTGAAAATCCTAGCACAGTACTTTGAACAGAGTGCACATTCTGTAATTGGTAAATGAGCAAGAAAGCTTCCATTTGTCCATCTGTAAGTGGAAAATAACAATTTCCACTGACTTGCCTTTCAGAGATAATAATGGCAGTGTTCCCTGGAAACAATTTTTGTACCTGTAACAGAATGATATATCTGAAACACCCATTCCTGCTGGAGCAATTCCTTTAAAAAAAAAAAAATTTGGTTTTAGCGTGTCCTCTGTTCCATGTGGAGCTAAAAATGCTTGCAGTTTCACCCCAAGGAGGAAAAGGCAGGGGATAATTAAGAAAATATAAAAGCTCAGTATTGGTGTTTTCTCAGGAACTTTGATTCCTCCAGTAAATATCGAAGGACTATTATGTTTGGGGCTTCCCTGGTGGCGCAGTGGTTAAGGGACACGGGTTCGAGCCCTGGTCCGGGAAGATCCCACATGCCGCGGAGCAACAAAGCCTGTGTGCCACAACTACTGAGCCTGCGCTCTAGAGCCCGTGAGCCACAACTACTGAGCCCGCGTATCACAACTACTGAAGCCTGCGCGCCTAGAGTCTGTGCTCCGCAACAAGAGAAGCCACCGCAAAGAGAAGCCCGTGCACCGCAACGAAGAGTAGCCCCTGCTCTCTGCAACTAGAGAAAGCCCATGCGCAACAGCGAAGACCCAACACGGCCGTAAAAAAAAAAAAAAAGGACTATTATGTTAAAGTACAGTCCATAAATGGCTGGGGAGACACACACACACACACAAACACATAGAATAAGACGTAATTCCAAGTTAGTAGTTGTCACACAACATGATGAGTGCTTTTTATAAAAACTTGATGCTATGGGACCAGAAGGAAGGGAATGATTAACTCTATTGATGGAAGGTTTCACCAAAAAACGTCACATTCAAGCTGGTCTTTTAAGACTTTATCAGGCAGAGCAAAGTCAAGAGCATTTGGGGACCAGGAGAAATAACTTTGCTTGAGCTGTTGCCAGGCAAACCACACCCTCAGTTCAGCCCTATTGTATCCACAAAGACCTATTTTTATTCATTATCCTCATAGCTACTTTTTAAGAGAGGAAGAGAATGCCGAGTACTTCCCTATTTTGCACCTAGATATTTTTTGTAATAATTTAATTTAATTTATTTAATTTTTGGCTGCGTCGGGTCTTCATTGTTGTGTGCCAGCTTTTCTCTCTAGTTGCCATGAGCGAGGGCTACTGTTGGTTGTGGTGCGCGGGCTTCTCATTGCAGTGGCTTCTCTTATTGCGGAGCACGGGCTCTAGGTGCGTGGGCTTCAGTAGTTGAAGCACATGGGCTCAGTAGTTGTGGCTCACGGGCTCTAGAGTACAGGCTCAGTAGTTGTGGTGCATGGGCTTACTTGTTCCGCGGCATGTGGGATCTTCCCGGACCAGGCGGGTTCTTAACCACTGCACCACCAGGGAAGTCCCACACCTAGATATTTTATATGTCACTGACAGGAGATTATCAGGAGGGAAAGCAGAGGTTGACTTCTGACAGGCCCAATAATGATGAGTCCAAGTAACCATCCAATAATGAGTTAATGAAAACTCTTACCTTTCCTGAGCTTCTCCCTCATTTCTGAAAATTGCGGCAGGCTATGCTGTGAGAGTGTGTGATACCAGGGCATGAATAGCTCTGAGGAAAGCAGGTGAGGAATGAGAGCACTCCCTGGTCTTACTGCCCCAAACCAGGAGGCCCTTCTTTGTGGCAAAGCCCCCTTCAATGGGGATTATGGCTGAAGCCCTTTGTCCTCCCCTAGGCTGACCTTCAGATGGCTCCTTGAGGAACAGCTCTGTCTGGGGCATGGCCCAACTTCTCTCCCAGCCCAGCCCTGTTGGGCCTCTGAGACCAGAACAGTGCTGCTTTGAGTAGGAGGAGAAAACTCAGGAAAGCAGCCAGGAGAGAGGGAAAGACCAGCCTAAACCCACCAAGGGGCAGCGGGTTCCCCATCCTCACCCTGCAGCTTCCACTGGAAAATTAGGAAGCTGGGCAACCAGAAGTACACATCACTTGTCCTTGTTTTCTCAAGAAGCCTTCACCTTCCAGACCTTGCCAGGAAGCTGGCGGCATTTTCATGAAGCAGTAATAACAAGGACAGAGCGTTCTAGCCTGCTGGAGCCTGCTGGCTGGTCACTCTTTCCACTGTCTTTTGTTTTCATGCAGCATTCCCTCACTTGCTTCTCAGATTCCTCAGGGCTTTGAAAAAGCCACAAGTTCTCCATACAGTGACACCACCCAGCGGGCTGGCAGACATCGCTGACCCGCACCCTGCCCTAAGCAATGGCACATAGGCAAGTCCCGACAACTGGCACCCAGCCATGCACCTAGGAAGAGGCAAGACAGCTCCCAGAAAGCCAACATTGTCCCCCATCAGCCCAGCTCACAAAGGTGGGACTTTAGATTAAGTATCAGCCAGTGGACTGGTCAATCACATACCCCTGTTTGATTCAAAACACATCTGCAATGTATGTTAGGCAGTTGGTACTTCTCTACCTATCTTCAAGGATCTAAATGCAGCCAACATAGATGTTACCAACAAAGTGCTAGGGCACTTTCACCATACCAACTCACATACCAATGTATTAGATTGTGTATACATACATACGAGCTGATGCTCTCAATGATATGAAGTCATTCATAATCCCCATTCATTTGTGTTTCAGTATCACCTGTGGCCTGTTTCAAAACCACACTCCAGAGCTACCCTAACAGAATCTATGAAAATAGGACCCAGATATGTGTATTTTTTAAAAAACCTGACAGTGAAAAAAAAAACAAAAAACTTGACAGTGTTGGTTAGAATATAGGACGAGAGAAATTCTCACATATCATTGATGGGAGTAAAAAGTAGTTCAGCTACTGTGGAGAGTAGAGAGCAATCTAGTGAAGTTGAGAATGTGCACATTCTATTCCCTAACAATTTCTGTTCTAGATATATTCCCTAGAAGAACTCTCACACATGCGCCCAAGGAAGCATACACCAGAAATTTAATTACATCATGATTTGAAATAGCAAAGAACTAGACATAACAACTATCCATCCATAGAATAGATTCTAGAATATTTATGCAATTGGTCTATATTGCAGTACTATATAGTATACTATTACTATCTTATAGAATGGACTAGCTCTACAAGTGTCACATGGATAAATCTTAAAAACATGATGTTGAAAAAAAAAGTTTCATAAAAATATGTACACTATTTATATACATGCTCAAACATCCAAAACATATTGTCTAGTAAAAATATAAAAGCATATGTGGGGGGCTTCCGTGGTGGCACAGTGGTTGAGAATCTGCCTGCCAATGCAGGGGACACAGGTTCCAGCCCTGGTCTGGGAAGATCCCACATGCTGCAGAGCAACTAGGCCCGTGAGCCACAACTACTGAGCCTGCGCGTCTGGAGCCTGTGCTCCGCAACAAGAGAGGCCATGATAGTGAGAGGCCCGCGCACCGCGATGAAGAGTGGCCCCCACTTGCCGCAACTAGAGAAAGCCCTCACACAGAAACGAAGACCCAACACAGCCAAAAATAAATAATAAATAAATAATAAATTTTAAAAGTATATGTGGGAAGGATTTCCACCATCTTCAAGAGATCGGTTATCTCTGAGGAAAGATGGGATGGAAGGGCCTTTTTTTGTAACTAAAATGTTTTACCGACAGTCCCCTACATATGAACGAGTTCCGTTCCAAGAGTGTGTTTGTAAGTCCAATTTGTTCGTAAACCCAACAAAGTTAGCCTAGGTACTCAACGGACACAATCGGCTATATAGTACTGTACTGTAATAGGTTTATAATACTTTTCACACAAATAATACATTAAAAAAACACAAAAAAAATAGAAAACATTTTTAATCTTATAGTACAGTACCTTGAAAAGAACAGTAGTACAGTACAACAGCTGGCACACGGGCTGGCATCGAGTGAACAGGCAAGGAGAGTTACTGACTGGAGGAGGGAGAGGAGGGGGGAGATGGCAGAGCTGAAGGATCGTCAGCAATAGGAGACGGAGGGCAAGCTGCAATTTCACTCACTCCTGACGTTGATAGCACAGGTTCTGGTTCCTTGCTGGATTCAATTCTCTCTACTTTCTTGAAAAAACAATCCAGTGACGTCTGGGTCGTAGCTCTTTTTTTCTCATCATAGATGACATGGTAGCATTCCGATGACTGGATTGCATTCTGAACGGCTGCTACAACCTTCTTGTCCCATTCTACGTTCCAGTCCTGTGCCTCAAAAATTAACATTGCCTCCTCACATAAAGACCCTTGCCATTTCCTGTGCCATGAATCTCTTCAGTTCTTCAGTTACTTCTTCTTCCTCTTGTCTCTCTTCATCCTTTCTCTGGGCCTCCAATTTCTGGCTCTTCTTAGCAGTACGAGCTACATCACTGCTGCTTTTACGCTTGCTCCCGGACATCCTGGGCTTGAAATAAAGATACT
Source organism: Balaenoptera acutorostrata (assembly GCF_949987535.1). Taxonomy (NCBI): domain Eukaryota; kingdom Metazoa; phylum Chordata; class Mammalia; order Artiodactyla; family Balaenopteridae; genus Balaenoptera; species Balaenoptera acutorostrata. The sequence goes on from NC_080070.1 coordinate 22,345,149, forward strand.
GTACTACTGTACACTATACAATACTGTACAGTAAAGTACACAAAAGCACAACCACTTGTAGAGGATGCACACACATGACAATGTACGCCAGGCATATGAACTAACTTACGTGATCGGACGTGTGAATGCATGATCGCGTCTTTGAAAGTTCGCAACTTGAAGGTTCGTACGTAGGGGACTTACTGTATTTATAGTTTAATTTAAGCAAATATGGCAAGTTGTTATAATTTATTAAATCTGGATAGTGCATATATGTTCCACTGGTAACTCAGAGGGTCATCCATAGCAGAAGGATCTCTTGAGATTTTTAGGATTACTGAAATTAAAAGTTTGTTTATGGGAATGGCTCATATCAGTGAGCCTTCAGATCCTTTCTACTCTGTTTTTCCCAGACCTCTCCAACTTTTTTTTTTTTTTTAATTTATTTATTTATTTATTTTTGGATGTGTTGGGTCTTAGTTTCTGTGCAAGGGCTTTCTCCAGTTGCGGCGAGTGGGGGCCACTCTTCATCGCGGTGCGCTAGCCTCTCACTGTCGCGGCCTCTCCCATTGCGGAGCACAGGCTCCAGACGCGCAGGCCCAGCAGTTGTGGCTCACGGGCCCAGCCGCTCCGCGGCATGTGGGATCCTCCCGGACCGGGACACGAACCCGTGTCCCCTGCATTGGCAGGCACACTCCCAACCACTGCGCCACCAGGGAACCCCCTCTCCAACTTTTAATTGTCTCTCTACCCCCGAACTTTGCTAGAGCTCTAATTATCTGTAGTGTTCACTTGCCAATTCTGTACTTTCCTGTACATTGCTGAAACAGGCTATTATTCACTCAATAGGTTTATGTCTTATTTCTTGAATTAGGCTATAAGCTTCTTCAGAACAGGGACCATATCTTGTTCATTTTTGTATTTTCTATAATATCTAACACACAGAGTAAGCAGTAAAGCATCGTGATTAAGAAAATAAGATAAAATGAGTTCAGAAATGTGGCAGGATATAAGAGCAATATACAAAAATCAGTTGTATTTCTATACACTAGCAATGAATAATCAGAAAATGAAATTCAAGGCAATCCTATCCAGATCCTAGCACTCTTTCTATCTTTCTTTTTTGCATAAATTGACAAGCTGATGCTACATTTTATATAGAAATGTAACCCAGAATAACCAAAACACTTTTGAAGAGGAAGAACAAATTTGGAAGATGCTCATTTCCTGATTTCATAATCTACAATGAAACTACAATAATCAAGATCTAAGGCATAAGGATACACGTTTAGACCACTGGAATAGAATTGAATGTCCAGAAGTAAACCCTCACGTATATGGTCAGTTGATTTTTTGACAAGGGACCCAAGACAATTCAATAGGGAAAGAGTAGTTTTTTCAATAAATGGTGCTGAGACAACTGGCTATCCACATGCAAAAGAATGAAGTTGGGCTACACCTTACACCATACAAATAAATTAACTCAAAATGGATCATAGACCTAAATTAAGAGCTAAAACTACAAAACTCCTAGGAGAAAACATAGTAAATGTTTATGACCTTGGATATGGCAATGGTTTCTTAGATATGTTGCCAAAAGCAGATGTGACAAAAGAAAAAAATAGATAAATTGGACTTTAAAATTAAAAACTTTTGTGCTTCATAGGACACCATCAAGAAAGTAAGAAGACTACCCACAGAATGGGAGAAAATCTTTGCAAATTGTATATTGACAAGGAACTTATATCCAGAATATATAAAAAGATATTACAACTCAATAATAAAAAGACAACACAGTTAAATCATGGGCAAGGAATTTGAATAAACATTCCTCAAAAAAATTTATACAAATTGCCAATATGCACAAGAAGAGATACTCAACATCACTAGTCATTAGGGAAATGCAAATCAAAGCTATGATGAGATACCTCTTCACACCCACAAGGATGACTATAATAAAAACAGACAATAACAAGTGTTGGTAAGGATATAGAGAAATTGGAACCCTCATATATTGTTGGTGGGCATGTAAAATGACGCATGTAAAACTTTGGAAAATAGTTTTGGAGTTTCTCAAAATGCTAAACATGGAATTAACATAATACTCATCAATTCCACTCCTAGGGATCTACTCAAGAGAAATGAAAACATACCTCCACACAAAAGCTTATACATGAACATTCATAGCAGTATTATTTACAGCAGTTAAAAGTGGAGACAACCCATGTCCATAAGTTGATGAATGGATAAACAAAACGTGGTATATCCATACAATGGAATATTTTCAGCCATGAAAAAGAATGAAGTACTGATGTATGCTACAACGTGGATGAACCTTGAAAACATTATGCTAAGTGAAAGAAGCTGTTCATGAAAGACTATATATTATGGTCTTTAAAACCTCTTTAAAGAGGTTTAGTTAAAATGAGGTCTTTAAGGTGGGCCCTAATTCAATATACCCAGTGAGACACCAGGATCAGCCATGCCCAGAGAAAAGAACATCTGAGGACACAGCAAGAAGGCAGCCACATGCAAGCTAAGGAGAGAGGCCTCAGGAGAAACCAGACCTGCTGACACCTTGATCTTGGACTTTTAGCCTCCAGCACTGTGAGAAAATAAATTTCTGTTGTTTAAACCACCCAGTCTGTGGTATTTTGTTATGGCAGCCATAGCAAAATAATACAGTGGTTCTTTTGAGTGTGTAACAATGATGTGTTGTATAAGAAAGGCCTATGCTTTGAATTATTGTATTTTGCAGGGTGGCATCGTCTCATCAATCATGTCATCAATTGCTAGAAATATGAGAACTCTCCAGAAGATCAAGTACTGTGTAGTAGTTACCATGCACAGGCCCCATAGAGCCCTGGCCTTTGAGAATGCCCTATTCCCCAACCCAAAAGAAGGTAAACATTTAGAAGATTTCTCCAGACCCACGGGATTTTCATAAATTGGTAGAGATTGATCCAGATGTGCTTAAAACCAGGGAAAATGTCATTTTAAATGATGTTAATTACTGAGAACTTTTAATAACATGGGGAAATGATTATATTATAATATTGTTAAAAATTCTGCATGTAAATTTAACAAGTATAGATAAAATCACTTTATCTGTATAATGATATGCATAGAAGAGAGACTGAATAGAAATATAGCTAAAGTTAATATTAGTTCTTCTTTGTGATGAGATTTGGGGTTATTTTTGTTTTTTTCTTTATACCTCTCTGTATTTCTGAATTTTCCAAAGTGAGCATGTATTGGTTTTATAATCACAAAATATGCTTATATTTTAAAGATTAAAAATTGAGGTAGAGGGTATATAACCCAATGCTAGGATTGAGAGTCATCTCCAGGAGATGTGGTTCCAGGACTCAGAGGTCAGATATGTTGGAACCCTGATGCCTACGTGTCCTCTTGGGATCTGGCCACAGTGTGCTGCCCCACGCCTAGAAATTCTGATTATGCTCCTGCAGTGCCCTCCTGTCTAGTTCAGGTCTCTGAACACTGATCCTCCCTCCCTTCAGACCTCTAACTCCTGACTCTGAACTTAGACTTTTCTTTCTGGATTTATGTGGCCACCCCTCTTTCTCTACTAATGACTCAACACAACCTCTCCCTCCCTCTCCCACACCTTTCTCCCAACCTTTTGTATTCTGAGGCTACCCACAGTACTGACAGCTGTGTCCTTCATGAGCAGGGTGGCTAAAAAGTAGCGGCACAAAATGAGAGGAGGGGGACAAGAGAAGGGAAATGCTGAGGGAGATGCTTCTGAGGTTTCCTTCCTTGTGGGCGTTTGACACTCCTGGCGTCTGTCTACTTCTCTTACTCCTCCTCCTTAGCGGAGGGGCTTAATCTCCTTTGAGAACTGAGAAGTACACAGGGCAGGCTCAGCTTAGCTCCTTCTTTCTTCCACTTAGGCATCACCTGCCCACAGTGAGGATGTCACCTTGGTCTGCTCCTCTGGGAGCAGGGTCCCCTTCCTACTCCCACTCCTACTCCCAGCGTGAGAAGTCCTGTCCTGGTCAAATGTTACTTGTGACTGGGTGAACAAGTCAACCTAATTCTGAAACTCATTTAGTATTTAGTATCCCGTTATCTCTCACAATAAACAGACTTTATCAGCAATCAATGTGGTTTTTCGGTCTCCATCTGCTCACTCTTTTGTTTCATTTCACATCTTGACCAGAACCCAGGATAGGGATTGAGGAAAAGAATAGGAACTTCTCAGACCTGAAAAGGAAATAACACTTGTTAAGAGCCAACTGTGTGCCCAGCACCAAGACAGAAGCTTTATGTATGTTCATTCATTTAACCACCCTCATAGTTTGCATTATTTTTCCATTTCACATAAAAGGAAACTGAAGCTCAGAGACGTTAAGAACTTGCCCAAAGTCTCACAGTTAGAGAGTGGCTGATGTCTCTTTGACTTCAAAGCCCAAGCACTTTCCACTGCATAAGACATTGTCTTTGGGTGCCACCAAGACACTCCTCAGGGACTGAGGCAGCATCTCACCTTTGTTAATACTTCATCCCAACCATCTGCGCTATCAGTTGAGCAGCATGCAAGGGAGAAAACCAGGATACATCCAAAGGATAAGGAGTGAGGAGATTATAAAATGCTAGACCAAAAAACATCAAGAAATGTATTTTTCCCCAGATTTCTTGGGGACTTTTGGACAAATGACCTCCCCTGCCCCCCAACCTGTGCTCTGGCTTCCTCAGTTGTAAAATAATTCAATAATACTGAGTCCTCCTTAAGTCAGACCACATGTCATGCTTTCCTGAGACTGGCCTCAGCACAGTTGTCCTTTTGCCCCCACTTGCTATTAAAAAACAAATGTATGTCATATTGCTCTGGGTGGCACATGGAGTAAAAATAATGATAATGAATAATGAATCAGCTTAACAATATATGAAAACCAGAAGTAATGAACTGATGAACAGAAAATGATATTAAAATGCCAGCCATAGGGGCTGACCCTTTAAAGAGACAAGCTGACGAAGATGTTTTGATGTGACCCCTGAAGGACAGTCAGCTGGCAGGCTAAACCACAGTCACTGAGAGGGCCAACAACTCCCCAGGTGCCTAGGGACCAGGAACATTTCCAGGAGCTCAAACCACTGCTACCTTCTTCTCCTCCTCCCCCAAAAAGCTCAGAAAGTGCAAGGGCACCCCACAGGCCACTAAGCACATTCCCAATTGTCCTCTAGAGAAATCTGATGCTGAAAAATGGACCTTGTCCAAAATAGTGGTTCAAGCCAGATGAGGAATTACAGAGAAGACAACCTTCCATGGTAAATACCCTGCCTCCAAATCCCCAATGTCTTCATTAGGGAACTGAAAACACAGGCACACCAGCTGGTCTCAACTGCTTTGAAGCACTGTGGCATAGTGGAAAGAGCAATGCTGTAGGCCTGGCAATAAGAGACTAGCCTTCTAGTCCCCAGCTCTGCCCAATTCTAGCTGGGTGACCTTGGCAAAGGTACTTAACTTCTCTGGACCTCACTTTCCTCATTTGTTAAATGAGGTTTGATTAAACCATGATGTCTTCTGGTTCTGAAATCCTATCTTTCATCTTTGGATTCGCATCTTACATTTAAAGAAAATTAAAGCAGGTTCTTGGGTGTTGTGTTTCTCAGAGATCTTGCCTCTCACCTTTTAAATTTTCTTCATTGGCTTTCCTATCACAAGATTAAACCTAAATTCTTCAGCGTGACATTCAAGGTTCTTTGAGATCAGCCCATGCCTATCTATTGTGCCACCCTCCTCTCACTCCCACCAATCATGTATTTTATACTCTGGCTATAATGGACTATTTGTACTCCCCCATAACACTTTTCCTGCAATTTCAAATACTTACTGAGCATGTACTCTGTGCTAGACCTTACACCAGTAAGCCTTTGCACATAATGTTCACTTTGCTTGAACTGCCTTATATTAATTAAGGTAGAGCTCACTGTTGTAACAAACGAGTTATATAATATCAGTACATTAAAGCGCTAGAATGTTATTTCTTAGTCATATAACAGATCAGTCTGGCAAGCCGCCTTCCACCCAGGGTCCTTCTATTTTGCAGCTCTGCCATCCTCTAAGCTTTAGAGTCCTTTATTTCCAGAGCTAACAGCTGGGAAAGAGAAGGAAGAAAAGGCACACCTACTTCTTTTTTTTGGCTGCATTGGGTCTTCGTTGCTACGTGCAGGCTTTCTCTAGTTGTGGTGAGCGGGGTCTACTCTTCATTGCGCTGCGCAGGCTTCTCATTTCGGTGGCTTCTCTTGTTGTGGAGCACGGGCTCTCAGTGCGTGGGCTTCAGTAGTTGTGGCTCACGGGCTCTAGAGCGCAGGCTCAGTAGTTGTGGCGCACAGGCTTAGTTGCTTTGCAGCACGTGGGATCTTCCAGGACCAGGGCTCGAACCCGTGTCCCCTGCATTGGCAGGCAGATCTTAACCACTGCACCACCAGGGAACTCAAAGGCATACCTACTTCTTAACCTGGTCTAGAAATGATGTACATCACTTCTGCTCACATCCCATTAATGAGAACAGATCACCTAGTTCCACCTAGATGTATAGGGGATTGGAAGTTGGTTGGGCCAATTCCCAGAAAAAGTTGATGCTATGGAAGGAGAGCATGAGTCTCTGATGGTCAACGAGCCATCTCATGCCCTTCCTTGATTTGTCTTCTTAGCAAAGTCTTATTCACCCTTAAACCTCAGTCCAAGTGCTACCTCCTTTGTGAAGTCTTCTCTGACCTATGTAGGCAGATCTAGGTCCTCCTCTTCCTATGCCTCACTGCACTTTTCACATTTCCATTAAGTGAATTATGACAATTAACATAGTGTTCTGTGTGGTTTGCATGTCAGTCTGGACTATGAGCCTTGAGGGCAAGGATATTGTCTTTTCATTTTTGTATTTGGAAATCTTAGCATAGTGCCTGGTAAATAGTAGTTTTACAATAATATTTAATGAATTGATGAATATTATCAGTGAATGAATGACTGTTACCCTAAGGAAAAGAAGCTGGTTTTTACAGAGGAACAAAGACCTCAGTTTAAAAAAAAAAACAAACAAAAATTATTGGTGATTCAAGATTATCCATAATGCTAAAAGGAAAATAAGCTTTCCATACAAATGTTACAATTATAATTAATATTTTGCATTATTATTTACTTAGAGTCTGTCTCTTGCATAAGCTCCGTGAGAGTAGGGACCTTATACGTATTGTTCTTTGCTCTGACTCCAGCATCTATCACACTATCTGGCACACAGTAGGTACTCAGTAATTATTTCAGAAAGAATGAATGGATAAATAAATGAATGAAGACTGCACCCTTAATCCCATGAGCCATATAATAAGTGCATGTCTTACATTACAAGAGGAAAGTGTCGATGGGGTGGTGAAAACTTACACTACAACTAGAAAAGCAGAACAGAATCAGGACTTTACCATCATTACCTTGTACAATCTATGTCATCATCCTCTTTACATAAAAAGATGAACAGGGCTTCCCTGGTGGCGCAGTGGTTAAGAATCCGCCTACCAATGCCGGGGACACGGGTTCGATCCCTGGCTCGGGAAGATCCCACATGCCACGGAGCAACTAAGCCCGTGCACCACAACTACCGAGCCTGTGGTCTAGAGCCTGCGAGCCGCAACTACAGAAGCCCATACACCTAGAGCCTGTGCTCCGCAACAAGAGAAGCCACTGCAATGGGAAGCCCACGCACCGCAACGAAGAGTAGCCCCTGCTCGCTGCAACTAGAGAAAGCCCATGTGCAGCAACGAAGACCCAACACAGCCAAAAATAAAAATAAAATAAAATAAATAAATTTATTTAAAAAAAAAAAGGTGAACAAACAATATTGGAGGAAACTAAAATCTCAATGGCAATAGTTGCCTGTGAGTAAATGAGGACAAATGGATGTCTCCAAAATGGTTGCACTATGAAATAGCCTTTGTATATTGGTTAATGAGAGAAGCAGGAAGCAAGAGTGCAGACAATTACAGAGTCATGACAACTGAAAAATACACTGATTGAGAAGAGACAAAAACATGTTTTTCATAGTTTTTGAAGAGGTATGGAGACACTTTTTCAAATGTTTATAACACATTTATTCTCCTCATAGGTCCCATGTGACAAAGTTTGGATTAGACATTACAAATGGCTTCCAATGGACTACTTGCCAGACTTTGTCATGGGAACCATCTGATGAGCAGAACAAAGTGCAAGTGCATAAGCAACTTCCAATGAGAACCTATGTATGGGCTTGGCCCAGGTATCTTGAAACCCTGGGAAGACCTAAATATAAACAAGTAAGTTTGCAGTGTGGACTGATTTGTGGTGGTACCAAGGTTGATGCTGATCTTGACAGGTGGACTTTTTCCAGGTACTGACCAAGATGTTAATGGTAGGTATAGGCATTAAGTGACCTAAAAATAGGACAGTACACTTATTTTGCAGACCTCTGATGATATACAAGCATGGAACCATTGGCCTGCCCTGAGGAGCTATCTGTCTCCCCTTGTGGCAGAAACTGCTATGAACTCAGCACATAGCTAGACTAAACTTCTTAGCCTCTCTTGAAGTTGGGCAGAGCCATGTGCCAGAGTTCTGGCTAACAGGATGTGGATGGAAGTGATGGGTGCCAGTTCCAGGTCTGGTGCATGAAAAGCCTCCTGTGCAATACACGGCAGGCTCTTTCCCCACCCACTGGCTGAATGGAGAGGATTCTGAGAACCTAGAGGAAGCTAGAGCATGCCTTGGAAGAAGACCGTGAAATACTGCATAGGATTGACCACTACATTCCATACATCCCCACCCCTCCCAATCTATATTGTACTATGACCAGAACGATATATTTTTATTGGGCCAAACCGTTATATTGAAGTCATTTGTTATAACAATTAGCCTATCTTGACTAACACAACCCTATTTCCCAACTTTTTTCCTGGTCACAAGTAGGAAGAGAGACTAGGGTGAATTTCGGGAGTCTCAGTCCACAGCTACAGAGGATCAAGACAAAAGAAGGTATCAGAGACAAAGCTCAACATCAGGGAATATCACATTTAGTGGGATTCTGGAGTTAATTTTAAAGCTTAGGCATTCCCACAGAGCTGAAGCCATGCATGTGAGCCTCTGCTTATCTAACCAGTCCCTTCTGGACGTTTTCAAACTCTTGGGAGAACAGTGAATAACCATTTCCCGACCATAGTTATCATATGAACCCCCAATATAGTCTGTTCGATTTTATATGCTTAGGGTCTAGTCAGATAATACCACATTTAAAACCTGTTTTACTTTTGCTTTTTGCTAAACATGGTAATTAAGAAGAAAAAGAAAAAATCAATTAGTAAGTAACTGTGTTTGAAGGTATATTTTTTATGTGATTATGCAAGGTTTGGTTGAGCCCAGTACTAATGGACAATTATGGGGGAGCCAACCAAGCACTGTGGCAAAAAATGAGGTCTTTTGGTGCTTGCCTGAAGATGTTATTGGGAAACTTTTGTTTACTTATCAGACTTTGGAAATTAAATCCTTCTTCAAGTAGCCTCGGGTCTTAAGGACAATAAATAAAGATGTGCTGACTGAAAACATTTTAAAAAACAACTTGTTATAGCTTTTAAAATAACAAGGGATAAATTCAGCTTAAAACAGGATATTCCAAAGTCATTTGGCCTGCTCAACAGAAATACCAAGCTTAAAAGCTGGATTCTATAGTTCATCTTTGTGCAGATGCTCTACCAAGTGAAATTTAGCAGGGGCCTGGGACAAGAGTCCTAGAAAATGCTAGATAGCTTCTACCTATAAACCTGATCCCATTATAGGAAAGAGGCAATTGATCTCCCTATCCTGGGAGTGCAGAGAGAGAGGGATGAACTGGGAGAGAGTTAGGGCCCAGGGGGATGAAGAAGTAAGAGATTTAGGAGAAAGTCTCATTTTTTGTAAGAGTCCCTTAGGGCTGAGATGAAAGAGTCGGTCTTGGGATAGTACTTTTCTTTTCAAGAAATATATTCTACTGCCCTATTTTCAAGGGGTGCAAACTAAGCTATGATGATCCTTATCTCCTCCTGAAACTTCATCTTCTATCCATCTTCCCAAGGCGCTCCATTCCTTTGTCTTCCCACCTAAAATCCCTGGCTACAGTTAGATAGCCATGAGCAGACCTGGTACTTCTTGAAGCTCATCACCAGAGCTGTGTCAAAATCACGTAGGAATCCAGCAGACAAATAGGTGGGCTTAAGGAAATGTTGCTAAGGTATGGTTAGGCAACTGAGTATCCCCCTCAAGATAGGATCTGGTGATTAACACAGAGGATGTGCAACCTCCTTGTATATCCCCTAATCAGAGCCCTCAGGACTTGGCAGGAGTTCTTAAGGGATCTGTGTGGCCATGTAGAACTATGTTATATGAGTGCTTCCCAGCCTCTTCTCTCAATGATCTCATTTTTTCCCCCAAAGCTATATGCTTTGAAAGATTTTTAACCACTAAATAAATCACATTCATAAAGAAAATATATTAACTATTTATTAGGTACCAGGAATTGTATTAATGAGTGCTTTACATAGATCATCTAAAATCCTCAAGGAGTCTGAAAAATAGAAATGAATAGCCCCATTTTACAGATGAGTAAACTGAGGTTCAGAGATGTTAAATAAATAGCTCAAGTCTTATTGCTAGACACTCAAATTTTTTTTGGCCATACTGCATGGCTTCTGGGACCTCAGTTCCTGACCAGGGACTGAACCTGGGCCATGGCAGTGAAAGCCTGGAATCCTAACCAATAGGCCACCAGGGAACTCCCTAGAGACTAAACTTTGATTGGCCTTACCTCCATACCCACATTCTTTCCAACAGACTTTCTCTACCTTATAGACAACACACACAACCAACCAGAACTTCTTACTGTGAAGATACAGTCTTTACAATGAGTTAGTGTGGCATAATCTCCCCCCATCTTCCAGCCCCCTGCTCCCCCCAAGAATAAAGAAGCTTTGCATTACTTAGTCAATCTTTTCAGGCTTTATTGTGAATAAATATACAATGTCTTCAGACTTCCCTGGTGGTCCAGTGGTTAAGAATCCACCTTCCAATGCAGGGGATGTGGGTTTGATCCCTGGTGGGGGAACTAAGATCCCACATGCTGCGGGGCAACTAAGCCCACAGGCCACAATTACTGAGCCCTCACGCTCTGGAGCCCATGGGCCACAACTAAAGAGCACACAAGCCGCAATGAAGACCCAGCGTAGCCAAAAATAAATAAATTTTTTTTAGAAAGTATATATACATATATATATATATATATATATATATATATATATATATATATATATATATCTTCTAGGCTTTTTTGATGTATTGGACATGGTTCAAGTAATTTCATTACTATCCTTATAGAACTCTGAGATCCCAGAAAACCAGAATGGAAACTGGCAGTTCAAAACAAATGGAAATTGGACAGAGGGAGTTCCGAACACAGATCCAGGCACAGACCTCCTCTTCTGGGATTCTCCCACCCCTTTGATTCTATTGAGTATTCAGTGACATACCACTGGCTGGTGTGAAGCAGGGAATCCTTCGGGAACACAAAATTTGGTGGGAACTGGGGAGTCATTAAAGTATGCCAATCTAGAATGAGTGGCAAAAGAAGGGAAGAAAAAAGAAGAATGAGTGAAGAGGGAGAGGAACATGGAGAGAGGCAGAAGGAGGAGGAGGAAGGAAGAGAAAAGAAGAAAAGAAGGGAGGATATGTATAAAGAGGGGGGGAAAAAAAGAAGAGAAAAGGAAAAGAATGGATGACCGTTCACATTGTCTTTTCTTGTAACTACTGGTGAGGTCTTCATCACCAAATATAGTAACCCCCAATGGAGGTAATAGGCAAGTGTTGCTAGGTCCACCAGTAGTGCTATTGTGGAAGAACTATTTCCTCAAAGGGACCTTTACCACCTCCCCTACCCAACTGGTAACTTGGAAGCCAGAATCTTTCAAAATTACAGTATAAATGGAGAAAAAGGATATTACTAATTCCAGTAGTAAAATGAAAACTGTTAGTCCAGTATCCTAAGGTTAAGTTCTGTCCTGCTATGCAGAAAATTCACAACAACTCCCTTGTCTTTGTGCTAGCTGAAAAACAAAATAACAAAAACAAACAAGCAATAATAACAAAAAAACCCCTCTGGGTATCCAGAAATACAGGGCAACCTTGAGCAAAGTTTAACTGACTTGGGTGCTTAATTGCTGTAAAATGAGAGTGTTTATTTGGAGATTTAAAAAATACTCATTTTCCTTAGAAACCCAAATTCTTATTTTTAATAATGAAATCCTTTAACCTAGTTGCTTATATTTTCAACGGATTATTTAGTTTATGATAGCTAAAAGATAAGAGGTAAACATCAACCAAAGAGAATAGATGCATACTTTTTCCTCACTCTAGAATTTAAACAGTACTCAAGAAACATCTAAAGATCCGTCTATTCTGCATCCAAAGAAAATGCTCTTCCTTAATTTTTTACTGTAGAGTTTAAAGTGGGTTTTTTTTTGGCGGGGGGCGGGGAAGAATAGAAGGTGAAGGGAGAGTTATTTTAAAATGCCATAAAAGAGTCTTCTGTATTTGAACTCCCAAAATGTTCTGACTGTCTTTAAGAAGTGTTAGCAAAAAGATCTGTTTATTCATAGTTAAATTCTGGCTAATGACCAGTTTCAGAGTACCTTCTTCAGGGCCCAGTCTCTGCTAGACTTCATATTCCAGAACGTTCTGCCCTGATTGACCACCCTCAGAGATAAACATGAACTCCTGCATCTACTCCATAAAGAGGACAAAGCCTCAGTCTTAATCCTCTTATCCTTTACTCAGGATAAATGCTGTCTCCTAGGTGCCAGGCAACAACTCAGAGCCCCTTTATCTGAACATTCAAAGTAGGGATAATCATTTTAAAACAGTGCAAGTAGTCAAGCTCCCATTTAAAAAAACCCATTTTTAAATAGGCTGTCATCACCTTCACCCAGTGATCAGTATTAAACTTCATTAGTAGTGAGACAACCAGACATTACGTAGGGCCTAATACGAGGCAGTAGGAAGTATACAGCATTACCCTATGAAGAATTCTTACCAAAATGTTTAACCTGATTCTTATCAAGCCTTGATCTAACTTTGAGCTTACAAGAAATACAGAGGACAGAAGAACAAGTTTAACAACACCATGAGAAAACAGACAAATCCCGCAGGTGGGACACTGTGCAGAACAATTAGCCCAGAATCGTCAAAAACTCAATGTCAGTGGGGGGTGGGGGGGTGGGAGGTGGTGGGATGAACTGGGAGATTGGGATTGACATATATACACTAATACGTACAAAATAGATAACTAATAAGAACCTGCTGTATAAAAAAATAAATAAAATTCAAAAATAAAAAAAAAAAACAAGATTACTTACAGATAATGGAGATAAATCCAAAATACAGTCAGCTAAAAGAGTTGAAAATGGATGCCTCTGCGAAAGTGGAAATGGGGGAAAAGGTAGTGGACTGCCTTCTGTTTTCATAGAAAACCTTATAATACCTGTTATTTCTTTAAACCATGCATATGTATAACTTTTGTTTTTAAAAGAATATAAGTTTCCTGATGGCAGGGACCATGAGAGTCTTGTTCTATTAAAATCTCCAGTGTTCCACCTGAAGTAGGTGTTCAAAAAGTATTTGTTATTCAAGTAACTGAAGTCACTGTTCTTGAAGCTCTAAATGGCTCCTCGTAAGGCACAGCATTAAGATCCCAATGCTTGTGATGCCTCCAGGGACTGCAGGCAGGGTCTGGCCCCTGCAAACTCCTCTCCCCGACTCTTCCTCTAGTGCCTCTTTCAGGTGCTCACATGCACATTGTTCCTTCCTGCCTCAGGAAATTTGCACATGCTGTTCCTTCTACCTAAAAAAGCTCTTCACTACCATCACCTAGTTCTCTCCATAAATCGGTTAGACTTCAGCTCAGATGTCACTTCCTCCAGGGGATCCTCCCTGTCTCCTCTCTCCCTCTCTTCACCAGCCTGATGGGGCCATGGTAGGCCTATCCCAGGATCCCCGAAGGACCTTGTAGGTTATGTTAAGGCATTTACTCTTCTATCTAGAAGAGAATAGGGAGCCACCAAAGTGTTGCCAGCCAGGAGAGATAAGATCCAATATGCTGGTAGGTCTGGGGCTCAGAGAATTATGAACAGCAGCAAGCAGCTTACCTGGGACACAGATGACCCTTGCTCAACAAGCAGTGGCCTCATCCTACCTCCCCAGGGTACCCCAGTAATTCCCTATGGTAGTGTTTTCCAGAATGGGGCATGACTATCACCGGGGGCTCTAGGGATAATTTTAGTGGCATATAACCAAATATTTTTCAAAGATTAACATATTTATTTCAATGAGGATTCAAAAATAAAACTTGCATTCTAACCACCACCCCCCCCAAAAAAAGAAGTCAATGTCATAAAAATAAAATGCATGTGGGTATGGTGTGAGGAGACAGGTCTAGATTAGGAGCCTTAAGAAACATAACAACCAGATAAAATATGTTTGAATTAACCATCTTTAAAAGTCATTTGGGAGGAGGGGGAAATGGAGAGTTATTCTTAAAGGGTATAGAGTTTGTTTGGCATAATGAAAAAGTTCTGGAAATGGTGGTGATTACACAATATTGTGAATAGACAATGCCACTGAATTGGACACTTAAAATGGAAAATTTTACAATATGCATATTTTACCACATATTTTTTAAAAAGACATTTTGGGAACAAGTAGGGAATATTTGAATGTGGGTGGGTATTACATGCTATTGAGAAATTATAGGAATCATGTGAAGTGTGAGAATGGAACTGTGTTTACCTGATAAAGATGTGTTTATTATTTAGAGATAAATGTTGAAATATTTAGGAGGGAAACATATATGTTTCTATAACTTGCTTTAAATTACTTCAGCAAAAAAAAAAAGAAAGAAAAAGGAAAAATGGAGAATATATGGAAAAATTTTAGCAATTGTTTGATCTAGATGGTAGATATTGGATGTTCATTATATTATTCTGATTCCTTCTATGTATTAGAATTTTGCAAAGGAGAAGGGAATCGTGAACAAATCACCTTTCTATAAGACACCACAAACGATGACTGGAGATCTGAATTGGAAATGTAAGTTACTCTAAGGTGATGCTCTCTGGAAGGCCAGACTTTCCAGGGTAAGGAGGTGGGTGGCACAGGAAGAGTGTTGGTGGTCAGAGTCACATAACCCTAATAGAGGTGTTACATACGAAAGGCAGCTGAAGAGAAAGTTCAAAAAGATGAAGAAAAAGTTTCAACCCAAAATGGGAGGGCAGGAAGTCTGTACAGAGAATCATTGCTCTCAGCTGTAACTGGTTTTCCTGTTACCCCTGTGTCCTTCTTTGGGGTTTGGGCTGCTTAATTTCACTGAAAGGTCAAACTGTTGCAGTTATGGGAGCTAAACAGAGAGGAAAAGGATTGTTTTCACCAAAGACACTGCGGGTCATTTTCCTTCTACAAAACTATGCACCATAAAGCAAGTCACTAGGTTGTATCTCTTCTGTACAGTTTTGAAGTTCATCTCCATCCTTATTCTTCTTCGTGAACAGAACTTTAGTGTACCCTGACTAGAAATGCATTCAGAAGAGAAGGGAAGAAGACTTTGAAAAAAGAACCACCCAAGGCACTAATACAGTAAATGCATGGCTTCCCCTGCCTAAGATACCTGATAACATCTGCAAAGCACTTCATTTATACCAACAATTGTAACCTTGCCATAAAACACAAATTGCTTTAATAACTCTGCAATTTCTTTATGGGTTAAAATCTTACTCAGCTTCTTCTAATGGGTCTTTGATTTTCATGGAACTGTGAAACATTCTTACTCACCAAGGCATTCTGCTCAGGTTTGGTTTGACCCTGTCTTCTCCACTACCTGCATCTCTATACGTATCTCTGTCAGGAATCTTCCTCCAACTACAAGCTTAAAGGAGAGGAACATCAACCTTCTCTCTATCCTCTCCTTCCTATTCTGCAAGAGGAGACAGTACTCTAATTGCAGGCAGAGATCCACATTTACGGTGAGTAGGGTCACCGGGCCTTCTGCATCGCCCTTCTTCTCCCCCATCCCTTTCCTCCTTCGTGGTGGCCTCAGTGTTAGGAGGGCAATTCTCCCTCACACCATGAAGTTCAGCTATTTGGTTCTCCTACATTCTCTCAGATGCTCTCGACTGCTCTCTTATTACACACCCAGTGGAGGGTGATAAAATTGCAAGACTCAGGTTTGGGCTTAGGGCAAGGAAAAATGCCCCCTAATCTTCTATCTTGGCTATGAGATCTAGGCCAGTTTAACAGAGAGCTCTGCATTAGCATTTTAGGTGCAACCCGATTAACAAAATGTTACATTATTATTGACTCAACTGTCAGGGCTAACAGTGGTACCTGGGCTAAGCCTGGGTTTAGGCATTCTTTTATCCCTTGTCCTAATAATACCTTTATCTATCTATCTATCCATCCATCCATCCATTTATCCATCTATCTATCATCCATCTTTCTATATATATCTAACAGCTTTATTGACATATACATCACATATTATACAATTCACCCATTTAAAGTATACAGCTCAATATTTTTTAGTATTTTTACAGAGTTGTGCAAACATAACCACAGTCAATTTTAGAATATTTTATCACCCCCAAAAAGAAACCTTGTACCCATTAGCAGTCACTCCCCATTTCCTCCTAACCTCCTCCATCAAACCTCAGCAATTAGGCAATTGCTACTCTATTTTCTGTCTCTATAGATTTGCTTTTCTGGACATTTCATATAAATGGAATCAGGCCTTTTTCACATAGCATAATGTTTTCAAGGTTTATATCCATGTTGCAGTACTTCATTCCTTTTCATCGCCAAATAACATCTATTGTATGGATATACCATATTTTATCTAACCAGTCATTAGCTGAGAGACATTTGGGTTGTTTTCTCTCTTTCTCTCTCTCTCTTTTTTTTTTTTTTGAGACTGGAACAGCACAATCTGTATTCAATGGCCAAAGAATGGAGAAGCAGGAACGTAGTTTGCAAATCAACTTCTCCAGATTGTTTCTAATTTTAGACTATTATGACTACTGCTGCTATGACCATTCATGTGCAGTTTTTGTGTGGACATATATTTTCATTTCTTTTGGTTGTATATGTAGGAGAGGAGTTGCTGGGTTATATAGTAACTCTATGTTATAGTCTTTTGAGGAGCTGCCAGACAGATTTCCAAAGTGGTGTATCATTTTACATTCCTACGAGGAATGTATGAAGATTCCAATTTCTCCACATCTTCATCAACCCTTAATACTATCTGTCTTTTTGACTATAGCTATCCTAGGGGGTATTAAGAGGTATCTCATTTTAGTTTTGATTTGTATTTCCTTGACAGCTAATGATGTTGAGCACCTGTTCATGTGCTTATTGACTGGCCTTTTGTATATCTTCCTTGAAGGAATGTTTATTCAAATTCTTTGTCCATTTTATTTTTTAGGGTATCAAATGTGATTGGCTTTAATTGTTTTTATAAGCAATTTAGGGTCTTCAGGATATATCCATTTTGGGAGGAAACCAGGTTGCTTTTGTAGAGCATGCCTGGTGTGGTCCTAAGATTGGTTCACATGGCTTTATTTACTTATTTTTTTAAAATTTTTACTGGAGTATAGTTGATTTTCAATGTTTTGTTAGTTTCAGGGGTGTGTGTGTGTGTGTGTGTGTGTGTGTGTGTGTGTGTGTGTGTATCTCCATTCTTTTTCAGATTCGTTTCCCATATAGGTTATTACAGAATATTGAGTAGAGTTCTCTGTGCTATACAGTAGGTCCTTGTTATCTATTTTATATATAGTAGTGTGTATATGTTAATCCCAATCTCCTAATTTATCACTTCCCCCATGTTTCCCTTTTGGTAACCATAAGTTTGATTTCAAGATCTGTGAGTCTGTTTCTGTTTTGTAAAAAAGTTCATTTATATCATTTTTTATTAGATTCCACATATAAGTGATATCATATGATATTTGTCTTTCTGTCTGACTTACTTCACTTAGTATGGTAATATCTAGGTCCATCCATGTTGCTGCAAATGGCATTATTTTGTTATTTTTTATGGCTGAGTAATTCCATTGTATATATGTGCCACATCTTCTTTATCCATTCATCTGTCGATGGACATTTAGGTTGCTTCCATGTCTTGGCTATTGTAAACAGCGCTGCAGTGAACACTGGGGTGCATGTATCTTTTTGAATTATAGTTTTCTCTGTATATATGCCCAGGAGTGGGATTGCTGGATCATATGGTAGTCCTGTATTTAGTTTTTTAAGGAACCTCCATACTGTTCTCCATAATGGTTATACCAATTTACATTCCCACCAACAGTGTAGGAGGGTTCCCTGTCCATTTTAAAATTGGGTTATTTGTCTTATTATTGAGTTGTAAGTGTTCTTTCTATATTTCTAGACATAATCTATTTTTTCTTTCGTTACCTATGTCTTTGGTATCATATCCAAGAGATCATTGCCAAATCCAATGTTGTAAAGCTCTGTCCTGTTTTCTTCTAAGTGTATAGTCACTTTTATATGTTGCTGGATTCAGTTTGCTAGTATAATGTTGACAATTTTTATTCATAAGAGATATTGTTCTGTACTTTTCCTGTGATGTCTGGCTTTGGTATCAGGGTAATATCAGCCTCAAAGAATGAGTTGGAAGTGTTACTTCCTCTTCTATTTTTTGGAAGAGTTTGTGAAAATTTTGTATTAATTCTTTAAATTTTGGTAAAATTCAACAGTGACCTCATCTGGGCCTGACCTCTTCTTTGTGGGAAGTCTTAAATTCCTAACTCAATCAGTTTATTTGTTACAGATTTATTATGATTTTCTGTTCTTCTTGCATAGTTTGTGTAGTTTTTTTTTTTTTTCAATTTATTTATTTTAGGCTGCATTGGGTCTTCGTTGCTGGCACAGGCTCTAGGCATGCGGGCTTCAGTAGTTGTGGCTCATGGGCTTAGTTGCTCCGCGGCATGTGGAATCTTCCCGGACCAGGGCTCAAACCCGTGTCCCCTACATTGGCAGGTGGATTCTTAACCACTGTGCCACCAGGGAAGTCTGTAGTTTCTGTCTTTCAAAGAATTGGTCCATTTTATACAAGTTATCTAATTTATTGGCATACAATTGTTCATAGTATTCGCTTTTTTATCCTTTTTATTTTTGTGGAGTTGGTAGTAGTGTCCTCTTTTCTTTCTTTTTTTTTTTTTAATTAATAGCTACTTTATTTATTTATTTATTTATTTATTTTTGGCTGTGTTGGGTCTTCTTTTTGTGTGAGGGCTTTCTCTAGTTGCGGCAAGCGGGGGCCACTCTTCATCGTGGTGCGGGGGCCACTCTTCATCACGGTGCACGGGCCTCTCACTATCGCGGCCTCTTTTGTTGTGGGGCACAGGCTCCAGATGCGCAGGCTCAGTAGTTGTGGCTCACGGGCCTAGTTGCTCCGCGGCATGTGGGATCTTCCCAGACCAGGGCTTGAACCCATGTCCCCTGCATTGGCAGGCAGATTCTCAACCACTGCGCCACCAGGGAAGCCCCTCTTTTATTTCTGATTTTAGTAATTTGAATCTTCTCTCTTTTGTTTCTTGGTCAGTCTAGCTAAAGGTTTGTCATTTTGTAGATCTTTTCAAAGAACCGGCTTTTGGTTTTGTTCATTTTCTCTATTGTTTTTCCTATCCTTTGTTCCATTAATTTCCACTCTAATCTATTTCCTTCCATCTGCTTGATTTGGGTTTAGTTTGCTCTTCTTTTTCTAGTTTCTGAAAATGGAAGAATAGGTTATTGATTTGAGATCTTTTTTCTTTTTTTTTTTTCTTCAATATAGGCATCTACAGCTATACATTTCTTTCTAGGTACTGCTTTGGTACATTCCATAAGTTTTGGTATGTTTTGCTTCCATTTTCATTCATCTCAAAGTATGTTCTAATTTCCTTTGTAATTTCTTTTTTGACCTATCGGTTATTTAGGAGTGAATTGTTTAATATCCACATATTTGTGAATTTACCAAATTTCCTTGTCTTACTGATTCTACTTTATTTCCATTGTGGTCAGAAGTCATGTTTTGTATAACTTCAAATCTTTTAAATTTATTAGGGCTTGTTTTATAATCTAGAATATAATCTATCCTGGAGAATAGTCCATATTCATCTGAGAAGAATGTGTATTTTGCTGTTGGTGGTTGGAGCATTTTATAGATGTCTGTTAGGTCTAACTGGTTTATAGTTTTGTTACAAACCGAATAATACACTGTCATAATTATTCATTAATATAATTTTATGTCATTTTTTAAGGTTGAGAAAAGAAAGGAAAGCAAGTTATATTTAGAGTTTTTTATGTCACCTTCTTATTTACCAATTATGGTTCTCTTCATTTGTTCCTGCAGATTTGAGTTACCATCTTGTAACTCATTTCTTATTCCACTACAGCTTTGTTCCCACCCACCTCCATTGTACTGTCATTATCAAATATGTTCTTTTATACAACTGCTTTCTAGATCATTTAAGAGAAAAAAGGGAGAAAAATATATACTGATATACTGTCTTTTATAATTACATAATTATATTTACTAGTGCTCTTTGGTTTTTTGTGTGGATTTGAGTCAGCTTGAAGAACTTCCTTGTTTCTTGTAACTCTAGCTAGCAGTGAATTCTCTCAGATTTTGTTTATCTGGGATTGTCTCTGTTTCACTTTCATTTTTGAGAAATAGTTTACTGGATAAAAGATTCCTATTTGACAGGGATTTTCCCCTCAGCATTTTGAATATGGCATCTCATTGGTTTCTAGCCTCCATTGTTTCTGGTGAGAAGTCAATTATTAATCTTATTTGGGTTCCCTTGTTTGTAATGTGTTGGGTTTTTTTCTTGCTGTTTTCTAGATATTCACTTTCAACGTTTTTACTATGATGTGTCTGAATGTGGATCTCTTTGTGTTTATTCTACTTGGGATTAGTTGAGCTTCTTGGATGTGTAGATTAATGTTTTTCATCAAATTTCAGAAGTTTTCAGCTATTATTTCTTTAAATACTTTTCTGCTACTCTCTTTCTCTTTCTCCTTCTGGAACTCACATTGTGCATGTGTTGATGTGCTCAATGATTCTCACATTCCTCTGAAGTTCTGTTCATATTTCTTCATCCTCTTTTCTCTCTGTTTTTGAGATCAAATAATATCTATCTATCATCTATCTATCTATCTTCAAGTTTGCTGATTCTTTCTTATACCAGTTCAAATATACTGCTGAGCCCCTCTAGTGAATTTTTTTTCTATTATCACAGTTTTCAAGTTCAGGATATCCATTAGGTTCTTTTAAAAACAATAATAATTTCCATCTCTTTATTGATTATCTTATGAGAGATTGTTACTCTACCTTCTTTTGATTCGTTTTTTTTTAATTATTAGTACCTTTAATTATTTATTTATTTATTTATTTATTCACTGGGCTGTGTTGGGTCTTCGTTTCTGTGCGAGGGCTTTCTCTAGCTGCGGCAAGCGGGGGCCACTCTTCATCACGGTGCGCGGGCCTCTCACTATTGTGGCCTCTCTTGTTGCGGAGCACAGGCTCCAGATGCTCAGGCTCAGCAGTTGTGGCTCACAGGCCTAGTTGCTCCGCGGCATGTGGGATCTTCCCAGACCAGGGCTCGAACCTGTGTCCCCTGCATTAGCAGGCAGATTCTCAACCACTGCGCCACCAGGGAAGCCCTCTTTTGATTCTTTAAGCATGGTTTTCTTCAGTTCTTTCAATATATTTATGATAGCTGCTTTGAAGTCTTTGTCTGCTAAGTTGGATATCTGGACCCTCTCACAGGGAGTTTCTGTTGATGGCTTTTTTCCTCCCGTGTATGGGTCACATCATACTTTCCTTGTTTCTTTGCATGTCTCATAATTTTTTTGTTGAACACTGGACATTTTAGATAATATATTGTAGCAGGTCTGGATACTGATCCCCTCATTTTTCTGAACTGTTCAGAATTTGGGTTCTGAACCAAGTATGATATGAAGACTAAATTGGAGGTGAATTTGAGGTAAAGGTACTGATAGATCACTCCTGACCAGATGAAAACTTCACAGAGAATCTCTGAGAACCATCTCCCTTATGCACTCCAAGCACAGAATACCAGCAGATACTAATAAAAATAAACCACTAAACCAGGTATCAGGAAACAAGTGTACTAAATCTTAGCTCTCTCCTTGGATTTCTAGGTGATGCAGAGTAAGCCAGTCAACCTCTTCTGAGCTCCAGTTCCCTGGAATAGCATATTGTGTTCAAGTATTTGTCTCACTGCTGGTCCCCAAATAGGGCATGTAGTTTAGATTGTATTTATGGTGGAGTGATTTTCACAAAATCTTCCCTATTCTTTGTCCATCCTGCTATTTCTTGTGACTGACATCATGCATCTGGGAAGTATCTGCCTGGGCTTTGAGAGTTATTGCTGCTTTGGATTTGTGAACTGCAGATTGAGTCTTGTCTAATAAGCATCATGTTGTAAACACCTTGAACTTGTTGGATGAAGAAAGGAAATCACAAAGTTTATCCCTACCCTCACTAAATGTTTTAATTTGTGAAAGAAAAGGCAGTAGGAAACTTGGAATTTCCGGTTCTGATCTTTTGGTCCTAGTCTACTGTTCCAAGCCAGAATCATGTCTCATCCTCCCCAGGCACTATTATTTTTGGTCACTTAAAATGAAGTTGTTCCTAGACAGTTCATCTTCCAGCTATCTTTGGAACAAAGTTTGCCTCCAGTAACATCTTTACAAGGGCCTGTGGCCCTGACTTACTTTTTACTGACTTCTTAATAAGCACTGCCACAAGCCATTTGAATACTTGGAGATCAAGATTAGTAAGTCCCATCAGTCATTAAGGTGGTTAAAATCGGTCTCCCTCCAGAGATTAGGTTTAACAAGCTCATCCACAGGGCGAGGACTCTTTGGCCAAAAAACCCCAGATCTAAATTGAAAGCAACTGACCAAACCAAGATCGAGCTAGTTTTCTTACTTGCAGCAGCCAAACTATTGTCCTGACTGGTAGGCAGAGTTTTCACAGCACAATAAAGTTGTTAAAAAACATTTGGGGCCCAATAGGGAATCATTGCTTAATGGTCATAGAGCTTTTATTTTGGATGATGGTAAAGTTTTGGAAAGAGATAGTGGTAATGGTTACACAAGATTATGTATATACTTAATGCCACTGAATTGTACATTTAAAAATGGTCAAAATAGTCAATTTCATGTTATGTATATTCTACCACACACACACACACACACACACACACACACACACACACACACTCCTTGGGGCCCCACTGCTGCTGGCTCTCTGTCCAGAATGTTCCTCAAATTGTTTAATAATAACATCTAATCTGAGGCTTTGCCAGCACCTGAGGTTCCTGAAGAGCTCCAAAGATTTCCTGAGTATTACTGCCAACAGCATGGCAAACGGAAAAAAAATTAACTTCCCATATCTCTGCCTGTTTCCCCAGAAACTTGGAAATAATATGTAGCTACTTAGAGTCCAGGGGTGCAGAAAGGCTTAAGAAGGGTGTATGTACATTTGGAGTTAGTCTGAGTTGGCATCCACTTCTGTGTACCCTCATTAAGTGGTACCTGAAATAACTAGCAGGATCATTAAGTGGCTTACGCTAATCCTTCTAAATTGTTAGACTTAATCTAGAATTATGATGATATAACCCCAGTTAACTGCCAATAGTTTTGAACATCCTTTTCTGATTGACTATGTCTTTTTCCTGTTTATCTGTTAGGCCACTGCAGCCCTGTGACCCAAGGCTCTGGAATGGATCAGCCCTCCTACTCACTCCCTCCTGCACACACTGCGTCTCCATGGAAACAGCTTGTCAGGCCCTGTTTGGCTGCAGGTTCTGAAGACCTCTCATCAGCAGCCCCAGTCCTGCACAGATTCAGTCTTAATAAGCCAGGCTTCTAAGGAGGAACTTGTACTAGGAGGCCCATCCTCTCTAGCTGGTGAGGTCTGGAATTGTCCTTAAGTCTCCTTTGGGGTATACCTGGGGAGTCCTGAATGTCACTGAGTTGCCCTGACCTTCCAACACTGATATTCAGGTCAATGGCAGGGTTTCCATCCTAGGTTCCTGCTTCAACCTGAACTCATCATCTCCTTCCAGCAAGCCTTCTGCTCCCATCATCTCTCCCCACCCACCAAAGGTGAAAGTCATTCTGAGCTCTACAGGCCCCACCTGTGGCTAATCACTAAGGTCAGTTGGTAACTACTTTTGTATCACTCAGCCTCATCTTTCTTGCATCCCTATTGCCTCTGCTATAGTTCAGACCCACATTATTTTTTTCTTCAATTACTGCAAGATCCTCCAACCTGGTCTTCCTACTTCTATACTTGCTTTCCTTACATCCAATCTCCATATTACAACCAGTGAGAAAACTTCCTAAAAAAACAGATCTGACACGTCCTTCTCCCACAGAAAGTCAGTGGTTCCCATTGCCCTCAGGATAGAACTTAGACCCTCTTACATACACACAAGATTACACCTTTAATCTGACCCCTGCTCACCTCTCCAGGATCATCTCTTGCCCCTTCCCCTGCATATTCTGATGTTGGCCACACCAAACCACTTACCTTCTCCAGTGAACCACCTGTTCTCTCTTGCCTCTGTGACTTTTCACTGTTGCCTCCTTCACCTGGAGTGTCCCTTCTCCATGCCCCACCCCCCCCCATAAACCTTTCACATTCTTGGGGAAGCTTTTCTAACTGTCAAAACTTAAGCGCCTCTTCTATGTTCTCTTAGAGCTCCTATGTTTACTCCCTTTCTGCTGAACTGTCAACTCCCTGAGGGCAAGGAATATGCCAACCTCTAGTTCAGTGCCTAATATATTCACTCAAATGTCTGTTGTATATGTGAAAGAATAGAGACTAAACCTCTGGAATAAAAATGCCACCACATGCTAATTACAAGTATCCTTTTCCAGAGTCTTCTGTTGTCGGGCATCATTCATCCATCAGATCGGATCCGGCATTTGCTACACTGCCAGGACACTGCAACTTGGACTGCTGGCCACTGTCCTTGGGGGTACATCTACAAATGGGTCAGTTGCCCCAGTTCACTCTGGCTAGTTCTGGTTGCCTCTTTTTTGTTAGTCACTGGGGAGGTCCCTGCCGGCCTCGTGGCTGAACCCTTGTGGCCTCAGTCAGCAGCTGGAGAGCCATTCCTAAGAGCTGAGATAGTGACTCAGCCCTTCTCTCATTACCGAGGGAAGATTCCTTTCTCACTGGTTATGCAATGTCACCCAGGCTATGTTTTCATTAGTGGAGTCCAAAATTTGGAATCATGGTAAGAGGAGAAAATAGCAGTTAATCTCAGGACTAGATAAGATCTGTCATGTTTCTGCAGGAGAGATTTTCTTTTTTTCTCTTTTTGTTTTTGGTGGGTCATGGGTGGGTGAAGGAGGTGGTAAGGAACCTGTGTTCATATATAAAGAAATAAATCAAAGGAGGAGTTGGATGTATACGATGCTTTTGCTTGGAGAGTTCAATGGATTATCTGGGAAAGAAGCCAGAAAAAGAGAGACTTCTCATCAGAGGTAGGTGCCCACCCATGTATGTAAAAGAACATTTAGCCCTAAGCCCTGTTCCATTCATTTTTTCCTAAATCAACACATCTCTCATCTCCCAGAAATGAGAAATCAGTCAACTTTTTGCTGTGGACCTGGATGAAATGAAAAAAAAGAATGGATTTTGCTTCAAACTGGGTTCCCTTGATTGCAGTGTAAGGCTTACACAGAAGAGTAAGGACGCTAGGAAGAGGAAGTAGCAAAGCAAAGGCACAATCTCACCTTCTCCCCTGCAGTAAGAAAGTAAAAGATCCATTAGATGAGAAAATGTATGTGAAAGCACTTAGCACAGTGCTTGGCAAATGGATGGGATTCAATAATATTGACTCTTTATTTTATCTATGCTCAGTGTAGAGACTCATAAGGCAGATTTTGTGTAGGAAGAATATAGGGGGAACCAGTGGGAGTGTGGGAGTATGCTTTACCTGGATGATAGTTAAAATTTTGCTGTTAGAGTTTCTTTCCTTTGACTGTATCAAACAACAAACACCAACTAGAGGCAAAAGACATTGTCTTCAGACATTTCTATTTCTGTTTTACTATTAATGGTTCATTATATTCTTTCTGTCTTGTCTGTCTTTTTTTTTTTTTCAGGCAGTAATGGAGAGAACTTAAAGGCATTAAACATCATAGATGAGGGTGGAAGTACACGTTTTCTGTTTCTTTAAGCTAGACAAAAACCTAACAATCTGAATTGGAATACTATCACTCATAACTTCTACTATATAAATTAATAATTTTAACAAGTATAACGTTCTAGTAGACATGAGACAGTTAATGTAGAGACCAAGGAACAACTGGGTCATTTGCCTCAGTACTGAGGTAGTTTCTTAATTGGACGTGTTAGGAGTGGTAGAAGGTCTCGTCTGTTGACAACTTAGAAAGTTGCAGTTGAGGAGGCAAAAGGAAAACAGAAATCATAAGCACTTTTACACATATGAAGTTGTTAATAGGCAGCTTCTAACTCTATGTATGTTCGTGTTACTAAAACCTAGAACAGCACTCAAAGTACTTGTAAGTGCTCAACAACTGTTTGTTTAACCAAAACCAAACTAAAAGCAAAACAAAATGAAACAAACAAAACTGGTACTTGTTAACATCAGTCAGCTATGTCCTACTCTAGGTTCAATAATACTATCAGATTAATATAAACTCTGAAACCAAAGTAACCATGTCCTATGATTGTATAGCATCATCCCACATGTATTTCCTTTTCATACTCAACAGTTCTATACTCAACATATACTCAGTATGTAGTCTTTATTGCCTCCATTTACAGGTAAAGGAACCACGTCATAACAGGTAAAGGGGCTTGCTCAGATAAGCAAGAAAATTAATGTTAACCTAGAGTCTAAGATTCTTAACTCCAAAATGAATAGACAAAATTAAAAGACAAAAAAAATCCTTTATTAGGGGCAAAGAGATCCTCCTTAATATTTTAATAAAGAACTATCACAACTCAATAATGAAAAGACAAAGACCCTAATAGAAAAATTGGCAAAGTACACAAACTAACAAATCATAAAAGGAGATCTCTGTAGTAATCAAAGAAATACTTTATTGTTAATCAGGCTCTGCTTAAAATGTGAGTTCAGAGATCGCTGGTAAAATGGCCTAGACTAGATTTCAGAACAAAGGTTAAAGATAAATGGGCCTTGGGGCTTCCCTGGTGGCGCAGTGGTTAAGAACCTGCCTGCCAATGCAGGGGACATGGGTTCGAGCCCTGGTCCGGGAAGATCCCACATGCTGCAGAGCAACTAAGCCAGTGCACTACAACTACTGAGCCTGCGCTCTAGAGCCCGTAAGCCACAACTACTGAAGCCCGCGTGCCTAGAGCCCATGCTCCGCAACAAGAGAAGCCACTGCAACGAGAAGCATGTGCACTGCAACAAAGAGTAGCCCCCGCTCACCACAACTAGAGAAAGCCTGCGTGCGCAGCAACGAAGACTCAATGCAGCCAAAAATAAATAAATAAAATTTAAAAATTTATAATAAATAAATAAATGGGCCTTGGACTTCCCTGGTGGTGCAGTGGTTAAGAATCTGCCTGCCAATGCAGGGGACACGGGTTCGAGCCCTGGTCCGGGAAGATCCCACATGCTGCAGAGCCACTAAGCCCGTGCACCACAACTACTGAGCCTGAGCTCTAGAGCCCACAAGCCACAACTGCTGAGCCCGCGTGCTACAACTACTGAAGCCCGTGCTCCTAGAGCCCATGCTCCACAACAAGAGAAGCCACCACGATGAAAAGCCCATGCACCGCAACGAAGAGTAGCCCCCGCTCGCTGCAAGTAGAGAAAGCCCACACGTAGCAACAAAGACCCAACACAGCCAAAAATAAATAAATAAAATAAATAAATTTATAATAAATAAATAAATAAATGAGCCTTTTCCTTGCCCTAATCCCAATTTGAGTTTTGCAGTTTTAATACCTTCCACTGGGAGTGAAGACATGAGAAAGCCAAAAGCATTGGGAAGAACAGATCAGCATTGTCTGGGCCTCACAGATAATTATCAGCAGCTGAGGAGAAGGAATTCATAGGGCAGCATCCCAGAGCCTGTGGGCCCCCGATGTTCCTCAGGGACAGAGTCAAGCCTTGTCTGGCTCTATGAAGAGCCCTGTAGTCTTGCTCCTCAAACTGTGGTTCGTGGGCAGCAGCGGGGACATCTCCCCGGACCTTACGGAAATGCCGAACCTCGAGCCCTGACTCCAGGCCTCTTGAATCAGAATCTGCATTTTAGCAAGTTTCCCAGGTAACATGCACACACAGTGAAGCTTGAAAAGCATTGCCCTGGGGGGCGTGGCTCAGGGTCTGCTCATTGCAGGTGCTCAGTAAATGCATGCCCACTGAATGAAAGACTGGACAGAGTGATCTCTGTGGTCCCTTTCAAAAGTAAATCATCTGATTTACTGAAAACTAGTCACTATCCAGTTGAGTAAAGTATCAGCCATTTTACAAAGGGCTTTAAGTAGATTAATGAACTAATACTGGTGTTTTGGTGTTGACGTTTTCTACGGTGAATTCAGAGTTTATTATCAGTATCATTTTACTAGGCTTCTTTATATGCCCAGGAGGCACCAACAAGGCATAAATCCTTCTCTTTTGTCCTCTCTGGTCTACCTCTCACAAAAAGGAAAGAATTGGGAATGTAAAATAGAATGAGTAGAAATGAGAGCAAGTCTGAAAATGCTGGAGAAGAGAACGCCCACCAATGTAAGGACATTGCTCTTTTATCTGCCTTTCCAGTGAGTGGAGTCTCTAAGCTTTCACCTTGTACCATATGGGCATGTGTGTGGAGGAAGTGGTGGTGAGGAGGGAAAGAAGAGACAAGGAAGAGAAAGAAGGGACCAAGAATTAAGGACCCCTGTGCTGTCCAATGAGCTGACACAGGCAAAGGTACCAAATCTGGCCATTAAAGTGCATCTGAAGCAACTGTGTGCACCATCATCATTATTGTCATTATCATCATTTTTAGTTCTACTTGCTGTCTGCCAACCTCTTCACAGAGCAGACCATCTTAATAGTGACCCAGCCCATAGCTTCAAGGTTGTCCACAGACCTGATGCTGCCAGAAAACCAGTTACAAGAAGGGAGACGAAAGGGATCCAGAGAATGGAGAGGCATTCTGAGTTCCATTAATGAGTGAGGTGACTCACGGCTGACTCAGACTAACGAAGACAAGCCTGGAGAGGGGAGACGGTGGGGGGCAGACCTCAAAGGAGCCCTGCCAAAATGTTCAAATGGGAGCTAGGAGGCCAGGGACACGGTGTTATTTAGAGAGCAGCCTGCAGCTCTGGTGTTGAAGGGAGGAGCGGATCTGAAAACAGAGGGAGAAAATTGCATTTGAGGCCAAAAACTGAGTTGTGACTCTGTAGCTTTCTGTGCTTTGACAAATGTGTAACATTCTCTGGTGACATTGACCTGCTCCTTGGCAAATCTTAGAATACTAACTCAATAGGAATTAATTGTCATCAGTTTCCTGGGGAGTAGAGGTAAATCAGGTACCACTCTAATTTTTCTAATGATCTCAGTGAGAAAAATAAGCCTCTTTCTTTAGTATTTTACATTTGGAGAACACTGTGATCCAACCTGTGCTTATAGATGATAGATTTTTTTTAAAAACTTGAACATACGACTAAAGCATCTTCTCTCTGATTAATGGCTAATTGAGGTTTCAGTTTGAAGATTCCAAAGTTAAATACTGTTATGAAGGTTCACAACTGCATTTTCCTATATGGACTGTACTGAAATGATATGTCTCACCACACACTATATCTAGGTCCCCTAAAGCAGGCGTCCCCAACCCTGCCAGTACTGGTCTGCAGCCTGCTAGGAACTGGGCCACACAGCGGGAGGTAAGTGGCGGGCAAGCAAGCGAAGCTTCATCTGCCGCTCCCCATTGCTCCCCATCACTCACATTACCACCTGAAACATCCGCCCCTCCGTCTGTCGAAAAATTGTCTTCCACGAAACCGGTCCCTGGTGCAAAAAATGTTTGGGACCATTGCCCTAAAGATCATTCATTTGCGAGATGGCTAGATGTAGGTATAGACTACTTGGGTGACATGGTTTTTCTCTGTGTACTAAAAAACCCACACAGAGATCAAACCCATGACCTCAGCCTCATTAAGACAATGCAAACCAACTGAGCTATCTAAAAATAATTTTCGTCGATTACATATTTATATATGATTTGATGACTATTGTGTCAAATGTACTTCACCAGAATTGCACGATGGTGGAAGAGACAGGGGTTCTTTGCCAGCTTGGCCACCCGTGAACTTTCACTAAGGTGAAAAATAAGTTGCTCCAAACGCAGAATTTTTCAACTTTGCCTGCCCCCAACAGGTGGCAATGGCAGTTGGACGCAGTTGTTTTAGTCTTGGCCAACTAGTTTTCTACTATCAGCAGGTTTACTGTATTTAATTTGGGGTGTTTTGCAACATTATTAAGCCCAGTATGTCTGACATGTGCAAAAGCAATAAGAATGTTGAATGTGCTATTAAGAAGAGGCTTATGATTATGATGAAAACAAAAAATGAAAATGAAAGAGATTAACAAAATGAATATTAGGAATGGTAAGAAAAATCACCAGTGTTGCATGTGGGTAAGAGTTAGATCATTAGTCAATAGGGGTGATTCTGAAAGACAAAGAGAGCTTCAAAACATGTGAAAAATGCTGGCTGGGTCAATGCAATGAACATCACAGTCAGCAAGAAATGAGGAAAAGTAATCCAAGAAATGGAAACAATTTGGAGTTTGTGATTAGAGACCTGGCATCAGTTTTGAATGCCTATAATCCAAATATTAATTCAGGTAAGGGCTAAAAAATATGTTCAAGCATTTAAAAGCCAGGTGTGGTAAAAGTTCTCATTCTGGATCCTTTGCTGAAAACCAGTGATAGTTCCATAGATTCAAGATCTGTTAGATCTACACAACATTAAATTCCCTATGGAAGCTGAGAAGGAGTTTTATGACACTTGGCAAAGCCCACCAAAGGCTGCCTTGACCGCCTTTCAATTTATATGGACTGGTCTATTTTGGATAAAGAAGCCCAGTAGGATGGCTATCAGCAAGGAGATTAGAATGCTCTCTGGTCTTAAAGCTTTGAAGGACCATCAAGCCCCTTTTTGGTAGAGACATATCTTCCTAAGCTTAATCACTAATAGCCAGTTTTGTCTTACTACAGTTTTTCAGAATTCACCTGTTTATAAGATATATAAATGTGTGTATACATTCCTCTGTACACTTTTTGGATCTTGCTTCTTTATTTAACATTGGACAGTGGGATTTTCCTTTAGCTTTTAGCTAATTGTTTAACATGGTCTTTCAATGGAAGCTTGGTATTCCATTTCCTTACTGTCATTTGATCCACCTTTTGCTGAGTTCATAAGAATGCTATGATATTAATATCATTTGGCATAAATTGTTACGTTTCTCTGATTATTTCATGAGGATAAATTAGTAGAATAAAGTTACTAGGTCATAGTGTTATGAATATGTTTAAAGTTTTAATATATTTCTAAATTTTCCTTCAAAGAGATTTTGCCAACTGATATCCCTTCAAGAAAAATATCAATTGTTCCTGTTTCCATGTACCTTTGTCAGTATTAGATACTATTTTTCTTTTGCCTCTACTTATTTTGAGGAGAAAACATTTTTTAATGTTTATTTATTTGTTATTGAGACCTCTTTCTAAGATTTTTAACGCATGTCCTTTGCCAATTTTTCTACTGGAACACTTTCCTTTAATTATTGATTTGTAATCATTCTTTATATAGTAACCAATTTTTTATTTGCCTTTTAACTTTATTTTTAATAGTCACCACCATTGTTTTTCATCTCTAAAGGTAATACCAACTGCAGTTAATTCACATGGCTGATGGGAAAACTGAATGAGAAAATATTTGTGAAAATGCTATAAAACATAAAGGATTTTAATCACATACTTCTAGTGTTGATGCTATCCAGAAATCAAGAGGACTGGACTACAAATCTAACATGAATTTGTAGACAAATAAACTCCTATTCTTGACTCTGACAGTATCTTACGAAATAAGAATTATATGTTTTGTATCATAGTTATTAGGAATGCCATAAAAATAAACAAAGATATCAGGTATCAAAACACTCTGAGGGACTTCCCTGGTGGCGCAGTGGTTAAGAATCCGCCTGCCAAAGCAGGGGACATGGGTTTGAGCCCTGGTCTGGGAAGATCCCACATGCCGCGGAGCAACTAAGCCCATGCGCCACAACTATTGAGCCTGCGCTCTAGAGCCTGCAAGCCACAACTACTGAGCCCACGTGCCACAACTACTGAAGCCTGCGCACCTAGAGCCCGTGCTCCGCAACAAGAGAAGCCACTGCAATGAGAAGCCCACCCACCGCAATGAGAAGCCTGCGCACCGCAACAAAGAGTAGCCCCCGCTCGCGGCAACTAGAGAAACCCACTTGCAGCAACAAAGACCCAATGCAGCCAAAAATAAATAAATAAAGTAATTTTTTAAAAAAAGAACAACACTCTGAGACTTTTAGATGAATCCATAAAACCAAGCTGTTGCACTATTTTACTTTCTTTTGAAAAAGTGAATTAATCCAGTATAGGCCCACTGTAACAGGAAAGACACCATAGTCATCACTATTGTTACCTCAGGTTCATAAGTTATGCCTGCTCACCTTTCCAAACAGTCCTTTTCTCAAGTTTTTTTTTTTTTTAAATATTTATTTATTTATTTGGTTGCACCAGGTGTTAGTTGCAGAAGGTGGGCTCCTTAATTGTGGCACATGGGCTCCTTAGTTGCGGTAGGTGGGCTTTTTAGCATGTAGCTTGAGGGCTCATTAGTTGTGGCATGCGAACTCTTGGTTGCGGCATGCACGTGGGATCTATTTCCTGACCAGGGATCGAACCCGGGCCCCCCTGCATTGGGAATGCAGAGGCTTAACCACTGCGCCACCAGGGAAGTCCCTCAAGTTTTTTTTTTAACTTGAAAACAAAAAGAGATTAATCAGAGAAAAACTCTTCTCCAACAGAAAGAAAGATTTTTAAAAAGTATATAGTTTTATAATTAATGAATTAAACAATATTTAAAGGCACACACGGAGAAGCTCGCTCCCAATGATGTCACCATCCTCCCTCTGCCCACACCCTCGTCCTTATGGCTTCTTGTGTATCCTGCCAGTGTTTCTGTATACATATGCAAGCAAATACAAATAAATATTGTCATTATAATTCCTCTTTTCATTCACAAAAGTAGCATACCATATACATTGCTCTCTACCTTGCTTTTTAACTTAATATATTTTGAATAGGAGCCCTCAATAGGAAGACATTTAATGTAAACATGAGACATGATATTGGCATTAAACAAGAAAATTTTTAAATTCCTGTCTTGGTTCTGTCACCATAATTATATAAGCTCAGAGTTGGACAGTGTGCTGGAAGATTTGCTAGTCAGTCATCAAACCATTTTCCTCTTTTTCCTGGGCACAGGACTGCCTCCCCTGCAGTTAGGTGTGGCCATGTGACTGAATTCTACTGGATAGAAAGAATGCGAGCAGAGCTGATGTGTACCACTTCTAGGTCCATCCCCTAAAAACCTCCCCACACAATCCTCCACAGTCTTTCCCTGTCTGTCAGCAGGATGTCAACACCTAAAGCAACCTTATAACAGCATGTTGAAGATGGCAGAATTATGAGATGGAAGGGCCTGGTTCTTTGAACTACCACTTGGAAGAGAGCCACCCACCATCAGGATCACCCATTTTGGATGTTATATGAGTGAGAAATAAATTTCCTGTCATGTCTGAGCCATGAGACAGTTTTAGGTTTGATATACAGATTTAATACAGCAGCTAGTATTGCCTTAATTAACCCAGATAACAGCCTCAAAGTCCTTCTAGTCCAATGACTGGCATATAGCAGGCACTCAGTAAATGTATTTGGATGCATGAATGAACATTTGAACACTCTGGAGATAGAGAATTAATTCGCTATCCCATTGGTCAGTTTAATACATTTGGATCAGCTTGAATGATTGGAAAATTACTTATATGAAGCTAAAACCTATCACCTTCTAACTTGTACCAATTTGTAACTGCCCTTCGCAATCACACAAAATAAGTCTGAGCCCTCTTCGAAACAGCCTTTCAGCTATTTGACAATACCTCCTTCTATGCTCTCTGTGACAAACCCTCTGGTCTCCAAGCTGAGGAACCTAATGTTTTAAGTTTTTCTTCTTAGGTTATACAGTAGTTACTAAAGCTCTTAATACCATCTTTACCCTCCTCTGGGCACATTTGGGTTTGTCATTCTTCCCCATTCAATGGGTACTCAGGACAGAATGTCATATTCTTGGCAACACTGACCAGCCTGTGTGGGTACCAATTGCCCCTTTTAGTCAGGACTCCGTACCTCAATTAATGCAGCTTAATATTATAACAGTCTCTTAGGTGGCCATATCACCTATTGACTCATTTGAGCTTGTGGTCAAGCTTCCCACCTCTCTTCTCTCCTCTTCCTTGCCCCCAACATACACATTAATTCACTAGATGACCTTAAACAAATCACCTCTCTGGGACTTATTTCTCACGTGAAAAATGAGGGGGTTGGACCAGGTGATTTCTGAGTTGTTTTTCTTTCCTGTTCTAATATTCTTTGAGTCTAAAACAGGAAGTTCCAGGAGAGCTCACGTTGTACTTTTATGTAGACTCTTTCACCCATAGCAGTATGAGAGTGTAAGTCTGCCTGGAAACATTAAGCTTGTCAAACAACTTGAAGCTCCACAGGTACTTTTTCTCAGCTGCATTAAGCTTATATTCATATGCTTATATAAGATATGTGGACAGTGTGTGGTAGATTGTATTTAAACACTAAGGCAATGGACTGTGCTGAACTATAGTAGTGAAGGAGGGAGAAAATAAGGCTCAGGCAGAAAAAAAACAGTGAGAGCATGAGGGCAAACAAGGTGTGGTTTTCTCTGATGGAACTCTCCATAACTATTTTAAGGGAGAGAGACCATGATAAAGAGGATATACATTTCACTCAGCTGAAAGCCTGGTGTGATGCCTTGTCAGTTTCCTCATCTCACTTCACACACTGTCCGAACGTACAAAAAAAAAAAAAAAAAAATTACTCTCAGCCAACTGGCAAATAAATGCGTTTGCTGTTTGGGGTAATCAAACCATATCTCCATACCCCTTGTCCTTGGCCAATTTCTTATAAAGCAGACATTTTTTCATGATTTTAGCTGACTAATTCCTCCTGGTATTTCTGCCTGACAGTCCTCGATCCATGCCTAAGAGTCTGGATCCACTTCCTACCCTAGACTAAGATTCTACCCATTATTATTTGACCTCTTTTGAAAAACTCATTGCCAGCTTTATAACCTGATCTGGGCATACTCCCCATTGGGGCCTGCATTTCCTGTGGATGATGCATTGGTTTCCTAGGTGACGGCAGGAAGGAACAGACCTGTTAGCTTGTGGCTTCTGACTCACTCGCTGCAATGGACGTCACAGAATCGTGGCTGAACAAGTGGATGCTGATAAAAGCATGTGCTTAAGCGGGGCACTGGTGGTTAAAAACCATCCCATTGTACCAGCTCTCCCTCCCACTAAGCAAGCCGACAGACTGACGTAAATACCAGATGTGAAAAAACAGTCAACAGATTCGCAACCTCTCTGAACTCCCAGTCCTATAAAAGTGCACAGTGGAGACCTATTTACAACCCCAATGTTTTGTTCCTTTCCCTGTTTAGAATTTCCTCTTCTTTTCTGGAGTGTGTTAAGTACCAGGATTCTCTAATGAAATGTCTGATGGAGGCTGAAGAGGGGGAGGTGGAGACAAGCCAAAAACTCACCAGAAGCCTGTTTACTAAGGTGACATCTCCTTTTGATCTTTCACATTTGTTCCCTGAGAGGGGAAGTAAGCTCACAATGGACTAACAAATTATCAGAGTCCAGAATAAAAAACACGTTCTGTTGGGCAAATTTCATGAAGCCTAGAGACAAGGAGAGACACGCATGCGCGTGCACACATACACACAGACACACACGCACACACACACAGAGATTAACTTTCTAGTTACCTCTTTTGCTATCAACTGATCCCAGCAACGTACAAGTCAAAGAAGACTGCCTGGGATAAAAAACACAAAGAGCTCCTTTGTCCTTCACATCTGAACTACTGAAGACTGAATGGATTCTTTCGATTCTTCAATTCCTTAAATGACCAACAAACCTAAAGTTTCCCTACTGGGAATAATGCCTCTTGTTTTCCACGGAGCCTTAAGGGATGCTTTAAATAGCATCAGCAAGCATCCAAATGAATTAAGACAGCAAATGTAGGTTAGCTTTATTTAGACAGATAAAGACAAGCAGAGAAAGTTGTCTGGTTCAAGGGCAGTGCAGCCTTGCTGACAGGACAGCATTTCTCAGAGGAGGGGAAATTGCTTTGGGAGAGAGAGATTTCGGGCAAAGAGCAAAGTTCCTTGGATCACCATGGGAAGTGATGCTAAATTCTTCCATAAAGAGGAGCAGGAATTAAGAATGTCCTGCCACTCGTTGAAGGAAAGATCTATGGATTTAAAATGTAAAACAGAACTTGGCATCCTCCTCTCTCTTTCCCATTTCTTAGGCAGACCATCAGAAAGGACATGTTTCCCAGAACATAAGCTGGGGTAGGGAGTTTAGGAGACTACTTCAGACTGGGATTTGAGAGCCTCAGCAAGTTCTGAGTCAGAAAATGCATCCAGTTGGAGGGGTCCCTGGAGATGTGGAAGCCCAGAAAGCAGGGAAACTGGCAGATATGGGGGCATTCACTCACTAAACAAAAATGTAGATGCTTGGGAAAAAGTTGCAGTCAATAGCCATTATCTTGTAATAACTTTTAAAGAAGTATAATCTGTACACTGAATCATAATGCAGTATACCTGAAACTAATATAATATTGTAAATCAACTATACTTCACTTAAAAAAAAGTTGCAGTCAGTGAGTTTTGTTTATTTTATTCTTCCTTTGCCCACAACCCTTAGATTATTTCCTGAAAATGAACTCCTTATGGAAAGAAGTGGGTCTAGAAAAAAATATAAGTTTCTGTGATGTTTATGGTTTCTTCACTTCCTAAATATTTGCTGGTTTCTTCTCAACTGAAAAAGCCAAATGAGGGACTTCCCTGGTGGTCCAGTGGTTGGGACTTTGCCTTCCAATGTGGGATGGAACCCACACCCCTGGTCGGGGAGCTCAGATCCCACATGCCTTGAAGCCAAAAAAAAAATCCCCAAAGTGTAAAACAGAAGCAATATTGCTTTGTGAATAAACCAGTTTATACATAATATATTATTATGTTCCTAAAGTAACACTGAATTTAGACTTGTAAAAAAAATTCAGAAAATCTAAAAGTTTAGATATGCATTGATTTCTATTTCCGCCAAATCTAATTTTTAGATGTTTTCTTTCTCAAGGGTCTCAGAACTTCTAAAAATTATACATCTTTATATATCACCAAGGCACGTATCATAGGGGAAATATGTTATAACCCTGTCACAAAGCAAAATTTAAATTTCATTTTGGATTAGGTGTTTATGCCACTTTCTTTATACTTACTATTCATTCACTCATTTCATTCTTTCCGTCCTTCAACAATTATTTACTGACTACCTACTATGTGCAAACAGAGTGAGCATCAGACTTACTTGCTTTGCTTCTTCTTCACCAGGTACTTTTCTTTCCCTAGTCAATTATTCTCAACTCTGTCCGCCCCAAATCCGTTCACTAGTTACCTGGTAAAACAGCATATGGACTAATAGTTCATCCAGTTGGGAAGTACTGTTTCACACTATAACCAAAGCACACACAATTTCCCTAGTTCACTGCCCAAAACTGCACATGCTTTTTTTTTTTTTTGAGGTTGAGGTATGGTTGATGTTTGATATTATCAAAGTTTCAGGTGTACAACATAGTGATTCACAATTTTTAAATATTATATTCCATTTATAGTTATTATAAAATGTTGGCTATATTCTCTGTGTTGTACAATATATCCTATTTATTTTATTCATAGTAGTTTGTTCCTCTCCATATGCTTTTAACTCTTTGTGAGATTGGAAAATCAATCATTTGAAGCCATTATAATTCTAGAAGGTGATGGAAAGCCAATTCCTTTATTTATAAAGTAATAAATTCAAAAGACTCATACGAGATCTGATGCCAAGCTTATTTCGGTATTATATTAACTTCTTATAAAACCCCCTCACCTAAAGCCAATTCTATAAATTTTTCATTTGTGTGGTTACAAGAATCTAATCAAAAGGAAAACTACTCTTTCACTTCTTTTTGGTAAAGAGACTAACATGAACGGAAACGAAAAACTTAACATCTCTGGGATCTACATTTATTGCTCTGACACCTTTAGTCACTTAACTATTATTAGAGTATCTTTATCAAAATAGTGTGATTGTGCTAATAATGAGACTTTTAAAATGTTCTTCAGTAAGTCAATCTCAGAACTTGTTTTTAATATTTTTTAAGTGCTAAAGGAAAACACCAACTTGTATATGGAGGTAGAAGGCAAAGTTATAAGCAATCACTGATCCAAATAAATAAGATACTATGAATATAACTTTAAAAAATTACAGCAATTTGTGTTTTTCTGTGTTCTCCATGTTTGCTGCACTAAATATTACTATTTCTGTAATTTTAATAATGCGCTATAAAGAAGAAAACATTGTAATAGTATTTGACTAAGTAAAATAAGAATCCCACATTTTATTTTTATTTTGTGACATTTGTGGCTCTTCAGCATGACGCTGGCATTTTTCCTCTTCTGATGTAACTTCCTTCTCTGTTTCGTTTTGTTTTGGTCGGGGTTATTTCAACCTCTCCCTTCTCTGAGCAGTCTTTCAGCTGTCTGTGAGATCCCAAGCTGTCACTTTGCTTCCTGAATATCCACTTCTGTTTTCTGTGGCAACACCTGCAGATAAACATCTAGCCGGCCATCCAGATGGACACACACCTCCACACTCTCAAACTCATACATACACAGACACAGGTATACGCATGCATGCTCAACTTCTCCACCCTCCCCCAGGGAGCTCAAACTACTCCAGCTGTTTTTTGGCATTGGCAACAAAAGCAGCAGCAAAGCTTCTAATGTCAGTTCTCTGATCAGAACCAGCACTAATAATGTTGTTTCTGCCAAGGAAGGACTTAAGTCCCCTAGACCAAGGAGAAGACAACTGTATAGGGTAAAGATGGTAGAGCCAGATGCGTCAGGCTGCATACAGTGATCAGAGGGAGAGGAACAAGAGTTGGGGTTCCTCTACCTGAAGTGCTCTGCCTTCATTGTCTGTTGACAGCCATGTACTGATTTTTCAAGACTCGGCTCAAGTATCACCTCTTTCTGAAGCTTTTCCTGACTGGTTGACTGTCCTTTCCTCTGTTCCCATACAATCCTTGTTTGGTTAGATGCTTATCTCCTCCCCCACTCCCCCAAAACCCATTAAATTGAAACCTTTAAAGGCATGGACCTTGGCTGATTCATCCCAGTACCTGACACACAGCAGGCATTCAATAAATGCTGTATGGATGAACAGAGTCCACTGCTCCCCTCCCATGGGTGAAAGTAGCAACTGACTTTCGGTGGAGGGGGAAAGAGAAGGGTGTCCTAATGGTGTGTGTTCTCCTCTTTAAAGTTAACATTGGAAGTAAAGAGGGCAGTGTGATGCTGTGAGGATGATCCTCCACGTGTGAAAATAACTGAGCAACGAGCAGAGCAGCTGTCTCATCATTGTCCCTATCACTGGGATTTCTTCAGGTGACCAATAGATAAGTCCTATCCTACTTACAAGGTAAGCCTTTGAAAAACCTGCAAGTGTGAATGAGGAGAAAGTGTTGTATCAAGGAAGGTTGTATTAGGAATGGGAAAATATGGCCGATATATGTTAAATTGATGAATATGATTCATGTTGCAGAGTGAAATGTTGGAACATTTAAAATGTTTTAACATCAAGGGAGGGTAAGGATAAGACAGAACTGTGGGGCTTCCCTGGTGGCGCAGTGGTTGAGAATCTGCCTGCTAATGCAGGGGACACGGGTTCGAGCCGTGGTCTGGGAGGATCCCACATGCCGCGGAGCAACTAGGCCCGTGAGCCACAACTACTGAGCCCGCACGTCTGGAGCCTGTGCTCCGCAACAAGAGAGGCCACGATAGTGAGAGGCCTGCGCACCGCGATGAAGATTGGCCCCCACTTGCCGCAACTAGAGAAAGCCCTCGCACAGAAACAAAGACCCAACACAGCCAAAAATAAAAAAATAAATTAATTAATTAATTAAAATAAAAAAAGACAGAACTGTGTTGGGTTCTTTACTTGCCTGATGTCATTTTAATCCTCACAAAGAGATCTTACTGTCTTTGTTTTGTAAGTGAAGAAAGTGAGGCTTGGAATGGATTAAAATTGGGAAGCCACCTTAGTACTAATACTTAGCAGAGCTTAGATTAAAACCCAAATTTGTCTGACTCCAAAATCCTTCTTACTGTTGGTTCCTCTCAAGAGCTATTTTTTTAAATTTTTTTTTTAATTAAAAAAAATTTCTTTTTCTTTCTAACTAAATTTTTTTAAATTATTTATTTATTTATTTTTGGCTGCATTGCTGTGTGTGGGCTTTTTCTCTAGTTGCAGAGAGCGGGGGCTACTCTTCATTGTGATGCACGGCCTCCTCATTGAGGTGGCTTCTCTTGCTGCAGAGTACGGGCTCTAGGTGCGTGGGCTTCAGTAGTTGTGGCACTTGGACTCTAGAGTGTGCGGGCTTCAGTAGTTGTGGCGCACGGGCTTAGTTGCTTCGAGGCATGTGGGATCTTCCCGGACCAGGGGTCGAACCCATGTCCCCTGCATTGGCAGGTGGATTCTTTTTTTTTTCTTTTTTCAATGATCAGACATTGAGGAGTCTTTATTTTTTTTTAATTAATTAATTAATTTATTTTTGGCTGTGTTGGGTCTTCATTTCTGTGCGAGGGCTTTCGCTAGTTGTGGCAAGCGGGGGCCACTCTTCATCGCGGTGCGCGGGCCTCTCACTATTGCGGCCTCTCTTGTTGCGGAGCACAGGCTCCAGACGCGGAAGCTCAGTAGTTGTGGCTCATGGGCCTAGTTGCTCCGCGGCATGTGGGATCTTCCCAGACCAGGGCTCGAACCCATGTCCCCTGCATTAGCAGGCAGATTCTCAACCACTGCGCCACCAGGGAAGCCCCAGCAGGTGGATTCTTAACCACTGTACCACCAGGGAAGTCCCTCAAGAGCTATTTTTAAAATGTTGACTTTAAGTTTTCAGAGAGGTTGAAAAATATATGTATTGAGCACTGACGATAGGCCACACACACAAGGCAGGGCAGCATGGGGGTATAATAAACCATCCTCCGCTCAAGGAGCTGAGTAGCTAGTGCAGGAAGCTGACACATAAACATGGGCTGAACAATAGATGATGAAATCAGGGCTACTGTGAAGGGAGGTGTCACGAGCTGCTTGAGAACTGAGGGAAGGAGTGGTTGGTCCTGGTCCTGCGTGGAGGGCGAGGAATGTTCCACAAAACACAGGAAGATGGCATTTTGAGGAGGCCAGGGAGGACTCAGCAAGCGTTGGGGTGCTGCAGAGTAAGGAAGGGAACATATAACAGGAGTGGAGTGACAAGTTCAGTGAGGTCGGTGTACAGGGGTGTATGGTTGGAATAGTGGAGGGTGAAGGTTGGTTGGACCCAGACCATGGAAGGCTTTGAATAGGAGTCTGAACTTGAAATGAGGAGTTACTGAAGGTTTTTAAATAGGGGAAGCCAAGGATCCAACCAAATCCTTGACTAAAACATCCGAAAGTATTGCTGAATCCATCCTGACACCTAATCACAAGTATACAAAGTACACAAAACAGAAAAATATAGAAAATCAATATTCTTATCAAGACTCAACAAAGTGGCCTGCTTACTTCTGAGGAAACAGCAAATGAAGGGATATGTGACCAAATCACCAGCTCAAACCCCACCTGCCCTCTTCCTTCTGCTTTGGCCAAAGGTGGTCCCGTTCTCTTGATTCCTAGAACTACCTCATCAACAAGAAGACCTGGGGCAACAAATACAATCCCTTCCTCCCCCCCAAAGGAAAAATTCCCACAGGGAAATGAAAATTCCCTTCACTTCCTTCCTTTCTTCAGAAGCCAGCCCATGAAGATTGCTTAACTGTTCTGTCCCCTCAATACACCAGACAAACATCCTAGAATGGGAACTGGATCCTGATGGCTTAATTGAGTTAAAAGAAAAAGGGTAGATCTTCTAAAAGCCTCTCAATGGTTTCAGAGTGCCTCTCACGTCTCTGAAAGCCCAGTGGCAGTTCTCAGTTCCTTGGTGAGAGTGAATGAATTTCCTAGCACAGAATTCAAAAGCACTGGAAGCCAGCAGTTCTGAAAGACTGCAGAAAGGTCTTGTTTACATTTTTCTCTTGGGCTGAAACCCATCTATTTAAACTTTAACCAGAGGCAATTATAAAACCATGGTGAGGGACTTCCCTGGTGGTGCAGTGGTTAAGAATCCGCCTGCCAATGCAGGGGACCTGGGTTCGAGCCCTGGCCCGGGAAGGTCCCACATGCCACAGAGCAATGAAGCCCATGTGCCACAACTACTCAGCCTGCGCTCTAGAGCCCAAGAGCCACGACTACTGAGCCCGTGTGCCACAACTACTGAAGCCCGCATGCCTAGAGCCCGTGCTCCTCGACAAGAGAAGCCACCGCAATGAGATGCCTGCGCACCGCAACAAAGAGTAGCCCCCACTCGCCACAACTAGAGGAAGCCCGCGCACAGCAATGAAGACCCAATGCAGCCAAAAAATTAATTAATTAAAAAATAAAAATAAAACCTTGGTGAGCCAGAGATGGGCAGCCTGCACAAGGTGGGGAGACAGATGCCAACAGGCTGGCATTGAAGGAGGAAAGAGAGGGAATATGTTGAGAAAGGAGTCAAGGAAGAACTACAAAGAAGGTTTTGGAAACAAAAGATATCACCTAGGAAGCTGCTTTTCAGGAGAATAGGGAGAGAAGTAGTGGGCGAGGGGAGGGAAGAAGGCAGGAGAGTGGGCAGGGAAGACAGGTAGGTGGGTAGGACTAAGGTTGTCACGATCCCACCGGTTCACAAGTGCCACCCTGTAAGAGCTGACTGCTGTAGCTCCTATTCTTTATACCGTTTTTTTCCCTCTTGGGTCAAAAGTACATTAACCCAGGGCATCAGTGGCTCTGAGAGGCCTGCCTGGAGCAGACACACCCGGCTGCCAGGACACAGGCTCTCTTCCCCGAAGGCCAAGCCTCCTCTTAGATTCAGGTTTTCCTGGCAAAGACCCACCTTGGAGCTGATGAGCAGTCCAGTGACGTCAGAGGAAATACCCCACTTGACAAAGGACCCTGCTGCCAATAAACTGAACT
Organism: Balaenoptera acutorostrata; assembly: GCF_949987535.1. NCBI lineage: Eukaryota > Metazoa > Chordata > Mammalia > Artiodactyla > Balaenopteridae > Balaenoptera > Balaenoptera acutorostrata. The sequence goes on from NC_080070.1 coordinate 22,388,745, forward strand.
CATTAGCATGCCCTGATCTGGGCCCTAAGATTTGGTGAGTCCTAAGAACAAACTCAGAGAGAAATAGCTGTTGCTCCAAAGTGAATGTTTTTATTCTGGATTTGAGGATGTCTGTGGACCTGACATTGACACTAGGGCCAGTTTTAGATGCATACACAAATATGGGGAGATCTACAAGACACAAGCACCCCCACCCCCCACCGCATCAAGCTCTCTGTGTAGAGGAGCCTGACATTCTACCCCTAGATAGTCACTCCTTTGAGTTTCTTAACTTTTTGGTTTTGAATGTCCTTATTAATATGCAAACGCAGTACACAGAGGAGAGCCCTTGTCTGAGATGTAATCAGCTAATTTTTTAGCAGGAATTCACTTTCTATCGATTCCATCCAGATTAGAACTAGGGCTCTGTGGGAGGAAGATCCAGACAAGCTTTGTGGAGATGGAGAATGGGCAGAGCCTTGGAAATTATAAGCAGGGAAGCTGGCAGGCGTCACAGAAGATGCCAGAGACAACTGAGACCAGCACCTCAACATAAGTCAGCAGCTGAAAGCCAAGCTCATCCTAACTTTTTGTGAAACTTTCTGCTCTGCTAACCCAGCTCTTAGCAGGGAAAACCATTTGGGGCACAGCCAGAGGATGACAGGGAAGGTCAGAGGATTTGCAGATATTCAGGGCCAGGGCCAGGGCCATGGTCTCCCAGGGCAAAGAGGCCAAGGTCGTGGGCTTCTCTCCAGACTAGCTTGCTACTCTCACAAGAAGATCTGTCCTACAGCTCTGAGCTGCACTCCCAAGTCCAGCCAACCATCTAAAAAATTCATGATGCTGTTTGTAAGGGCCTGGGTGGAGAATGTGGGGATGGCTCCCTGCAAGCTCACTCTGATTCAGGACAGACAGATCCCAGGGTAAGATTCTTGCTTATGTGTGTGTGGGTATGAGGGGAAACTTCATAAGAGGACTATTGATATTTTATTTGTATTAAACATACACTGAAATTTTATTTCTTAAAATTTGTATGAGTAGAAATTGCTTTTTTGCACCCTTATCCCTAGAGAGAGAGAAGGTCTGCTTCTGATGTCTTGTTCAGGAGGTAGCCTGTGAACACACGACTGCTAGCAGATATCCCAAGAGCTGCACAGAAATTTCAAAGGGATACACACCTTGCCCAGCACCTACCAGAGGGTGTTATACCTTGGAGAAGATATTTTGTAAAATCACACATGAGATTTTCAAGGGAAATCCTGGGGGACCGTACATAAAACCAGACAGGAAACATAGTATAGTGGTAAAAAACACAGATTCAGGAGCCAGGCTGGCTGGGTTCAGATCCTACCACTACCACTTAGCTCTGTGACCTTGGGCAAGTCACTTAACCTCTGTGGGCCTTAGTTTTCTCATCCATAAAATTCAGATAATAGTAGTTCTCAGTTCACAGGGTTGTTATAAGGATTAAATGAGTTAATATTTAAAGGGTTAAATGAGTTAATATTTAAAAGCACTTAGAACAGTGTTTGTCATAGCAAGAACTATTTAAGTGTTACATGTGAAAAGTAACAAATCAAATCTCCAGGCCTGGAAACCTCACTTGGTTCTATGATTGACCCTGTCTCCAAGAAGGGCTTTGGTTGGCTCTGGCCTGCACTTACCCTCCCACCATACCAGCATGAGGAGACAGAAGAAAGATACCCTGGAACCTTTCACCTCTGGGCTTCCCCTCAAGCACTAGGCAAGGCACTTGTGTTCTACTCTGAAGCCTCGCAATGTGCATGCCCAGGGCTGAGGCCAAGCCAGAACCACCAACGGGGAGCTCTGTCTGGTGCCTGGGCCAGAAATGGGAGCTCCTCATTGCAAACCCCTCAAGCCCTTGGCAGGCTCCTTGCTTGTGCTGTCACTAAATGCTGCCCCAAGCCAGGGTTACAGAACACAAGGAAAAGCCCTAATTGAGAAAGGTAAGAAAAGCAGAGAAACCAGCAGGTGGATGGAAGAAGGATCAGGGCAAGAGGAGACCTAACACACACGGAAAAAAGTAGAAAAGCTATAGTAAGTGCAAGGAAACTTTTTTTGTCTATTTTTGATCAAGTGAAAAACATAAACACAAGAGAATAAACTGAGCAACTAGAATCAGACTGAGCCAGTGCAGGGAGGGAAGAGGCAGCAGAACTGCAAATACATGCTAATTACTTCACCCTTCCTCTGGGACCTGCAAGCATGGCCCCAGAACCATTTGTACCACAGCCTAATAATGATTTCATTTCACGGACTTGCTTCCACTTTTTTTCTTAACAAAGTCCATCACAACTCTGTTTTGGGAAGTAGAAACAGTATCTATCTTTAGGAAACTTAACTGCCAAAAAAGCTCAGATAAGCATAATTAAGAAGTAAAGAATAGTTGGATCGTTGGTGTGACTAGGACAAATACCAAATCACAAATATTTTAAATTCTTCCCCTTCCGGGCTCTAAGTAGAGAGGTGCCTTTGTTTGCTGAATTGGCTCACAGATGACTTGGCTTTTGTGTGTTGTGTAGGATGTTGAATGGGGAGGAGAAACCAGAGGAAGGTCAAATATTTGTCAAGTGCCTACTATCAGGCATGTATCAGGCATTCTGCTAGGTGCTAGAAATTCAAGAGTGAACAAAACAGACAGGCCCCTGTCCTCATGAAGCTAACACTTTTTTTTTAATCATAGTAAATTATACATAACATGAAATTTACCATCCTAGCTCTTTTCAAGTGTATAGTTCAATAGTGTTAAGTATGTTTACACTGTGGTGCAAATACTCTCTAGAATTTTTCCATCTTGCAAAACTAAGACTCTATGCCCATTAAACAATCCCATTTCCCCTTCCCCCTAGGCTGGGGCGGGCAACATTCTTTTTTTTTTTTTTTTTTTTTTAACAATTTGGGTTTTTTGGGTTTTTTTTACATTTATTTATTTATGGCTGCGTTGGGTCTTCGTTGCTGCACGCGGGCTTTCTCTAGTTGCATCGAGCGGGGGCTACTATTCGTTGCGGTATGCGGGCTTCTCATTGCGGTGGCTTCTCTTGTTGCGGAGCATGGGCTCTAGGCGAGCCGGCTCAGTAGCTCTGGCTCTCAGGCTCTAGAGCGCAGGCTCAGTAGTTGTGGCGCACGGGCTTAGTTGCTCCGCGGCATGTGGGATCTTCCCAGACCAGGGATCGAACCTGTGTCCCCTGCATTGGCAGGCAGATTCTTAACCACTGCACCACCAGGGAAGCCCCGACCAACATTCTATTTACTGTTTCTATGAATTTGATTACCATAGATTCCTCATATAAGTGGAATCATATAACATTTGCCTTTTTGTGACTGGCTTATTTCATAATATCCTCAAGGTTCATCCATGTTTAGCATGTGTTGAAATTTCATTCCTTTTTAAGGCTGAATAATATTCCATTGTATGTATAGACCACATTTTGTTTATTCATTCATCTGTTGATGGACACTTGGATTGCTTCCACCTCTTGGCTATTGTGAATAATGCTGCTATGAACATGGGTGTAAAATATGTCTTTGAACTAACACTCTTTTAAGGAGCTTATCCCATCATATTTGGATTATTTATTTGCCCATTAGTTGGGCCAACTAGATGGGTAGCTGCACAAGGACCTGTGTTATTTATCTTTGCATTCCAACTTCCTGTATAGTGCTGGCACATAGTAGGAACTCAATAAATATTTCTTGAACACAATAATTTATTTTTACACTTCTTAGTCACTACTGCGGCAGCTGTTTTACCTATCTTAATAAATAAGTTTTGCAATTTTAATGAATGCTATTTTGATTATATTTACATACTAAGCTAGTTTATGTAAGGGGATTAGTATTAAAGAAATCTAAATCTCAATCAAAATTCACTTTTTAGATGAAATGCTACTGACAGTTCCTTCCCATTCACTTTGGTTAAAATCAACTCTTGCTGCTCTTATTTTTCTCCTTCCTTTTCTTTCTTTTCCTCAAGTCATAGCATTGCATAGATCTTAAGGACTTCATTATGGGTCTCCTTAATTCGGGGAACATCCTGTTGAATAGAGCTAGGCATGGGCCTAGAGTTTGGTTTTCTCAGCTCAAAACCTTGCACTGAGCGTCATTTTCTACAAGGCACAGCATGAAGAAAGCACAGCCCTACCTCTGGAGGAATCTATCTTATTCTTGGCCACAATTAAGTAAGAGGCCTCAGTTTTCTCGGGTGTAGAAAATAGTATTTACCTCCATTCCCCATTACCCACGTGACAAACACAGACACAACTCTAACATTTACAAAACACAAGGAGCTGAAAGACACTGTGAAAATTCTGAGTAGCACTATATTTGATGATAATTACTATAAATAGTACCATCAGTTTTAGAAGCTAGCTCTGTAAATCCTTTACAAAATAGACATTTAGAATTATGATTTCTGGTCAAGGTAGCATTGTTGTACAAATCTTTGGGGTACTTGTTCAGCTCCAAACATAAAGCAATGGTTTTTAAAATGTAAAAGAGAAAAACGAAAGGCACAGTTGGCCCCAAGTATAAACTTTTCTATGGACCAGAAATGCAAAGCAACGAATGAGAGGGAAGACATGGGCCTGTTGGCCTCCAGGTATGAAAGGGGGTAGAAAATGCTCTAAAGGGGCTTCTGCAGGGGAAGGGAGACTAAAAGTGATCTTCATGGGGTGAGGGAAGTGGGTGGGAACCAGACCAGATTCACTGCTTGAAACTATGGACTACACTGTGAACCCTCATTCCCATACTCACAAACTAGCTTGTTAAAGAGCTGACCGCTGCCTAATGATGGGCCTTTCATGAGGGAATGATGAGGCAAGAGGACAGGACACATGATAGGAAACTGGATCAAGCAACCACAGACCTCCATGACTGACCTATGACATCTCCATCAACACAGTAAGGGAAAAGAATAGATAAACTCTCTTTATAGATAATATGATTATCTATAAAGAAAATCAAACAGACTATACTGAAAAAACTATTATAACTAAAAAGACAATTCAGCAAGGTTGCTGGGTATAAGATCAACATACAAAATTCAATTGCAATCCTATACCTCAGTATTTATCCAAGACAATATTTAATAGCAAAAAAAGACACCATTCTTAATACTAATAAACAATAAAGTGCTTAGGAATAACAAAAACGTAAAATGTGGATTTATGTATAAAAAACTTTTACGGAAAAAGTTAACTAAGATTTAAATAAGTAGAAATGTACCATATTCATGAATTCAAATATTCATTATAATGAAGATGTCAGTTATCCTAAAGTTAACATTTAATTTCAATGCAAACCCAATTTTAAAAATCCCAGGGACTTCCCTGGTGGCATAGTGGTTAAGAATCCACCTGCCAAGGCAGGGGACACAGGTTCGAGCCCTGGTCCAGGAAGATCCCACACGCTGCAGAGCAACTAAGCCCATGCACCACAACTACTGAGCCTGTGCTCTAGAGCCTGCGAGCCACAACTACTGAAGCCCGCGTGCCTACAGCCCATGCTCCCCAACAAGAGAAGCCACCACAATGAGAAGCCCGCGCACCGCAATGAAGAGTAGCCCCCGCTCGCCACAGCTAGAGAAAGGCCGCACACAGCAACGAAGACCCAGCGCAGCCAAAAATAAATAAATAAAATAAAATAAATACATTTATAAAAAAAAAAATCCCAACCTGCTTAAGTAACATGGAACAATGATCACAAAATTCATGTGGAAGAGTAAAGGGTCAAACTTATTATAGTAGTCGGGGATTCCTTTGACTGCAAGTAAAAGAATGTAAAACTTAAAGTGGCTTAAATAATAAGAGGTTTATTATTTTACATCACAGGATGTCTGCTGATAAGTGGTTTCAGTATTGGATAATTCAGCAGCACAATGACATCATGGGAATCTGGGACCTTTTCATCTGTCTGCTTAGCCATTCTTGGTGTGCTGGACTACACTCCTCCCTTCAGAGTGGCAAGATGGCTGCCACAGTTGCAGACATTACATTTTCCTCCAAATCTATATAAAGAGAGGCAGGGCAAGTCTGTTCCTTATGTACATTTTTAAAATACTTATTTAATTAATTTATTTATTTTTGGCTGCATTGGGTCTTCGTTGCCATGTGCGGGCTCTCTCTAGTTGCAGCGAGCGGGGGCTCCTCTTCGTTGTCGTGCATGGGCTTCTCATTGCGGTGGCTTCTCTTGTTGCAGAGCACGGGCTCTAGGTGCATGGGCTTCAGTAGTTGTGGCTCGCGGGCTCAGTAGTTGTGGCTCACAGGCCCTAGAGCGCAGGCTCAGTAGTTGTGGTGCATGAGCTTAGTTGCCCCACAGCATGTGGGATCTTCCCAGACCAGGGATCGAACCATGTCCCCTGCATTGGCAGGCGGATTCTTAACCACTGTGCCACCAGGGAAGTCCTCTTATGTACATTTTTAAGTGAGAAGAAAACTTACCTATCCCATCCCATCTCCACTCTAGCGCAATTCCACTTAGGTCTCATTGGCAAGAGATGCAACATATGCTTATGGCCAAACCAATCCCAATGGAATGAAATTACTTTAATGGGCTTAGACTGAGTACTATAAGATAAGGTTCATGGACACTTGAAAACAATTTAGGTTCAAGTTAGAAAGGAGAAAGAGACAATATTCTTTGGTCAGATAACCAACCGCAATACCCAAGGCAATTTTGAAAAGGAATAAGTCAGGGGGGTTGCCTTACCAAATATCAAAGTTTTAAGAAAAAATTTTTATTGGAATATAGTTACTTTAAACGTTGTGTTAGTTTCTGCTGTACAGCAAAGTGAATCAGTTATATGTATACATATATCCCCTCCCCTCTTTTTTAGATTTCCTTCCCATTCAGGTCACCACAGAGCATTGAGTAGAGCTCCCTGTGCTATATAGTAGGTTCTCATTAGTTACCTATTTTATACATAGTACTCTATATATGTCAATCCCAATCTCCCAGTTCAACTCCCCTTCCCCCTCAAATATCAAAATTTAAAACCAAAGGTGGTATAACAAACCAGGAGTGAAAAGATGAACTATTTAGGAAATATGTATTGGAATAATTATATGTGTATTTTCTCTTTCATATCACAAGAAGTTTAAGTTGGTTTAAAGACCTAAATGTGAATTGTCAATTTTTATACTTCTAGAAAAAATATAAGAGATTATCTTTACGCCCTTGGGATAGAAAAATTTATTAAACAAAGCATAAAATATAAAGGAAAAGATTGATACATTTTACTGATTTAAAATAAGAAGAATTCATCAGCAAAGTGAAAAGACAGTCTTAGACTGGGAAAACATATTTTCCCAGACATAAAACAATCAAGGTATTAGTATTTAAAAATTATAAAGAACTCCTACAAAGCAAAAAGAAAAAGAAAAAGAAAAAAAACACCTAGAAAGAAAAATTGGCAAAGGATATGAATAGGCCAATTAACAGAAGAAAAACCCTAATGGTCAACAGACATACAAGAAGATGTGAAATCTCAGTAGAAATTAAGGGAAAATGAAGTAAAATAATAAAAAAGTTACTATTTCATATCCATAAGTAGGCAAAAATTTTAATTCTGAAAATACCAAAAGTTAGCGTGATGTGGGAAAACAATACTCTTAGAAAGCAAAATGATGATACATGTTAGTAGAAATTGTAAGACCCAGCTGTTCCTCTTAGGTATATTGCCTAGATTAGTGCTTCTTAGCCAGCAGCGATTTTGCAGTGTTTGAGGATGTTTCTGTTTTTCACACCTGTGGCGGGGTTGGGGGGGGGGGTGCTACTAGTAACTAGTGGGTAGAGGTGGGGGAAGCTGCTTAATATCCTACTCCACAACATAGAATTATTCAGCCTAAGAGTTCAATAATGCCAAGGTTGAAAAATCCTGGCCTAGAAAAACTTTCATATGGTGTTTGTACACCAGCAGGCTGCTATTTAAGCGTTAACTCCAGCATTGTTTGTTACAGCAAACAACAATAACAAACTAAAAACAACCTACATGTCAATAATGCAGGAGGATGGATAAGGCACTCGTGCATATTCTAACAAGGGAATAATGTACAACAGTTATAATTAATGAGTTAGTTCTTCAGGTTGCAACATGAGTAAATCTAAAAAATAATGATAACTAAAAAAGCATTGCAGAATGTTATGTACAGCATGATATAGTATTCCTTTACATTTTACAAATACAAAGCAATACCATGTTTGTTTATGAATACATACATATAACAGAAAAGTATAAAAACATGCATAGGAATGATTTATAGTAACTTCATGATAGTGATTACTTTGGGGAAAAGAGGAAAGGAGAAAAACAGAAATGAATGGGATCAGGCTTCAAGTTGTACTTAAACCTTTTACAAAAAAGCAAACAAAAAACCCTAAAGCAAATAAGTCAAATATTGATTTGTTAAGTGTTGTATACTCAGATGTTTGTTAAACTATGTTCACTATTTTTCTGTTTGTTTGAAATATTTTATAATGACAACATTTTAAAATATTTTATGAGCTGCATTTGCAAGAATGAGTATTCTTTGTGTGTCTCAGGAGCATGGAGATGGTAGAGGGAACCAGTGTTTCCAGAAGAAACTGTCGCTCCAAAGGAAAATTAGAGAAGGGGAAAGTGACCCTTGAATAAAAAAGAGTCTATTCATCTAAAGACCCCTCCCAGGGATTCTTGGCAGGATGAGAGCTGGCTTTCCTGCTGTGCCAGTGATTGGTAGGCTATACCTCTGTCCATGGTCCTATTCCTCTCTCTCAAACAACCTTAGAAGAATTTAGAGGGAGGTTCAAATTTGCCTTGTAGGAAGACATTAAAGTGTTCTAGATAAAGCTAAGAAGCTGAGAGAAGAGGAAATATTGTGGGTACAGCAGATCTTGAGTATTTGGAGAAAAGTTCTGACAGTCTGCCATAGACGCTACCAGCAGAGGGAATCCTGCTAGACAGCCATTCTTTGTAACAATGATGAAAAGCATCTATCAGAGGGGTGAGCTCCGCTCACGCTGAGGTCTGCTCAATAAGGGTGATACTGTCATCTCCCTAGCATTTCATATTTTTAAAGAAAGTTTCTTATTCCTAACGCTTTTCGTAATTTCTTTCCAATACTACTGTAAGACCGGTCGATATCCACCTCTTGCTTTTACAGAGATGGGGAGAGACTAGAAAAGCTTCTCCAAAGACTTAGGTTCTTTCTATTAACCAGGTTCTTTCTATTAACCAATATTTTTACCTAAGCCACTAGGGATAAATAAACAGTGAGAGTAACTCAACTGAGAAAGATATTTTATGGGCATCCCAGAGTAATCACCTATCTTTTAAAAAGAAACAACATTTCTTGAGATCCCAGGAGGTGTCTGGCACTACACAAAGTGATATGAGCGTGAGAGTGCAGAACATAATGTTTGGGAACATAATGTTCCTCCGGGGACTTAAAAATTAATGCAGATCCAAAACCGTTAAAAAATACAAGGGTTGGTTGTAATAAATTATGGAAAAACAAAATGAAAGGTGTAGGGGCAAAAATCCCAAGCACAGTGATAAACTAGGGAACATGAAAGCAGAATATGATGAGCCAATTAACCTCAGGAGAACACAGACTCCCAATATGGGCAGAATAGAAGATAACCTGTGAAGTCCATTTTGCAGACTCAAGTTACTTGTCCATACACACAAAATCAATAGCTGTTTCTGATGGGCCACTGGCAAAAAAAAAATGTACTCTTCTCTTCTATAGATGGGAGTCCAAACCATCCAGCATACAGTAAAATGTTTAGGGAAAAAAATATGTGGGTTGGTAAACTTTTAATCTACAAAACTATATGTCTAGTGGTGGATGATAGCGCCAATGGAAATATGTGCAATTGGGTTTGTAGATGCTGATTTTTAGCAGCAACTAGAAACTGTGCTAAAAGCTCAATTTGGCCTACTTTACATTCCCTGGGTAAGTGAGTGGGGAAATTTTCATGAGGCTATTTGTTATATTCAGAAGAGGGAATAAAGAAATACATGAACACTGTGATACAGAGGTAAGAAAGTATCTTAATAGAAATATGTACTCTAGTCTAGGACGTTTCTCCACCAAAGTGATGGAAAGTACTTGGAAATGCAGGGACCTAACTGGTCCTGAAACTGAGCTTTCTCCATCACCCCAGCTTTCCTGTTTTAACAACTTCTACCTTGCTAACCTATCAATGCTAAGAGTCAGTTTTATATATTGATGGTCAGCTTTTGATTTGAGCTCCCAGATGCAACTTTTTTCACTTTTATACTTATCCTTTCACATTTTCTAGTATTACAGTAATATGAAAAGATAAAAATGTCTAGAAATTTTTATCCCTTGTATTAGGCAAGAAATTACACAGTCACATCCACATGGATATCTAATAGACATCTCAAACTGAAAATGGCCAAAAGAGAACTCTTGATTTTTTTCCCCTTAATCTTCTTATATCAAATAACAAGAGGCTTAAACAGAATTTTACTTTTCTCATAAACAAGATGTCTGGCACTAGATGATTGCTGGTGTTGGTTCAGCTGCTCAACTCTGCCATCAAGGACCCAGGCAATTTCTATTTTTTTCCTGCTTCACCATCTTTAACATCATCAGGTCTCCTGTCTTGTGCTCATAAGAAGCCTGCTGCGACTCCAGGCACTGTGATGGTGTTCAAGATAGCCATATCTATTCCCAGAAGGCTTTCACTTAGGTCTCATTAGCCAGAAGTGAATCACCCCTAGCTGCAAAGAAGATGGGGGAATTGAATATCTAGCAAAAGAAAATGTGATTATTACGATTGAATTACACCACTCATGATTCATCACTTGGGGCTGGACATCTTGTCTCCTCAACCAAGTCAGGGCTCTGTTAGCAAAGAGGAAGAGAGGAATGGCTATTGGGGAGGGAATTAACAGTCTGCCACACTTCTCATTCCCAGCCTACCTGTCTCACTAAATAGCATCACCATCCACCCAGTGCCCAAGCCAATAATGGAGGAGAGAACTTTGATCCTTTCTTTGATGTGCCACGTACAAACCACCAGAAAGCTCTGTCGACTCCACCTCCCATATATACCCCCAATCCACTGTATTCTCCCGTTCACTGCTACCATCCTAGTCCAAGTCACCACTGTTCACCTGAATTATTGCAGTTGCCTCCTAAAGATCTCTGTGCTTTCATTCTTGCCCTGTACAATTCATCGCCCATACAGAACAACACTGCCTTGCTTGAAACCTCCTATTGGCTTCCCATCTCACCTAAAACTCCAAATTCCTTCCTTTGATCTTCCATGCCTAAAAGGTCTAAGCTCTACCTGTCCAACTGCATCTTGTAACCACTTTTCTGTCTGCCACTAAGTTCCAGCCACTTAAGCTTTCTTTCTCTTCCTCAAACTCAAATTCGTTACCATCTTGGGGACTTCTGAACCAACTATTCTCTCCATCTAGGATGCTCCTCATTCTGATCTTTTCACCACCAGTTCCTCCTTGTCATTTATTATTTTTTATTCTTTTTTTTTTTTTTTTTGGCCACACAGTATGTGGAACTTCCTCAACCAGGGATGGAACCTGTGCCCCCCGCATTGGAAGCACGGAGTCTTAACCACTGGACCACCAGGGAAGTCCTCCTCCTTGTCATTTAGATCACTGTTCAAATGTCATCTTTTCAGAGAAGTCTTCCCTGGACATCAAAACTAAAATAGTCCTCTAGTCATCCATCACTTCATCCTATTTTGTTTCTCTGTAATGCACCTATCACTGTCTAACATTATCTTGTTTATCTCTTTATGTATCATGTCATGAAATACAACTATTTCTTTATTTTCCAACTCCTCCACACTAGAATATAAGCTTTATGAGAGCAGACACCTTGTCTATTGTGTTCACTGCTATAGTCCTAGCACCTAGATCAAGGTACATGGTAGACTCTCATTGACTATTTCTTAATGAATGAATAAATGAAGGGAAAAATTTATAAGTGGAAACTTTAGCAATAAAAACAACATCTGTAACATATTATCAACATCCTGAGAGTTATCCTTTATAGAGCAAAATCACTTTGTTAGTTAAAGAACATAAAATGTGTTATGCTTTAAAGAGATCACAATTAATAAGCAACACTAATTTCTCCCACCCAGCCTCTTTCCTCCTGTGTCTTCCTTTCGAAAGCTAAACACACCACATGTACTCTTAACTTAGCACTCTTATCAATGCAGTTATTGAATACCTTCTCCCCTGACTTCTTTCCTTTTGCCTAATAATATGATCACATTTTCTCACTATTTTCTGAAAGTCTGGGACAATTTAAAAGAAACATTTGGGGAACATCCTTCTCTCCTTTAATTTTGGCCAGGATTTCAAGAAGGGAAAAACCCAAATGTTCTTGGAAAAAGAGAGAAATACTTAGCATCTGAAATTTCTGCCTTCTTCTGATGTTTTTACATTTCTATATGTGTTCTTTCTAAAGGCTAAAATCATTTCCACTCCCTTCACCAGAAGACCAGATTTTTCATCAGGCTGTCCTCCAGGTAAAATGCTAAAGTCAGAGAAATTAACATGTAATCCTCCTTCATCTCCCTTTCTATGATCCACTCAGCCCTTTCCACACCATCTCAATCCCAAGGTGACCCTCTGCATGTGTAGGCTTCTGGATCAGCAGCTGGCTGGGCCCAAGGCTCAGCCTGCATTCTAAGCCTCCTGTGCATCTGGCAGGCCATGGCACATTGAAATTGTGCAACAAAAACTTTGGGACATTCACATTTACACTAGGGACACAGCATCCTAGTGATGCTGATCCAGTATATTCCAAAATGCGCCTGTGTTTAGAAATATCTTCAAATACTGCTCATAAATTACACACAAAGAATCCCTGGGTTTTTGAACTTCCAGACTTGCCAACAGAAAATAACAAAAGGATTCTCATCTTCAAAGTTCTTCAGTGAATATATTAAAAACAGGAATAGGGACTTCCCTGGTGGTCCAGTGGTTAAGAATTGGTCCTGCAACTCATGGGACACCAGTTGGATCCCTGGTGGGGGAACTAAGATCCCACATGCCGCGGGGCAACTAAGCCCACGCACTGCAACTACAGAGCCCACGTGCTCTGGAGCCCACATGCCACAACCAGAGAGCCCGTGGGCCGCAACTAATGACCCTGTGCGCCACAATTAGAGGGAAGCCCGCACACTGCAACAAAAGATCCCGAGTGCCGCAACTAAGACCCGATGCAGCCAAAAAATAAATAAATATTTTTTTAAAAAAACAGGAATAAACTGGTCCTCTGTACTCACTGCAGCCTCAGCCCCTCCCGCTTCCTCACCTACCATCACCATCCCCCACCCCACACCCATGTCCAGCTCCACGTCTGCACATTACAATCTCTTGAACATTGACAGGCTCCTGAAACACATGTCCCCAAACAGCCTTGCAACATTTTTGATCATAAATCAGTAAAAAATGTGGGGATGCGTAGCACCAAAATATGTACATTAAAAAATAAACCACATTCATATATATATATATTTTAAAGAAGGAATAAAATAGAAAATAAATTCTTTGATTCGATACTGTTGGGAACCTATATCCAGATCATATCTCAGGTTAACTGGGAAACTCTATTTCCTCATGGTTATCTGAATTCTAAAGATATCTTCCCAAGATTACCAGGCCTGGTTATTCAGTCAAACACTAATCTAAGTACTGCTGTGAAGAGATTTTGCAGATGTAAAGTCCCAAGTCAGTTTACTTTAAGATATGATAATCCAGGTGGGCCTGGCCCAATGAGGTGAGCCCTTTAAGAGAACTGTTTTCCTCAGTTGGTAGCAGAAGAGGAAGTCAAAGAGATCTGAAACGTGAGAAAGATTCCAAGGTGATTGCTGGCTTTGAAGACAGAGCAAACCAGTGAGAAGGAATGTATGGGGCCTCTAGGGGCCAGAGGAAACAGGGACCTCAGTGCTCCAGGCATAAGAAACTGGGTTCTGCCAGCCGTCTGAGTGAGCTTGAAATCAGACTCTTCCCCAGAGCCTCCAGATAAGGGTCCAGCCTGACTAACACCTTGATTTCCGCCCCGTGGGACCCCAAGCAGAGAACCCAGCCAAACCTACCGGGTCTTCTGACCTACAGCTGTTGTTCCAACCCCGAAGTTTCTGGTAATTTTCTACAGAGCAGTAGAAAACTAACACATCCCTTTGGTTTTCACATCTCTAAATAAAAGTAATAACGTCTGGCTAGTCCAAGAAGCACTCAGAAAACAAATATTAATAAGATTAATTAATATGTTTTAAGTTGAAAAGAAATATATTGAATTATTTCCAAGAGGCTATGATTTTTTAACTAATTATAATACCCACTGAGGTTCAATCCAGGGCAGTTGGACTCTTTAATAGTAGTTAGGTTTGTTTTCTCATATTCATTGCAGTTGCAGGACAGGGCTAACTTTAGAAGCCATGTCATATGGGTTTAGAGCTTGGAATTGTTGCTTCAGGGGGACAAGATTGAACCTGCAGTGTTTTCATTTCACAGAACAAAGTGCTGCATTTTATAGATGCTCTACTGGATACCACATCTACATGTCAAATATAGGGATTTTTTTTTTTTTTTTTTTTTTTTTTTAGCTGTAGTTCCCTTTCTAAAAATCTTGACCTCCACCTTGACAAATACGATGAAGTTCAGCAAGCTATATTCTGATCTTGAGAAAATTATAAGAGAAGAGGCAAATGATGATCATACTTGTTTTAATAAAATTGATCACTGAGATAAAAGAAAACCAAAAAGTGGGGCAAGAACATTCTGACCACATAATCATGCCCTAAGTAAACAGAGATACAAATGGTGCTAAGCCTGCTAACCCAGATTTCTCCTCTTGAGAATCACAGGTAACCGTGGAGTTCTCTGATGAGCACAACCCCACAACCAGGTCTAATTTAAACAAAGTGATCTGGAGAAGAGGAAGAGGAAGGGGGTCATAGTTAAGTAAGTGAGAGGCTGTGTACAGGGTAAGGACATTGCAATTTGGGGGGGAGACTTTATATACAAAATGAGAAGTATAGCTTGGTAATTAAAAGCCAGTATAGCTTGATAATTAAAAGCTGCACAACCCTAGGCAAGTTACTTAAATTCCCTGAGCCTCAGGTTCCTCATGTCTAGGTCAGGATAGTTTTTCAATGTTCTTAGCACCTGGCCTAGGACATGGAGTCCTCAATAAATGATGGCTGCATTAAGATCATGCAATCTCATCTTTCCGCCCTTGTCCAAAAATCCTGGATGATCATCTCTATTCTAATGGATGCTAATAGCCCTGCTGGCTAGTCCGAAACATCACATTCAAAGGGAAAGACTATAGGCCAGTGTCCAGGCCAGAAGTCTAATGCAAACACTCCCTTAGGGCAGGGAGGGACAGAGAGAGTGGGTCTGGCTAGGAGAAGCTGATTCCCCAGGCAAGGGCAGGGTACTTATTAGAGCCACAGAAGGAAGGACCGGTAGGCAAATATCCACAAATACAAATCTTTTTCTAAAACAATTTTCTGGCCAATCAGTTGACAATGACTTGGCCATTGAAGATCATATTTTTCCAACATGGTCCATTCTCTTGGGTTTCCTAAGTCATTAATTATGACCATTTTCCCCAGTGTGGAAATTCCCCTTGTACAGATGCCGCTGCTGGCCAATCCTTCTTTCCTGAGAAGTCTCCACAGCACAAAAATATTTTTGTTTTCCCCATTTGCCCACAGGGAAAATTTCCTCACTCTTTTTTTCTCTCCTCCCTTAAAGCCCTCTGGCAATTTCCCGGAATCTAAGTAAACCAGAATCACTTAGATCACAAGAGAGCCTTTGAGATGTTCTACTTCCAACATAGAAAAAAAAAAATCCTGAACTTTAAATTTAACATTATTAAACCAATCTTAAATTAAGAGTTTTGTCTTTTTTTTTTTTTTTTTTTTTGGTTTTAATAACCAAAGCGATGCCACTGAAATCAAAATACCTCCCACTCCTGCCTGAGAATATGTTCTGGGACATGGAAGCTTGAATTATAAACAGAGGTGATTATTTTTGTATCTGGATCAAATGCTATTATGTAAAATGTGCTTCATACACATTAAAGCCCTATACAAATGTAGGCATTTGGCACCAAAGTGGGGATATGATGTGAATAGGGAGTGATTATTCAAATAATAAAAATTCGTTAGATGATTTGCGCTGGTTACCTATTCATCTTCTGGGTTTACCAAAGTGCTTTGTGCAGGGCTGACAACAGTATAGGTACTCCGGAGATATTTTGTTCTTTACAGAACATTCATCAGGAAGCATTTCTGTGCCAGAAACTAAATTTAGTTGGTGGGGAGAGGGCGGTAGAGTGGTGAATCAGACTGGGTCTCTGCCCTCAAGGTCTTTATAATCTAGTAAAGAAGGTATAAAGTACATACTAGCTCGGTGGTTCTCAACCAGGGACAATGTTGCCTCCCCCCTCCACCCCCAACCCCACCCCTGGGACATGTGGCAATGTCTGGAGACATTTTTGATAACCAGAACTAGAAATGGGGGTGCTACTGGCATCTAATGAAAAGAGGCAAAGGGTGCTGCTAAACATCCTACAATGCACAGGACAACCTCACACCACAAGAATTATCTGATCCAAAATGCTAACAGTGCCAAACTTGAGAAACTCTCAACTAGCTAAATTACCTAGAACAAAGGGCTGGTTGATTGACTGATTGATTGATTGATTGATGATTGTTGGTGTTGGTCCACATGGTAAATGACTTTCACCCTAACAACCCCAGTCATTTTGAATTTGTGCCTGTGCCTAACCCATTATAACTGTTCAATGTCTTTTGAATGAATGAGTAAATTTAGACAGGTGGTGAATAAAGCATGAGATACAGTGTCACTAGGCAAAATGAATGATAATTTAGAGTGAATTGTTAACTCAAGAGGACAAAATTTTTCTAGCATGACGCCAAGCATATAGTAACTGCTCAGTGAATGTGAACTGAACATATTCAGATAACCTAGCAACACTCATTTGCTTAAAGCTTAAAGTGCACAATATTGAGGAATCTTATCGTTAAAGCAGTCCTAGCAGTAGCTTTTCTTCTTGGAAATATTTCACTACAGACGGCTTGAGTGGCATATTGTACCATAAAGGGATAAAAGTATGTAGTTTTATAGTGCAGCATTCAAATTTTTCACTAATTCAAACTGGTCCTTTCTCTAATGTGCCTAATCAGCTAATGTTAATGAAGTATGAAATTTCAAACATCCAGACATTGAGGAGACCACTTAATGAATTTAGGGAAGGAGGAAGAGTTCTGAAATACGGCCTTAACTCCTTTACATAGAATGTGGCTCCTGCTCTTTAGATACAATAAAAGTAAAAACGAGCGGCACAGGCATGGACTTTGAGCCTACTGCCTGATTTACACAAGTATCAATAGTAAAAGAATGGTGAAGTGCCACTCTCAATTAAAATGAAATTATATCTTTAAATTAGAATATGTCAGTGAAAAACATATTTAATTTACTAAAACTGCTGACACTTTTTTTTCTGGAAAATGGATCAGGTAGTCTTATATTCTAGTGTTTATGAGATAAACAGAGCTATTACTAGATGAAAAAATCTGTACTTTTGATTAAGCAATTACCTTCAATTGTGATATGCGGGTTACCAAGGAAATATATTGGCTTTCCTCTTCCACCTATTTGACCTGCATTTTCTCAATGTAAGTTGGTGAATAAGTCAGGAAATGGCATCTAATTTTGTATTAGCATTAGTCAAATGTAAGTAGGAGGGCAGTGCTAGCATAAAAATTTTAAATAAAAATAACTGGGATAATCTGCCATTTGGATAATCAGCATCAATGTTCCCTGAATTTAACACACATAATGGAGACCACAATGTCCCTGATTTTTTGCAACATAAAGGAACAAAATTTCCTTCAAATTTGAAAATTTCCAGCTAAGTCTTTGCCCAAATGTGAGTTTAATGAGGTAGTTTAGGAGTAGGGGAGGAGGAATTTTACTCCTCCCTTTCCATAAAGAAACAATTAAATAAAAATTACTTCACCTCTGCAAGAGAAGGAATCTTACGGGATACGTTCACTAATAGATGAAGTTAACAGTGACACATTGGGGCTTCCCTGGTGGCGCAGTGGTTGGGAGTCTGCCTGCCAATGCAGGGGACACGGGTTCGGGCCCTGGTCTGGGAGGATCCCACGTGCCGCGGAGCAACTAGGCCCGTGAGCCACAATTACTGAGCCTGCGCGTCTGGAGCCTGTGCTCCGCAACAAGAGAGGCCGCGACAGTGAGAGGCCCGCGCACCGCGATGAAGAGTGGCCCCCGCTTGCCACAACTAGAGAAAGCCCTCGCACAGAAACGAAGACCCAACACAGCCAAAAATAAAAAAAAATAAAAAAAATAAAAACAAAAAAAAAACAGTGACACATTTAAAAAAATAATCAAAGATGAGACAATTGAAAGAATAAACCTTGGCTCAGGGAAATATTTAGTACGCTCAGAAAAAGAGGCATAACCAGTAAAAATGGGCCTTGATGTGACATATAAAGGCCTTCCCATTATTGAATAGTTTTACTTATAATGAAAAGCAATCCCTTCTTTTTTTTTTTTTTTTTAAAGATTTATTTATTGATTGATTGATTGATTGTTATGTTGGGTCTTCGTTTCTGTGCTAGGGCTTTCTCTAGTTGCGGCAAGTGGGGGCCACTCTTCATTGCGGTGCGCGGGCCTCTCACTATCGTGGCCTCTCTTGTTGCGGAGCACAGGCTCCAGACGCGCAGGCTCAGTAGTTGTGGCTCACGGGCCTAGTCGCTCCGCGGCATGTGGGATCCTCCCAGACCAGGGCTCGAACCCGTGTCCCCTGCATTGGCAGGCAGATTCTCAACCACTGCGCCACCAGGGAAGCCCGCAATCCCTTCTTTATTCTTCCTGTAGGGGAAGGAGGGTTGGCTAAGCAAGAATAATATTCTTAGAAGGGTTCTAGATCAAGACGGCAGAGGAGGATATTGAGCTCACCTTCTCCCTTGGACACACAAAAACTACAACTACATAAAGACCAACTATCTCTGAAAATGACCTGAAAACTAGAAGAACAGATTTTCTAAAACTAAGGATATAAAGAAAAGGCCACACTAAGATGGGTAGGAGGGACAGAGACGCACTCTAGTCAGAACCCACTCCCCTCGTATGGCGACCCACCATCAGGAGGGAAATCACAGAGCTCCCTCCCTGAGGAGGGAGGGAGCCAAGCCCCCAGGGGACCTCCACCAGGAAGATGAGCCCCCATAATGTCTGGCTTTGAAAACCAGCGGGGCTTAATCTGGGAGAGGCAGAGGGCTGTGGCTCTATAATACATGACTATTATTATTATCCAGCTATAAAAAAAAGAATGAAATCTTGCCATTTGCAACAACTTGAATGGACCTAGAGAGTGTTTTACTAAGTGAAACAAGTCAGACAGAGAAAGACAAATACCATTTGATTTCACTTATATGTGGAATCTAAAAAACAAAACAAATGAACAAACAAAACAAAAGAGAAACAGACTCATAGATACAGACAACAAACTAGTAGTTGTCAGAGGGCAGGCAGGTAGGGGGTTGGGTGAAAAAGGTGAAGGGGATTAAAAGGTACAGACTTCCAGTTAAAAAACAAATGAGGGGTGGAGTGATTGGGAATCCCTGGTAGCACAGTGATTGGGAATCCGCCTGCCAATGAAGGGGACACGGGTTCGAGCCCTGGTCTGGGAAGATCCCACATGCCGCGGAGCAACCAAGCCCGTGCGCCACAACTACTGAGCCTGCGCTCTAGAGCCCGCGTGCCGCAACTACTGAAGCCCGCGCGCCTAAAGCCCGTGCTCCGCAACAAGAGAAGCCACCGCAATGAGAAGAGAAGCTTGCGCACCGCAACGAAGAGTAGCCCCTGCTCGCCACAACTAGAGAAAGCCCGCGAGCAGCAATGAAGACATAACACAGCCAAAAAAAAAGAGTCATGGGGATGTAACGTACAACATAGGGAATATAGTCAATAATATTGTAGTAACTTTGCATGGTGACAGATGGTTAACTAGGCTTATCGTGGTGATCAATTCGCAATGTTTATAAATGTTGAACCCCTATGTTGTATACCTGAAACTAATATAATATTGTTTGTCAACTGTATTTCAATTAAAAAAAATATATTCTCAGGTGAATATTGAAGTGGTGGGTTTGGATTGAAGAGTGTGTATGTGTATTTGCCTTTACTGATGAGCAGGAACTTAACTATAAGAGCAGGCAGAATCTCCTGTGCCAGGAATAATGTGATTTCCATAAATCCTGGCACCTGCTGGACTGAGCTCCTGCTACAGCCTTTCTGGCCTGAAGCAAAGGCAAAATGACTGGTCCCTCACCTGGGAAGACCAAGGTACTGTGCATCTGCCTTTTCTTTTCCCCACCCCTGCCTCATGGAAAGCTGTTTTCATGGGAATGAAATATATTGCCAAGATATGGAAATATATTTGTGTATTCAAAGAACCACAAGTAGATGGTTTTGCTGGAGTATTTGCTACAAGGGAAAGAATGGTGAGAATGTAGGCATCAGATGATAAATAAGTAGAAGTGTTTTTCAAACTAAAAGGTGCTAGACAAGATTTTAGGTTTGCCTATCATTTCCTATTCCAAAGGTGATGTTCAAAATTTTTAATAACTGGTAGACCGCCAGTGCAGGACAATCAAAATAGATGTCCAATTAAGCAGAATGGACACTTTGCCATAAACAACTGGAATGGCCAAACTAGTACGTACCAGCTTAGTATCAACTCTGATTATTTTATATGGTCATGAGAGTCAGCGTAATGTTGATTTGTAAACTGAAAGCATTATGGAAACCTATCTTGTTGTAATATGTTTTAGATGCAGCCAGATTGAGGGTCAGATCACAGATTTATAGATGAAATAAAAGTATCTGCTTATTTCTATTGAACTCACATTCTTATAATTGCTTATGGACTGATCATTCTTCCTCTCTTCACTTCTCATCACTTTTCAGATGAACTAGACATTTTTAAAACTCAGGTTTGGGGTCTTTTTAGATCATCATTAATAAGATCATGTTTAGCTGCCTGAGTGCAAGTTGCTTTTTAAAATTCTAAGATATCTCTTATTCCCATGTCTGGAATAATATTCCTGTAACATTTGTGACAGTTATTTTTAGGTGGTGGGATGTGGGGTGGTTTTTGTTTTCTTTCTTGTATTTTTTTGTGTGGTTTGAATTTTTTAATAGTTTTTCTTTACAATTCATTAAAATAATAATCATTAAAAGAAACCTCTCCATTCTATTTACTTAGCCAAAATTATAGTTCACAGTCTTCTATCCTGTCTATTAGCTAATTGATTTTCTAAATTTGCTTCCCTAAAACTCAACAGCATTTTCACCATTGCAATTCAGCTTAAAAGACTCGCATATGACCAATGTAAAAAGGCAGGATATCTGTTTCTGGAGGGCACACTATCTTTGAAGGATTTTCTTTTGTTATTTTTGTTCTTTGTGTTGTCACACCTAGTTGTTTCAAAATACTGCTGAACTCTCCAATTTCCTTTGAAAAGAATACCATTATATGGTACAATTTAGGCAACTTGGGAACACATTTCTCAACTTAGATAGTAGTTGTAAATTTTGGAAAAATCTCTCAGTAAGGTAATCTGAGGAATTTTCTTTTGTTGTATGGGTGTCAGAGTGACAAAAGGGGATGAATTAGGAAGAGACTCGGGAAACACTGTGCTACTGAGGCTTATACATTTTTTTTTTTAATTGGGGTATAGTTGTGAGGCTTATAAATTCTTTACACAATTTTCCTTTTCAAGGTCTGACTCTTATGGTGTGATTGATACCGTGGACAAATAAAATCTCCAAAATGTCTTTAAGCCAAATGGTTCAGCCTCTCTTTACATTCCTTGTGGACCCTAAAGGGTTATATTTACTTGAGACTGGGGGGTCCTGGATCAGTAACACAAAATTTAAAATAGTTGATTTTTTTTTTTTTTAATAGTTGATATTTTAAAGGGTGGCAGGATTAGGAATAATTCTTTTTCTTATTTTCCTTTTTGGGCTTGTGGTTGAACGCTTTTTGTGCTCTAACTACTCATCTATTGGTATAAAAATGAAAAAAGTAAGACATTTTCGATATTGGAAAATTTCAAGGTCAGGCTGGGTGACTATCAGTTATGCTCTGCAAGAGACACATACCTTTAAAGAAAACTTGATTAATGTGTCCTCTTAAGTTCCTTTCATCTTTAAATTCTGTGCTCTGAACTTCACCCTTTAAACTTAGGGTGGCGATACACCATATGGAAAGGACAGGAGTCTCTTCCGGCCACCTTCCTCACTTTGTCTTGAACCAGCAGCTTCTCAGAAGGTGGCAGCTCCGAGAATTAAACAGGAGATGAAGTGGGTGGGAAAGTATTCCTAGGAGACTCTCGGAGCTGTCCAGCAGTCAAAGGACCAACTAATGAGGCTTAACGGCAATTTGGAGCCGAGATTCAGCTATGTGTACATGTATTCAGTACGCTTACATGTATGTAGAAGTATATGCTTACCCAGCCCCATCCTGATGAGATTTTCCCTGCTTTCTATATTGCTTTTCATTTTAGATGAGGTCGGTTGTCTTTTAAATTGTGTAGGAAAAAGGAAAGTAATAATGTACAGGGCAAGACAGAAGAAGAGTTGAAGAGGAAGGCAGGCAAAAATAAGACTATTACACTGTACAAGCAGTCTTTCAGCTTGTTAATTTAAGCTCTTTAGACACACACACGCACACACGATATGTAAACATGCCTTATAAGTATTGAACCCAATAGATGGGTTCAATTCTATAGCAGCTTCATTATTTATATTTTTCAATCAGTAATACAGTCATTGTATCACACCATTTGAAAAAAAAAAAAAAAAGAATATGTCAAGTTTTAGCTTACAAAGACTTTCCAGAGTGTATAACTTAAAAAAAATCTTAAATAAAGTAAATTTGGCCTAAAAAGGTTGCTGTCTTTTTCCCTTTGCAAGTGGCAGATTCGTTCACTTTGATGAATTCCCACTTGATGGAGGTTTTGAAGACTTATAAAAATCTTTAAGCATGTTTATCATTTTCTTATAAGTGGCTGGATACTATTCCTCTTTTTCTTATATTTTCTTCTGAAAGGAGGAATCAGTGTTTCCACAGACATCCCAGATTTGAGAAGAAAGGGTGTTGGGAAAACATCTCATCCGATTCCCATATGTTAGGCAATTAAAAAGTAACCCAATTTTATAGGTAAAATAACTGAATGTGGAGAGGCTAACTGTTCCACAATAATTTGTAATAATTTTTAAATTTACAGAGTAATACATATTCATTGTAGAAGATTTGAGAAATACAAAACAAAAAAAGAAAATCAAAATCATCCTGGCGTAACTATTCAGATTCTGATGTACAGCCTCCTAAATACATATGTATGGTCATACACATATTTCATGCTCAGTATTTCTTTAAGAGAAAAAAGAAAAGGCAAAGTGAAAGAGCTGTTTGTCCATCTGATCCTAACCTGAAATTATCCTCCACATATTCTAACCATCTTCTTGATCATGTCTCCTCTACCCTTGGGCTCAATCTGACATTAGATTTCAATCAAGTGCCAGATTTCCTATTTAGAAAATAGCAGTAGGCTTGTAGGCAACTCCTTACCTTTCTCTTCCTGAATAGAGACCCAAGAAATTGTAAAGGAAATGTGATACTGCAAAAATGACTTTATTTTTGTGAGGTAACATTGGAGGTCCCCAGGTTGACAGCTGCAAAGGCAGTCACATGTTTAACAGAGAGAAGAGCCCTGCAAGGGAAAAGTTAACTTTAGCTTTAAAAATCCTTTTATCCTCCATGATTTCGATGGCTTTAATTTTGTCACCTGAATGCGATATTAACATAATCGTCTGCATTTCAGCTAATGAATGCACCTGCTTCTAAGACTTTATTTTAGCAGTTTTAATGAGCTCTTCAAAAGAGTTTGCCTGGACTTACTGCACTGCTAGAGAAATAGCAGCTGTAAGCAACTAACAACACATTCAGTATCTGAATCAAGCTCTGTGAAGTTGTTAAACTTGAGAAGGAGTATCTATCCATCTGTCTGTGATAAGGGAAATGAAGCTGAGATGTAGCTGTGGCATTTGGAAAAAGCACTAGAGTAAGTGGGTTTGGCCAGAGACCCTGTTTGGCCATAATGTATGGATCCCAAGCAATTCATTTAAGCTCTCTAAATCCCAGTTTCTCATCTATAAAACAACGGTACCCATCTTATAAGCTTGTTGTAAGGATCAAATGCCTCACTTGTTGTAAGCACTCCATAATATTAAATTTTATTATAATTATTGTGTTTGTTAAGTAGATGTGACTTTAGGTGGATCAAGCAAGTTCTATTTGGCTATAGGTTGTAAGATGACTCTTAGGTGAATAATTGCTCATTGAGACCTATAGTAAGAAAAAATCAAAACTGATCTCTTTTGCTTAATTAGGAAATCTGTTTCAATGCTGAATCATCATACCTTAACCCCACAGTGAAGATTTTTTAAAATCTCCTAGAAATTCTAAAAGTCCAAATCCCTAAATAATCCTATAAGCCATTTAGAATATATAAATATTATGTAATGATAGGATACTAACATAGGTATTTACTTTTAATATATATTTTAATACTTTTTAATATCAAATTCATTTCATGCTTGTTACACTCTGATTTCAACACTACATTTTCATGATGGTAATCTCCCTCCTCTTTTTTCCCCATATGCTCCTGTGTACTTTATTTGAAAAGTAAGTAGTAATAACCCATCCAAAACTCAATTGAATGGAAAATGAAAAATAGGACAAATGTTGCTTTAAAGATACACACAGCAGATAAATTACAGCTCAACTGGAGGTAACACCCTGGAATAAAGATTCCAGATCTCTCTCTCTCTCTCAGTCTCTCTCTCAGTCTCTCTTTCTCTGGCTCTTTCTGGAAAATAGGTAGCACAAAGGTGAAAATTCTCCTATTCCCACTTTATTTTATTTCAATTAAAAGTGAGACAATTACTCTGGCTGGGATGGATGTAATTTATTTTACAGATTCCTTTCCCCCATTATACCCTTCTGGCCAACAGTATTCCCTCAGTAATTGCAGCTAGTTCATCTATGTTTCACCCCATATGCCACAATGCTGGAGAATCACTCAGGAGACAGGACCAGCTTAGGGATCTTAACCAACTTCTTATAGGGATTTCTCTGGAAAGGCACTGAGTTCCAGAAACCACCAACTTGAACCTGCTGGAGTAAGTAGGTTTCTGGTAACTGCTTTCATCCCCACACTTTCAAAAGATCCACTTTATCCAGACTTGCATGAAGCATCTTTCCAGAAGACATTCAGTTCTTCTCTTAGACCGTAGCTTTGTAATCTGAGAAAACAACCCCAAGGGAGCTCACTTCCAGCTGTCCTTTGACTGTGTTTTGCTACGGAAGGCAAGCTGGCCTCACACTGATGAGGACCTGTTGTCTATGGTCTGGCTACTCACAGAGTGGTCCTTAGAAGGGCACCACTGAAGGGCAGCAACAGCATCACCTGGGAACCAGTTAGAACCATAGAGTCTCAGGTCCCATCCCAAATCTACTGAATCAGAATCTATAGCTTAACGAGATTTCCAGGTGATTCATATGCACTTTTAGGTTTAAGAAGCAGTGGTCGAAGAGATCTGCCTGAGATTGTTTTTTTCAGCAACAGGACTCACCATCTCCTGTTCAAAGCTCTTTCCATTCACTTTCCACTTCCAGTCTCTAAACAGATTTCTCTGCAGTGCTACTGGGCAAACTATCTCTATTTTGGATGAGTTCCCAACCAGTGGGTCTTGTAGCAATCTGCATTTCTATGGTTCAGGTGGTCAAACGCCTATATAGCACAGCCTCCCACTAACCAAACCATATCCATTCCCCTCCAAGTCATCTTGCCCTCCCTATTCCCACAGCTGTAGTGTTACCATGTTCATAAATTATTGTTAAAGAAGGAAATTACCAAAAGAAAAAAACTGTCTCTATAAACCTGCATAGTTTAGAGCTAAAGAATATGTTAAAATTTTCCATTGTGGAAATTTCCCAGCTACTGGGCTCTTTAGATTTTTTTTTTTTTTTTTTTTTTTCAGAGCTGCAAGCAAAGAATGGAAATTTCCAATTGCAGCATCAAGGGCTGCTGTTCTGCTGACTGTCTTGCTCAGTCG
Source organism: Balaenoptera acutorostrata (assembly GCF_949987535.1). Taxonomy (NCBI): domain Eukaryota; kingdom Metazoa; phylum Chordata; class Mammalia; order Artiodactyla; family Balaenopteridae; genus Balaenoptera; species Balaenoptera acutorostrata. The sequence goes on from NC_080070.1 coordinate 22,414,987, forward strand.
GGGTCATCTGTTTCTCTAAGACATCAAGGAATGCCAAGGTAGGTCTGAGAGAACACACACACTTCCTCTGCAGGAAGGAAGGAATGTCTTTGTGCTGCCTCCAGGCTGTGATGAGGAGAGGGGTAGGAAAGGTGACATGCCCTGCTCCGTCTACCTGAGTGTGAATTTTGTTGATTGTTAACGGCCTATCAGCAGTTTATCCTATTGTTCCAATGGCAGCTGGCTGGCAGGTCTTTTTTAAGAAATCTCTCAGGTGGAGGGGAGATACAGAGAGCAAAGGAACCAACATTTGTTGAGATCTACTTTTCTAAGTACCCTGCCAGGTATTTAATATGTTATATCACTTAACCTTTCTGTGGCCCGCCCAAGGTTAACTTCTGATTTTCTGCACACCAAATTTTGAAAGCTTCATCTGTCCTTCCTGAGACAGCCTTACCTCTCCCAGACCCGCCCAGAGGCTGGTTATCTTCAAGCATGCTGAAAGTTTCGTCCCCATCTCTTCAATAATGTCAACAGCTCGGTTCTTTTTCACTGTATCTAAGTTGAAATAGATTTCCCTTCACAGCTGGTCCTGATGTCTGAGTCAACAGGCATCTAATAGTTCCCTAAATTCTGTCATGTACCTCCCCATGCACTACTGCTGCTACAGAAGTCTGATGGTGGCAGCTCCATGGAAGGCCACGTGTAAAGGTGTCAGCCTCTTGTGAACAAGGCTTAAGCACACTGACTGGCTCTAGGCCAGAGAGAATATTCCCAAACCTAGGTTGTGTGGCTTTGTCTGAAAGGGTTTGGGAGTTTGAGTTTTGTTTTTAAGGCTTTGCCTTTTATTTTTTTTGGAGCTTTGGGATATTATGAGTAGAGTCTAAATAGACTCTAAGGAACGAGGGTTACCTATGTTCTCTTCTTACTGACAGCCCATGGTACCAGGAAAAGAACCATTAAGGAAGATTCCTGACATCATTGTTGCTATTTATATTTAACATTATTTATTAAGGCAACTTTGGTAATAATGAAGATATTCCAGCAATAAATTTTTAAAAATCAACAATAACTAGTGAGATATTTTTTATTTTTATTTTTTCCTTTTTTTTAAATTAAAAAAAATTTTTATATCTTTATTGGAGTGTAATTGCTTTACAATGTTGTGTTAGTTTCTGCTGTACAACATAGTGAATCAGCTATATGCATACATATATCCCCATATCTCCTCCCTCTTGAGCCTCCCTCCCACCGTTCCTATCCCACCCCTCTAGGTTGTCACAAAGCATGAAGCTGATCTCCCTGTGCTATGCAGTAGCTTCCCAGGGTAGTGAGTTTTTAAAAGACTGTTTATTCCATCTTTTCAATCATATCCATATCCATAGATAGCAATGTTGCCTTTGACAGTGACCAATTTTAAAACCACCTGATAATGGAAGTGGAGGGGCATAGGAATGGTCAGCAAGAATACTGTAGGTCTGTAGTCTCAAAGGCTAACGTTTGGTTTAGCCATTGGTTACTTCTGTGATAACGATTTTCCTTATCCCCTTAACTTATTAAAACTGAGTCTGATTCCCTGGTGAAATTCATCAAGATGGTATTCTAATATGGGCCTGGGTCTCATATGGTATGTGCCACATTTCTGACAAGCTTCTTTCCACTCCTCTGCATCTGTCATTAGCAAGAAGATATTGGTCCTCTTAGTTAAAGACAATGATGATTCATATCTGTGGGTGGGGCTGAAGAGACATATGATGAATACTCCTTTCCACTTTAGACCACAGAGACAACTTTGTCTTTTTTTAATTTATGGTTGGAATACATGCGGGCTAAGATGCCGATCGATTTTAATCATGGCCTCAGTTCTCTCCCTCCTGTTCCCCTGCCCCTTGCAACGTGACTTTGCAGCCCCTCCCTTCAAGAGTTAGAGTCTATTTCCCCACCCCTTGAATCTGGGCCGTTTGACTTGCTTTGGCCTCTGGAATGCAACACCAGTTACAATGTGCCAGTTCCTGGCTAAGCCTCAAGTGTGCAGTACTATTTTCTTTCTTTCTTGGAAACTGCCACTGCTGTGCGAAGAAGCCCCAGCTAGGCTGCTGGAGGATGAGAGATCATGTGGGGTAGAGAGGAGTCATCATACCTGAGGCCATCCCAGACCAGCCAGTCCAGAGCTAACACCAGCTGATCTCAAATGCATGAGCAAGCCCACCAGGATCAGCCAGGCCCATGATAGATTAACAGAACCATTCAGCCAACCCACAGTCTCATGAGAAATAGTAAATGGTAGCTATTTTAAGCCACTAAGTCTTAAGCAATAAGTTATGAAGCAGTAAGTAACTAATACAGATAACCAATTCCATTCTTTTTTTTTTTTCCTTACTGCCAGGAAGCTCAGAGTCAAATTTGAAGACCAGTCACAGAATCTATGTTCATTGATTTATTCATGTTTATTGTACCCTTTATGGCTAACATATTTGCAATCTTCTCTCTTCTTGGTAGTGAATTTAAAAAATTTAATAACCTATTGTTTGCCATGTTGGTTCTAAATCCAAATCAATCCCCTGTTTTAAATATTTAGGTGGTTTTTATTTATCAGATTAGAAGAGATGACTCTAGAGCAGGACTGGCAAACATTTTCTGTAAAGAGCCAACTAGTAAATATTTTAGGCTTTGCAGGCCATGCAGTCTCTGTCACAACGACAACTCTGCCGTGCAGTGCTAAAGCAGCTCTAGACTACATGTAAACAAACGGGCATGGCTGTGTTCCAAAAAAGCTTAATTATAAAAACAGGCAGTGGATAGGATTTGACCCTTAGGCCACAGTTTGTTAACCCCTGATCTAGAGCAATCTATGTTACTATGAAAAAACATCTTCACCTACACCATGATCCCATCAACTTTATTGTAATTCATCTCAACTACTTTGAAAAGAACAGGTAAATTAAGTGACTTTACTTCCTCTATCAGAAGACAAGAAGGGGCTGACAATAAAGCAATGCTGTATAGACTAACAGCATTTGTACCAGGGGAAGGACTATACTGAACAACTTAAAATTCCCTAGCCACTTAGTCCATAGCTGGTTATTTAGTTAATGCTAAAGGCCAGGGTGACACAAGTGATGTCTCATTTGTTTTGTTTCATTTCCCAGCCTCTAATCTCAAATACTCGATTAACAAATGCACACTGTATGGGGCTCCAGTCGTACTTGCCTACTCGGAGCTCCCTGAATGTATTGTGCTATTTCACGCCTCTCTAGCTCTGCACACAATGTTCCTTCTGCCGGGAACACACTTAGCCCTCTTCTCTTACTGGCTAACGCCCACTCACTGATCAAAACTCAGCTCAATGATACTGCCTCTTGGAAGACTTCCCTGAGTGCACCTCCACCTCCTCACCCTCAGCCTCCAGTCCGCACACTCAGTCTCAGCATTTATTCTACTAAATTAATAATTAAAATAGTTTATAATGCATATATGTTACCAGGCACTTTCTATGTGCCAGACACTGTTAAATAAAGTCACTTAACTGAAATTAGTGGTATACTAGCCTGTTTCCCCAATCCAATCACACATTCAAAAACATATTGAGTACCTCACAGCTCTTGTGCTAGGCACAAAAAGATAAATAAAACACAAGCCTATACTATAGAGTAGAAGCCCACTAAAAGCACGCTGTGTCTTATTTGTTTTTACTTCTCAACACCTAACAGTGTCCAGAGCAGAGATTTTAAATTAATATTAGATGAACGAATGAAGATAGCTAACACTTATGCAGTAGCTAATATGTGCCAGGCAATGTTCTAGGCTCTTTACATGTCTAAACTCATTTAATTTTTATAACGACTTATGGGGTGGCTAGTATAATTACCACCCTTTCACACATGGGGAATTGGAGTCATAGAGAATTTTTAAGTAACTTGCCCAAGGTCACACAGCTAGCACGTGACAGAGCTGGTTCCAGAGTCCACGCTCACAACCACTGGATGAAATGAAAGCTTGAGTGACTCAGCATAAATCCATTGCCACTCCTGGAAAAGGAATTCAAAGGGTACATGTTTGATGACATGGATGATCCGGTGGTAGCAGTTATGTGCTTGGACCTAGGAGTCAGATAGAATTGTGTTCACATTTGCCCCCAGGTGCTCAGTGTAAGTGACCAGTGCTGTTGGAGGTGCTGGTGGTGCCTCCAAAGCACACCCTCACGTTCACACACAAAACGTTACAGCTGCATCCTGAACTCAAAGCTGATTTCTCCCACCGCCTCTCCTCCTCTGAGTGGGCAAGCGTTGATGCTTGAGGGACGACTCCAGTACAGCTCTGCCAGCACGTGACTGCTGTTTTGACTTTCCCTGTGGCAAGCAGGATTATAAAGTATACGGTTGGCCAAAAAGTCCCTTTGGTTTTTAAGTAAAAGCAAAGACACATTTTTCATTTTCACCAAGAACTTTATTGACCAATATATTCACCCCTTTGTTCCACTACCTTCTGCCATTTTTCAGGCAACTCCATAATTCCGTCTTCCCAAAACTTTTTATCTTTTTGAGCAAAGAACTGTTCCAGGTGCCTTTTACAGTCTTCTAGGGAATTGAAATTTTTTCCATTAAGAGAATTTTGTAAAGACAGAAACAAATGGAAATCCGAAGGTGCAATGTCTGGTGAATACAGTGGATGAATCAGAACTTCCCAGCCAAGCTGTAATAGTTTTCGCCCGGTCATCAAAGAAACATGCGGTCTTGCATTACCTGATGGAAGATTATGCATTTTCTGTTGACTAATTCCGGATGCTTTTTGTCGATTGCTGCTTTCAGTTGGTCTAATTGGGAGCAGTACTTGTTGGAATTAGTCGTTTGGTTTTCCAGAAGGGGCTTATGATAGAGGACTTCCTTCCAATCCCACCATATACACATCACCTTCTTTGGATGAAGACCAGCCTTTGGTGTGGTTGGTGGTGGTTCATTTCACTTGCCCCACGATCTCTTCCATTCCACATTATTGTACAGTATCCACTTCTCATCGCCCATCACAATTTGTTTTAAAAATGGAACGTTTTGTTACATTTCAGTAGAGAATCACATACGGAAATATGGTCAAGAAGGTTTTTTTCGCTTAACTTATGTGGAACCCAAACATCAAAGCGTTTAACATAACCAAGATGGTACAAATGATTTTTCAATGCTTGATTTGGATATTTTGAGTATGTTGGCTATCTCGCACGTGGTATAACGTTGATTGTTCTCAGTTAATGTCTCGATTTGATTGCTATCAACTTCAACTGGTCTACCCGACCGTGGAGCATCGTCCAGTGAGAAATCGCCAGCACGAAACTTCACAAACCACTTTTGACACATTCAGTTGGTCACAGCACCTTCTCCATACACTGCACAAATCTTTTTTTGCGTTTCAGTTGCATTTTTACCTTCTTGAAATAATAAAGCATAATATGCCGAAAATATTGCTTTTCTTCTTCCATCTTCAATATTAAAGTGGCTACACAAAAATTCGCCGATTTTGATGAGTTGTTTTTTTAATGCACATGATATGGCAGCTGTCACAATACAATCTAACAAAATTGTTTCAAATGAAGTTAAAGACAACTAAGGGCTACTAGAGCCAGTTTATGGGAAAAAAATGAATGAATTTTTAAGCCAACCCAATAGATCCATCTATGCTGGCCTACTCCAATGGACACTTAAGCAAATTAGCATTTTTAGGAAGACTGCAGAGGAATGTCCAGAATTCTGGTAAATCTGAATTCTGTTTACCAGAATGCCATGTGCATTTTTTCTAAAGGATTGCTGCCAGTCACTCACTGATGCCTTTGGAAGTCCCCATAGGGCCTCCCAGGCAATACACCCCTCAATGGGGAAGACATAGACAGGGACTGGCCTGCAGCTGTCTCTGAGGACAGCCTTGCTCTGCTGAAAAAGAAAGAATAGGTATTTCCAATAGAATTTTGCTTCTGAAACAAACATAGGTTTGGAAAGTTTTAGGTTTGAACATTAGGACATTAGAAAATAAAAGTGATCACAGAGTCCCTGCAGACCCTTGATGTCCATGGTCCCTCTGAGTGTAGAACAAATGTGCCCCTTCTCCTGCCTCCAGGCAGTTTTCTTCAAAATATAAGACTCTCCCCCTTTACTTCCTTTGCAGTCAGGTAAATAGGAGGAGGCAAAGAGGCAATTTGCTGGTGGCCTCCACTGATGGCTTAGAGGGCCTACAGAGATATGCCAGGGCCAGGACTAGCTCTCACAAGCCTCCAGTTCTCAGTCTGAGGCACAACAGAGGCCTGAAAGAATTTGACAGTTTAAGAATCGTCTCTTACAAACAACCATGTGACACTGCAGAGCTCTGCAAAGATTGTACCCACAAGTACATGATAAGGTATGAGAAGATATTCTCTAACCCTTTCTCCTCTACAGGCTTTCCTCCCAGTTAGGAATTAATTATGGGACTTCTCCAGAAAAACTGGAAGACTTGAGAAACATCTAGTTGACCGGTGTTCTTGGGCACTCACAAACACATTTTTCAGGGCTTGGGTAGAATTTATAGCATCTTATTTTCCAATTAAAAGAATCCAGGGGCCTCCCTGGTAGCGCAGTGGTTAAGAATCCGCCCGTCATTGCAGAGGACACGGGTTCGAGCCCTGGTCCGGGAAGATCCCACATGCCACAGAACAGCTAAGCCCGTGCACCACAGCTACTGAGCCTGCACTCTAGAGCCCACGAGCCACAATTACTGAGCCCGCACGCCACACCTACTGAAGCCCACACACCTAGAGCCCGTGCTCCGCAACAAGAGAAGCCACCGCAATGAGAAGCCTGCACACCGCAACGAAGAATAGCCCCCGCTCGCCACAACGAGAGAAAGCCCGTGCGCAACAATGAAGGCCCAACAGAGCCATAAATAATAAATAAATAAATAAATATTTTTTTAAAAAAGAATCCAAATGTTACTGTATTTATAGCCCATTTCATACAATTTAACACTTAGTTCTCTGCTTGTTTCATTATGTAAAACTTGCATTTTTCCAATCTGATCATAAACTCACTGAGGGCAGGGATCTTTACTTCTTTGAATCCCCCACAGGACCAAACACAGAATGGAGGAGCACAATACTGGTGGTCAGTGGAAAATGACCACAGGACCATGTCTGGAGGCCTGGGTAGCTTCTCTGCCCCTGCACATTTCAGCTGGGAATAAGGGCTGCAGGAAGCACATAAGCCTCTGAGATGTAATTTCTTCATCTTAAGATTGCCCTGCTTACCTTACCGGTTTGTTGGGAGGATCAAATAAGATAACATATGTGAAAGTATTTTGTAAACCAAGATTTGCTAGCTACAGAAATGTAAGAAATCTTCAGAAGAGGCACTTAGTAAATATCTGATTAATTTTTAATGATAAGGCATTGTCTTCCCTTCTCCCCTACATTCTGTTCCTTTAGGGGGGCTATTTCTCAGGATTTATTTTTATTTGAGTGGCAAAGACACTCCACATCTTCCTGAAGCTGTGTGAAATGTCCCTTACTGCAATTCACCCCATAGTTACCTTAAAATTTGATTGAAGTCTAAACAAACCAACCAAAAAAGTCACAAAGCATGCCATGGTCACATCTATCACACAGGGCTCCGGGAGCTCAATGAATTTGTAACCCACTAGGGTTTCAGAGCCTTCCTTGTGCTATATCGGCTCACTCAAATTGTACCCAAGGCAAGGATTATGTATATTTCTATATTCTCGCACATACTTGATACAGGTGACTGGCAGATCATTGCTCTAAGCCCAGGCCAGCTGAGAAGAAAATGAAAAACATGACACCTTGTATGGGAAATTTTACAAAGAGATGACACTATGAAACAGACTTTTAGAATTATTCATTCATTTATAGTCTTTATTTTCTATTTATTCTTAGCAGAGGAGACAATCTCCTTGTAGTAACAGAATTCTATATGATACATTAGAAAAATCTTTTTTCTAAACATCGTTATTCCTCAAATGCTTCTGGAAGATACAAAGTTTAGTTGCGGGGTTTCTTCTCATTTAACCGAGGAAAAAATGGAGATGCTAAGACATAAAATAAGTTGTATATTCTAGGGATTAGCTTATATAGATTTCTGATCCCCTATCTAATACTCTGGATCCACATAATGTGAAAGTAAAAATAACTAGAGAACTGATGACTTGTTTCTGGTAAGTATTGTCATCTCTTACTGAAATTTTAAAATTTTATTATCTTCAATTAATTCATGAAAACTATGCGAGCCTATTTTTTTCCAGGTTCAATCATGGAGTGTCAACTGTAGGACTTACATACAGGGTTGAAGCATTTTATTGGCATATTGAATCCAGACCAGTTCTGAACTCCACTGATGAAGATATTTATGATGCTCTTTTTATGCAACATAAAAAGAGGAATCTCTTTTTCAGAACTAACCAATCTAGAACAGTTTTCTGAAACCTTATTTTCTTTCCAAGTGTTTTTATCATGGAAAGTTTCAAACATATCCAAAGGTAGAAAGAAGAGTAAAAATGCGCCCAACTTCCATTCTTATGAACCCATCATCCAGCTTCAACATATGGTCAATCTTGTGAAGCCTGATGTTCACTCAACATTAGTAGCCAGTAAAATTAAACTCACATTATATGCCAATAAATTTTAATGCTCAGATACAATAACATGTTTATTTACATATATTTTCCTAAAATAATTTTATTTTCATCACACATTTTTCTTTCTCAGTCTTAAGTTTCTCTCACTTCCCCAGGGCTGAAGTGAGGCCAGCCCCTTCCATAGTCAATACTAGAGGAAAAATACTTAAAAGAAAGAAGTGGTAGATTTTAAGTGTATTAATCTGTTACTTATTCTCTTCCTGTGACACCGTGCCTTGCTCCCCTTGCCTGAAATGTTACAGGAAAATAGTGATGATGGAAAGGAAGCACTTTCAACAACAGAACTGATACTTTGTCACTTGTCAAGTGGCAGAATGAGGGGGTCATTCCATTCTTGATACTGAAGGGAGTGAGAGCCCCGGGGGCAAATATTACAACCCAAATGTTTCAAGGTGGAGAGTTTCTTGTACCTAACAGGTTACTTATTTATTTGATTATATGTATAAATAAATTTTTGCAGAGTATAGATAGTTTGCTGTATAGAATTATTATTCTAAGATTTATCAAAATGTATACAATTTGTAGCCAAATCATATCCATAGGGAACCTAAAATAATAATTTTTTAAAAAAGACATAAATTAGAGAGGGCAGACAGCAGAAGCAAGAAGAATTACAATTCTGCAACCTGTGGAAGGAAAACCACATTCACAGGAAGATAGACAAAATGAAAAGGCAGAGGACTTTGTACCAGATGAAGGAACAAAATAAAACCCCAGAAAAACAACTAAATGAAGTGGAGATAGGCAACCTTCCAAAAAAAGAATTCAGAATGATGATAGTGAAGACGATCCAGGACCTCGGAAAAAGAATGGAGGCAAAGATTGAGAAGCTGCAAGAAATGTTTAATAAAGACCTAGACGAATTAAAGAACAAACAAAGAGAGATGAACAGTACAATAACTGAAATGAAAAATACACTAGAAGGAATCAATAGCAGAATAACTGAGGCAGAAGAATAGATAAGTGACCTGGAACAGAATGGTGGAATTCACTGCCATGGAACAGAATAAAGAAAAAAGAATGAAAAGAAATGAAGACAGCCTAAGAGACCTCTGGGACAACATTAAAAGCAACAACATTCATATTATAGGGGTCCCAGAAGGAGAAGAGAGAGAGAAAGGACCCGAGAAAATATTTGAAGAGATTATAGTTGAAAACTTCCGTAACATGGGAAAGGAAATAGCCACCCAAGTCCAGGAAGCACAGAGAGTCCCAGGCAGGATAAACCCAAGGAGAAACATGCTGAGACACACAGTAATCAAACTGATAAAAATTAAAGACAAAGAAAAATTATTGAAAGCAACAAGGGAAAAACGACAAATAACGTACAAGGGAACTCCCATAAGGTTAACAGCTGATTTCTCAGCAGAAACTCTACAAGCCAGAAAGGAGTGGCACGATATATTTAAAGTGATGAAAGGGAAGAACCTACAACCAAGATTACTCTACCCAGCAGGGATCTCATTCAGATTCGACAGAGAAATCAAAAGCTTTACAGACAAGCAAAAGCTAAGAGAATTCAGCACCACCAAACCAGCTCTACAACAAATGCTAAAGGAATTTCTCTAAGTGGGAAACACAAGAGAAGAAAAGGACCTACAAAAACAAACCCATAACAATTGAGAAAATGGTAATAGGAACATACATATCGATAATTACCTTAAACATGAATGGATTAAATGCTCCAACCAAAAGACACAGGCTCACTGAATGGATACAAAAACAAGACCCATATATATATGCTGCCTACAAGAGACCCACTTCAGACCTAGGGACACAGACAGACTGAAAGTGAGGGGATGGAAAAAGATATTCCATGCAAATGGAAATCAAAAGAAAGCTGGAGTAGCAATTCTCATATCAGACAAAATACACTTTGAAATAAAGAATGTTACAAGAGACAAGGAAGGATACTACATAATGATCAAGGGATCAATCCAAAAAGAAGATATAACAGTTATAAATATATATACACCCAATATAGGAGCACCTCAACACATAAGGCAACCGCTAACAGCTATAAAAGAGGAAATTGACAGTAACACAATAATAGTGGGGGGCTTTAACACCTCACTTACACCAATGGGCAGATCATCCAGGCAGAAAATTAATAAGGAAACACAAGCTTTAAATGACACAATAGAACAGATAGATTTAATTGACATTTATAGGACATTCCATCCAAAAACAGCAGATTAAACTTCCTTCTCAAGTGCACACGGAACATTCTCCAGGGTAGATCACATTTTGGGTCACAAATCAAGCCTCAGTAAATTTAAGAAAATTGAAATCATATCAAGCATCTTTTCCGACCACAATGCTATGAGATTAGAAATCAACTACTGGGAAAAAAATGTAAAAAACACAAACACATGGAGGCTAAATAATAAGTTACTGAAGAACAAAGAGATCACTGAAGAAATCAAAGAGGAAATAAAAAAAATACCTAGAGACAAATGACAATGAAAACATGACAATCCAAAACCTATGGGATGCCGCAAAAGCAGTTCTAAGAGGGAAGTTTATAGCAATACAAGCCTACCTCAAGAAACAAGAAAAATCTCAAATAAACAATCTAACCTTACACTTAAAGGAACTAGAGAAAGAAGAACAAACAAAACCCAAAGTTAGTAGAAGGAAAGAAATCATAAAGATCAGAGCAGAAATAAATGAAATAGAAACAAAGAAAACAATAGCAAAGATCAATAAAACTAAAAGCTGGTTCTTTGAGAAGATAAACAAAACTGATAAACCTTTAGCCAGACTCATCAAGAAAAAGAGGGAAAGGACTCAAATCAATGAAATTAGAAATGAAAAAGGAGGAGTTACAACAGACACCGCAGAAATACAAAGCAACATAAGAGACTACTACAAGCAACTCTATGTCAATAAAATGGACAACCTGGAAGAAATGGACAAACTCTTAGAAAGGTATAACCTTCCCAGACTGAATCAGGAAGAAATAGAAAATATGAACACACCAATCACAAGTAGTGAAATTGAAACTGTGATTAAAAATCTTCCAACAAACAAAAGTCCAGGACCAGATGGCTTCACAGGTGAATTCTATCAAACATTTTGAGACGAGCTAACACCAATCCTTCTCAAACTCTTCCAGAAAACTGCAGAGGAAGGAACACTCCCAAACTCATTCTATGAGGCCACCATCACCCTGATACCAAAACCAGACAAAGATGCTACAAAAAAAGAAAATTACAGACCAATATCACTGATGAATATAGATGCAAAAATCCTCAACAAAATACTAGCAAACAGAATCCAACAACACATTAAAAGGATCATACACCATGATCAAGTGGGATTTACCCCAGAGATGCAAGGATTCTTCAATATATGCAAATCAATCAATGTGATACACCATATTAACAAATTGAAGAATAAAAACCATATGATCTTCTCAATAGATGCAGAAAAAGCTTTTGACAAAATTCAACACCCATTTATGATAAAAACTCTCCAGAAAGTGGGCATAGAGGGAACCTACTTCAACATAATAAAGGCTATATACAACAAACCCACAGCAAACATCATTCTCAATGGTGAAAAACTGAAAGCATTTCCTCTAAAATCAGGAACAAGACAAGGATGTCCACTTTCGCCACTATTATTCAACATAGTTTTGGAAGTCCTAGCCATGGCAATCAAAGAAGTAAAAGAAATAAAAGGAATATAAATTGGAAAAGAAGAAGTAAAACTGTCACTGTTTGCAGATGACATGATACTATACATAGAGAATCCTAAAGATGCCACCAGAAAACTACTAGAGCTAATCAATGAATTTGGTAAAGTTGCAGGATACAAAATTAATGCACAGAACTCTCTTGCATTCCTATACACTAATGATGAAAAACCTGAAAGAGAAATTAAGGGAACACTCCCATTTACCATTGCAACAAAAAGAATAAAATACCTAGGAATAAACCTACCTAGGGAGACAAAAGACCTGTATGCAGAAAACTATAAGACACTGATGAAAGAAACTAAAGATGATACAAACAGATGGAGAGATATACCATGTTCTTGGATTGGAAGAGTCAATATTGTGAAAATGACTATACTACCCAAAGCAATCTACAGATTCAGTGCAATCCCTATCAAATTACCAATGGCATTTTTTATGGAACTAGAACAAAAAAATCTTAAAATTTGTATGGAGACACAAAAGACCCCGAATAGCCAAAGCAGTCTTGAGGGAAAAAAACAGAGCTGGAGGAAGCAGACTCCCTAACTTCAGACTATACTACAAAGCTACAGTAATCAAGACAATATGGTACTGGCACAAAAACAGAAATATAGATCAATGGAACAGGATAGAAAGCCCAGAGATAAACCCACGCATCTATGGTCAACTAATCTATGACAAAGGAGGCAAGGATATACAGTGGAGAAAAGACAGTCTCTTCAATAAGTGGTGCTGGGAAAACTGGACAGCTACATGTAAAAGAATGAAATTAGAACACTCCCTAACACCATACACAAAAATAAACTCAAAATGGATTCAAGACCTAAATGTAATACTGGACACTATAAAACTCTTAGAGGAAAACATAGGAAGAACACTCTTTGACATAAATTACAGCAAGATCTTTTTTGACCCACCTCCTAGGGTAATGGAAATAGAAACAAAAATAAACAAACGGGACCTAATGAAACTTCTTTTGCACAACAAAGGAAACTATAAACAAGGTGAAAAGACAACCCTCAGAATGGGAGAAAATATTTGCAAATGAATCAACGGACAAAGGATTAATCTCCAAAATATATAAACAGCTCATGCAGCTCAATATTAAAAAAACAAACAACCCAATCCAAAAATGGGCAGAAGACCTAAATAGACATTTCTCCAAAGAAGACATACAGATGGCCAAGAAGCACATGAAAAGCTGCTCAACATCACTAATTATTAGAGAAATGCAAATCAAAACTACCATGAGGTATCACCTCACACCAGTTAGAATGGGCATCATCAGAAAATCTACAAACAACAAATGCTGGAGAGGGTGTGGAGAAAAGGGGACCCTCTTGCACTGTTGGTGGGAATGTAAATTGACACAGCCACTATGGAGAACAGTATGGCAGTTCCTTAAAAAACTAAAAATAGAATTACCATATGACCCAGCAATCCCACTACTGGGCATATACCCAGAGAAAACCCCAGTGTTCATTGCAGCACTATTTACAATAGCCAGGTCATGGAAGCAACCTAAATGCCCATCGACAGACGAATGGATAAAGAAGAGGTGGTACATATATACAATGGAATATTACTCAACCATAAAAAGGAACGAAATTGCATCATTTGTAGAGACGTGGTTGGATCTAGAGACTGACATACAGAGTGAAGTAAGTCAGAAAGAGAAAAACAAATATCGTATATTAACGCATATATGTGGAACCTAGAAAAATGGTACAGATGAACCGGTTTGCAGGGCAGAAATAGAGACACAGATGTAGAGAACAAACGTATGGACACCAAGGGGGGAAACTGGCGGGGGTGGTGGTGGTGGTGGTGGGATGAATTGGGAGAGTGGGATTGACATATATACACTAATATGTATAAAATAGATAACTAATAAGAACCTGCTGTATAAAAAAATAAATTTCAAAAATTCAAAAAAAAAAGACATAAATTATAATGATGAAGTTAGGTAGAAGTTATATGGTTTTAACAAAACTTTGGTTTCTTCTTTTACACTGTTCCCATGGTAAAAACAGCAAAATTCCTACCTAGATGGTAACACATACCATTCGTTCAATTTTAAGATCCTTGATTGCTCTTGGGAACAAGTATACTGCTGTGGCATGAAGTGGAAGGTAAAATTTGGAGCCAGATGAGAGAAAGAAGGCTCCTTTCAGAGGTAATATGTTCATGTAAACGTAAAAGTTATCAAAAAAGACTTAATAATCTCACCAAGTAATCTAAAGCTAAATTTCATAGGCAAGTTCCTTATAGAACTACCACAAACTTTGTAGAACTCAAGCCTTCCATGGTAAAAGGTTTTAAAACTTCTTTTAAAACAAATGCAATGGGTTTAATCTGTTTTGGTTTTATTTTATTTATTTATTTTTAATGCTTTTTTTTAACATCTTTATTGGAGTATAATTTCTTTACAATGGTGTGTTAGTTTCTGCTTTATAACAAAGTGAATCAGTTATACATATACATATGTTCCCATATCTCTTCCCTCTTGTGTCTCCCTCCCTCCCACCCTCCCTATCCCACCCCTCTAGGTGGTCACAAAGAACTGAGCTGATCTCCCTGTGCTATGCAGCTGCTTCCCACTAGCTATCAGTTTTACATTTGGTGGTGTGTATATGTACATGGCACTCTCTCACTTTGTCCCAGCTTACCCTTCCCACTCCCCGTGTCCTAAAAAAAAACAAACAAAAAAAACAAATGCAATGGGGATAGCAAGCCACAAAGTGTAGTGCAATGTTACTCATTATTGTTTGCTTTATCACCCACGGTAACTTGTTTTGCATCTAGCAAAGACCCAGAAAAATGTAAGGATGAATACTTATCATAATTCATTCCCATGTGGACTTTTAGAATCCAGGAAGACAGCTTTCCTTTTTGCTTCAATAGTTAGACTCTGAAAGGAATCTGGAAAGTGCTGCACACAGGAGTGGCTCTCAGTCGAAACTGGGCTCATCTCCAGCTCTGCTTAAGAGAGTTCATGCTGTCTACATGTGATATTGAAGGGAATGAGGAAAACAAACTTCCTTAATTAGTGTATGGTGCCAATGACCTTACTTCATTATGGAAGAAATAAATTGCATGTCTTCCTCAGCATATTCACAGTGAATCTCTGAGATACAGGGAGATATGGTTACTCAGTCAGAAGCGAGCATTTATTTATTTAAGAGAAATAAGCAATTCATAGGAAAACTTTCAACTTAACAGAGGGAGAAAAAACTTTATAAAAAGGTCAAGCCAGTAAACTTAAAGAAAGCAAAGGGAGTGAGGAAGAAACAACAATGAAGTATAATAAGTAATAAAAATAAAAAGAAATGGATAAAAATAAATATATCAATTACCACTAAAAATTTGAATGAGTTGCATTTCCCCTTTAAAAGACAAACTTTCAGATTGGGCTCAAAAAAAACCCAAAATTAAACTATGTATAAGAAATTCACTTCAAATAATGTGACAAAGGAGGTTTGAAAATAAATGGTTGGGCAAATCCAAAAGCATGAATGGCAATATTAATAACAAATTCAAGGCCAAAAGCATTAAGTAGGAACAAGAGGATGGAATGATCAAAGGCACTATGGCAGAGATTGCTAGATGCCTATGCCCATTCCTTGTCACCCTTGCTAACAAAACCTCATTTTAATTTGTTACAGCAATCTGTCTTGATACAAATTATTTTTCCCATCCTCTTTTACAATTAAGGGTGGGTAATAAGTTGTAAGCAGAGGTTAATGGGTGGGGCCTGTTGAAGTCTAATTCAGCTGGAAGCTATTCCTTTCTGCCTTCTTCTTTTTCCTCCTTCCTGACTGGAATATGTACGTGATGGCTGGAGCTTCAGGAACCATCTTGCAACGATGACTTGGAGACGAACACCACTTACTAAAGGTGGCAGAGCAGAAAGACACACAGAGCTTGCATTCCAGATGACCATGAAGCCCTGCTACCAGCCCTGGACTTCTTTTTACCATCAGGTATCTTCCATGTTTGAGAAAAACACATTTCTATTTATTTAAGCCACTATCATTTGGGTATCATTTTATATGCAGCCAGCTCAATTTCCTGCAGTACAGATATAAACATGAAAAAAATGTAATAGTTTTGGCTATGAAGAACTAAAAAAAGTACAAAATTTTAAAAAAATCAAAACTGCTAGAAAGACAAGCAGAATTTGATGAGATGACAACCATAGTAGTAGATACCTCTTTCAAAATTTGATATAATATGAAGTCAAAAACAAGTGAGAATATAGAAGACTATAATCTATAAGTTTATCATACATGAATGTATATGAGTATATGTGTGTGGTTGGTATACAGTAAAAAACTATAAATTTTTACCTTACAGAAAGAGAATATGCAATCTTTTCATATGTGTATGGAACGCTTACAAAATCAATCATGTATTTGGCCATAAAAGGTGAAAGCATATTGTGGTTTGGGTGCAGAAGATGTTGGAACCAGACAGTCTGTCCTACAGCTTGCCGGCAGAGTGACCTTGGGCAAGATACTTAACCTTGCTGGGCTTTCTGTCTTTATCTATAGAGTAAGACTCTTAATAGCTAGAAATGTTATCTTCTATAATTATTATTATCCCTCCTGGCCTAGCATTTTCCGGGTTGATGTCCATTTACCTACATAAAGCTGCTAGTGCTGCATATAACCAACTCTTGGTAGAGGTGCCAGGCCATCAGATGGCTGTCATTGGTCACAGCTTCCACTGGGAGGGTCAGGGCAGGATAGAAGGTTAACATTTCTCCATTTGGCCTCAACTGAACAGTGAACACAATGCTGTCTAGCACAGAATTCAAGAGCACCAAAAGAATGTTAAATGGATGAATTGTTACTTGCAGGAAAAGAAACAGGAACCATGTTTCCAATTATTCTTCATTTCAGACAACAACTAGCTGTTTCCATTGGCCGGCACAGTAGCTGAATGGGGAACACTATTGAGTAAACTCTGCTGAAAAAGGATGAATGTGGTCCAGTGAATTTTTTTGACACAGTCCCAGCTTTATTTTTGCCTATTACTGGCAAGCTAATATGGAGGACATTAGGAAACAATCAACAAAAACTTCGTAAATAAGGCTTAAAAGACAAGAATTATCTACGGCCCCCAATACATAAACTTTTTGTACCAACAAGGATCATTTGTGACATAAGGCAGAATCTCTAAATTTAGCTACTAGATACAAAAAGAAAAAACACATATCAATCTTTTTTTTAAACCCACCAAATAAAACATTTTTTAATCACAAAAGCAAAATATTGAAGTATTTATAATATTTTAAAATAGGCCAAGAAAAGATAGTATTTTCATGAGCAAGTACAGTAATATATGAAAATAAGAACACTATTATAAATACAACAGAAAAAATATTATTAATTGTATATTATAATAATTATTTCATAGAAGTAAATTATAAACATATAGGCTATGTTATAAATGATTAGTATTGAATATGTTTATATATTTTTAATAAAATTAAATTTAATGAAAAATATTATATAAATAAGAAACTTCAAAGTTTTATCTCTGAACTTAGAGGGAAAGCAAAAATGAACTGAAGATAGTAAGTTTATTTTAGGTCTCAAACCATTGATAAACTACCTGATGTCAACTGGGAATGAATGGGGTATTTGTTCCTTTGCTTTTGGGGACCTGTAGTACCATCATCAGAGTGGTATTTATGTTTTTGCATATTTTCCATGTTTCATCTCAAATATGTTGATGTACAAATAGATAAACTGAGGGTGGTTAATTTTTTGGTCCAAAATATTTCCTAACTCTCTGGCTGGTGCTAATTTCTCTCAGCATTATCTTAGTGTATCAATTCTTCACCAATCCCCACTCCTTCCTCTCTTTAAAAAAGGTTTTGTGTGATTACAAAATCAGCTCCCATTTTTCTGCTTAGAATGACCTTCTGGCCAACTCTCGCACTCATAAATATCCTTTCTCCGCCTCTGCTTAAGCTGTTGTCATTCACAGAAGCTCCATCTTCTTTCCACGTGTAAGAGAACATCAAACTCAGGAAGCAATTTTTTCCACCTATGGGGTTTCAGACTTACTCAGATACAATTCAAACAATGCATTGCTTCCCAGACGAAGATACATATAGGGTGCCCATCTATCAGGGAGGAAGACAGATTGGGGAGGAGAGACAGAGAGACATTGAAACAGAGAGGAGAGAGGCAGAGAACAGACTTCCTCTGTCTGAACTGTACTAGAAGTTGAGATTCTGTACTCCTTCTGTAACCCTGTTGATTAGCACAATTCTATCAGGACTACATGAATTTTTAAAAATTCAACTTGGTAGATAGTAGTACATATTTACTGGATTAAATTGATAAAATCAATGTTAAGAACTACGTCAAAATGATGAGAAGTTTTTTTTCTAGTCTAGAAGATATTTTGTAAGGATTTTTTTTTAATTCCAAAAATTGTCTTCCTAAAATTTGTATGAGTCTATCTAATCATGAAAGGCACGGGATCATCTTGCATTCCTGCCTGCTCCCAACACACAGAGGTCAGATACCTTGTTCTGCCCTCATCCTCATGATGGGAAGAGATGCCACAAAGTAATTTTAAAGGATAAAGAAGGATTAAGAAAAAACAGAGAAGAGGTTCTGACAAAAATGCAACCAACATATGAAATCAGCAATCTTTCTTTCCACGGAATTTATAAAGCTTCTTTGGATCTTTCTTGTCCCCTGGTACTTGTTTTCCCTTCACCAGACAGGGAAACTCAAATTTGCCTATTAAGAATGCCATCTGAGGGCTTCCCTGGTGGCGCAGTGGTTAAGAATCTGCCTGCCAATGCAAGGGACACGGGTTCGAGCCCTGGCTCGGGAAGATCCCACATGCCATGGAGCAACTAAGCCCATGTGCCACAACTACTGAGCCTGAGCTCTAGAGCCTGCAAGCCACAACTACTGAGCCCATGTGCCACAACTACTGAAGCCTGTGCGCCTAGAGCCCGTGCTCCGCAACAAGAGAAGGCAGGACAGTGAGAAGCCCGCGCACTGCAACGAAGAGTAGCCCCCGCTCACCGCAACTAGAGAAAGCCCACGCACAGCAACGAAGACCCAACACAGCCAAAAATAAATAAATAAATAAATAAATAAATTTATTAGGGAAAAAAAAAAAAAAGAATGCCATCTGCCTCTCTAAAAAAGGACAGACTGAGTGGGGTGGAGATGGTGAGGGGAAAGATGGGGGATTAAAAGTTTTTGAAGTTTGAAGAAGGAGGAAAGTGAAAACTGAAAAAACTAAATTTAATTGTCAGTTTCTTCTTCAAACATCACTTCTGGTTACAAGATAATTTGCAGTAGATGAAGACCATGTTTTTACAAACCTAACTCACATCATCATTCTAGTCTCTGATATATCTCTCTTCCATTTATTGGTCAATAAAGAAATTCATCTCACCCAGAATCCAATCATTTAAAATAAGTCACAATGCATGACTCAAGTTTCCACTAGCAACAGTATTTTTCCTCACATTAGATTTAATGTTTCTTTAAAGATTGGCTTGTAGGTTAGTTTCTTCCCCACTCCCAGGTAGCTATAGATTTTTGTTACACTGTGTCTGTTGTATAAATACGTTTGTGTGTGTGTGAGTGTGTGTGTGTGTGTATGAATAAAATATAATATGTACATATATAGTGTTTGAATAGGATTATAAACACATGTTTAGAGAAAATATTGATTTATCCAATTCACCCAAGGAAAGGACAAACTAAATAAAACAAATACCAAATTATAGAATACATCTGCCTTTCATTTTTAAAATCAAGTAATTTTTACTCAAATTTTACAAATCTGACTCAGTCATTTCTCATATGCTAGGGATCGAAATCTCCCTCATACATTTGAATTATTCATCATAGATGTCAAACATTACACAAAGATTTATGGTGAAATTAATACTGTGGATCAAGTATAAGTGGCTGCTCCCCAGTTGCATTTGACAGCATTTCTATCTTTCAGTGGTTCCTGATAAGTCTAACAACAGGTTTGCGGAAGTCAGAGCCTTTCTTGCTACAGTTACTGTAGGAGACATTTTCATGGCCATTCATGGTGTACAAGATAGGCAGACTTGAATTCATACTATCTAACTTTCTGGGTCATCAATTATGCTTACTGTTAAATTAATCCTTGTGCAGCTATATTAATCAACCCCAAACCAAATCCTTCAAAGGTTCTTCATTGCTTCTGGTCAAAGGTGAAAGGCTCATACTCCTAGGTCTTGCATTCATAGCCTTTCTCCACTTGCCTACTCACTGTTCGCCAAACGTACCCCGTACCTTTCCGCCTTCAGGCATTAACTCAAGCTGTTCTTCTCATCTAGAATATCTTCTTCCTTTTTCTCTACAAACCCAAGACTACTCATTTGCTTTGTAAATTTTGTGCATTTTAATTAAACAAAATAATGCATGGCAACATTCTTTTTAGGAAAATATTCAAACAATATAGAAGTGTACGTACAGCAAAAACTGAAAGTCCCTATGAATTCTAGCCCTCCCTTCACCTCCCCCATCACCTGCTGACCGCACTCCCACCTCCCAATTTGCTGGTATCTTTCCAACAATTTCTCTCTGCATTTAATACACATATAGTTTTTGTTTATTTCATTTTTTGGTAAGTGCAGTTAAACTACATACTCTGGTGGCTAGCTTCCTCCTCCTCAAGAACTGTATTAGGTTTCCTCTCTCCCCTGGAGCCCCCCTCACTGCTTTAGCATCCTCCCCCATCCCTCATTACCCTGCTTGGAACTTTTAACTCTTGGTATCCATGGCACTCTTCTGATCCATCTCTTTATGACATTGGGGTTTTAAACTATATTGATTAAATGTGAGTCTTATCACTGGAATGTAAAGTCTTTGAGGGCAGGAACTTACCTTCATCTTTTGTGGTGTTCAGAACTGTATTATGTAGGTATTCAAAACTATTTTCTTGAGGTAAGTGAACTTTAGGTTCCCCATTTCCTGATCTAAGGTGGGAAAGCTCTGCTTAAGTGGAGAGAAAAATAAAAATGTGCTATAATGAAGTACTTTAGAGTTTTCATGGTCTCTCCTAAGAATTCTCCCAATCTGTTCTACATGATGGGTTGGCAGGTTTCTACAAATCAACTGAGAAGCCCAGCAACTTTGTGAGAAGTCAGAGACCCCAGGCAAAATATTTCTTCTCTGATCTTTCAGACCAAGGACAGCTCCACCAGTAAAACACCCTCAGAGATGAAAACATTCTTATAGTGAAGGGGCATTTTCAGCACAGGCTGATGGGGGAAAGAGTTGTAAGGCAAGCACAAACTATCCAAGGAAAACACACTCTCTCAGACTTTTAGATCTAAAATTTCAACTCTCACTGGACCACTTCTCCAATGGAATTAATCACTGGCATAACAGCCACAGTAATTCAAAAAGCCTTTCACTCTTCCTGTTAACATAAAAGCTGTAAAGTCACACTTGACATTCCTTTTAAAAATGTTATTCTCTCAGATCACAGAGAAGGCAAAATAACCAGTAAAACAGATCTTCTCTTTTATTTTCAAATACTGTTTCTTCAACAAGTTACTTAATACTTCTATGCCTCAGTTTCTTTATCGATCTATAAAATGGATATAATAATAGTGCCTACTTTATTGGATACTGAGCATTAAAATGAGATAATCAAGTGCAGTATGTAGCAAAGTCTGGCTCATAGTAAGTCCTCAAAAATATTAGCGATGATGAGGATGATGGTGTTATGGCTTCTCACATCTATGTCAGGAGCTGAAAGGGTTTTCTACAAGGGACTTCAGCCAAAGAAGGGAGACAAGAAAGAACACCACTGAGATATTATTATAATGGTGAACATTATGAGTGACATTTCTTGGAAAATTCTATTCAGTTCCTTCAATCTCATTACAACAAATTTGCTTAGAATCTTTATTAAACTGACTGTTGCTCGAAATAAATGGGTTATTAAATGGAAAATCTCTTTTTGTTAAAATTTCCTCTGAAACAGTATTAGTCATAACTGCATTTTATATTCCTTTTGACATCTTACATGTCTTCTATTAATAGTCTCAATTCTTTAGTCCAAATAACCAATTGAAAACATCTAACTTAATATTTAATAACCAAAGATTTTATTTTATCAAAAAAAGTTGCTATTGGTCCCAAAAGAGAGCTTCTAAATCCTCCAATGGAGGCCATGAATCAAATCATGTAAAATTATTTTGGTTAATATGTAAATGCTTAGAATACTGCAGATATCCAAAGTACTTCAAATTGATAATTTTAGGGTCTCTAATAGTTATTGAGACACTGTGGACATACACAGAGAAAACCTAAAGCAATGAGCTGGTTAATTTAGACACGAAGATTCTCAACGTCAATTAATTGAGAGTTTCAGTTTGAATTACTCAATTATTCAATTGCTTACTTCACCTGGGCAATGTGTATATAATAAATTAACTTAGGCTATCTTAATGATTAATGTGTGTTCGTCGATGTACAGGCTAAGGGCATAAGATTTGAAGTCAGAAAGATGAGGGTTTAAATTTCAACTTGATAACCTCCTAGATCAGTGAACTTGGGCAAATTGTTTAACCTAAGCCTCAGTTTTTTCATCCCTAAAATATGAGAAACATTTATTTTGCTGATTTATAAGGATAAAATGAGGAAATACATATGAGGAATAAAATGAGGAAAGAGCTTAACTGACACTTAGTAGGTTGACAGGGTATTATTTATTTTTTCTTTTTTTAACCACTTCAGTTTCTAAGCTGTGATAATAAACAAGTAAATACATACTATATCAGATGGCAATAAACTTTGTATAGAAGAGCAAAATAGGAACCCTAAAGGTTTACCGATGGGGGAAGTGGTAGCTAAAAAAAGAAAAAAATAGAAGGAGACATAGATCAGGTGACTTAGCCTCACTCCATGCATATAAACATCAAGAAGCAAAGGGCAAGTTATGTTCTTTCCGCCTTTGTTGTTTCATGACTGTGATCGTCATAACCAGGAGGACACAGGCTAAAATTATGCAGGCAAGTGGAGAAGAGGAAGAAGTAAGGAGTGAGGAGGTGGGGGAGCTGAGAAACTCAGACTTCCCATTGATACCTGACAATGCAGTCGAGAGGATGAGTTGACTTGTACCAGCTCAGTTTCTTTTGATCATTTAAAAAATGATTATTTACAAAATAACATAACCACATTACAGAAAGGATATAACCTAAATACAGAAAATCTGAGATTTAGAAAAAAAAATAAGCCTATAATCCCATTAGCCTAATGTATTTAATATCAGCACTTGCATTCATTTCCTCCTAGTCTTTTTTTTTTTTTTTTTTTTTTTTTGGCCGCGCCGCATGCGGGATCTTAGTTCCCCAGCCAGGGATCGAACTCGTGCCCCTTGCAGTGGAAGCGCAGAGTCTTAACCCCTGGACTACCAGGGAAGTCCCCTCCTAGTCTTTTTTCATAAGCATATTTTTAATACATCTTTATTGGAGTATAATTGCTTCACATTGCTGTGTTAGTTTCTGTTGTACAACAAAGTGAATCAGCCATATACATACATATATCCCCATATCCCCTTCCTCTTGAGCCTCCCTCCAGCCCTCCCTATCCCACCCCTCTAGGTGGTCGCAAAGCACCGAGCTGATCTCCCTGTGCTATGCTGTTGCTTCCCACCAACTATCTATTTTACATTCGGTAGTGTATGGTACTGATGAACCGAGTGGTAGGGCAGGAATAAAAACACAGACATAAAGAATGGATTTGAGGACACGGGGTGAGGTGGGGGAGGGGAAGCTGGGGCCAAGTGAGAGTAGCATTGACATACATACACTACCAAATGTAAAATTGTACGCATATTTAAAGATAACTGATCATACTGTATACAATTGTGGATCCTGTTCCTTTAAATATAACATTGTTTCATAAGCATTTTCCTTGTTGCTAACCAGCTTTTTATAACTATCTTTTTAACAGTGAATAATATATCATTTAGTAAATGAACAGTAATTTACTTAATTTAACTATCTCCTTATATTGTTAGATGTTTAGAATCTTTCCAGTTTCTTGATACTATAAATATTGTATCCATATACATTTTCCTGCCTATTTTCTTTTCCATATATTATCTTCTTAGAATTGATTTTCAGAATTTCCAAAACGTAAAATGTTCCAGGACATCACCATTTTATGACTCTTTATATTTATTGCCAAATTGCTTTTCAAAGGGATTATATCAATATGCAGTCCTAAAAATAGTGGGTGAGAGTACCAAACCTCACTGCACCCTTGAAAACATTGGATTGTTTCATTATTAGTTTGTTTTTACTGCTTCAGTTTCCAGGCTATGATAATAAACTAGTAAATACATAGTATGTCTGGTAGTGATAAGAGGGTTGGAGAACAGCAAAGTGGTGAGAAGGAAAGTGCCAAGGGGGGGAGAAGAGTTGGTGGGAACCCAACCCTATTTTTTTAGGGTTTTATATAGGATGATCAGGAAAGGCCTTGAGGGTTCCTACTTTACTCTTCTACACAGGTATTTGAGTAAAAGCTGAAGAAGGTGAGGGAGTAAGGTATGAGAATGGTCTGAGGAAAGAGGGTTTCAGACAGAGAAAACACCAAGAAAGGCCCTAAGGAGAATTCATGCTGGATAGTCTTGGAGGAACAGCAAGAGGGCTAGTGTGGCTCCTGTGTATTGAGAAGAGGGCTGTGGGGAAGGAGATGAGATCAAAGGGAAAGTGGGCAGCCAGGACATGTACAGCTTTATCAGACATTGTGAGGACTTTTCTTTTATTTTGAGTAGGATGGGAAGGCATTGAAGGGTTTTGGAAAGAGTTGAGTCAGGAATTGATTTGTGTTTTGTATGATTAGCTGATTTGTTCGGAATGGATTAAATATGCTCAAAACCAAACAACATCTTTCCCAGCAAACCTCCTACATTCTCAGCATCTCCGTCAATGCTCTCACCCATCAGTGCTCAAAACCGCAGTCATCTTGCGCATCTCAAAACCAATCATGACCAACCCCAGTCAATTCTGCCTCCAAAATGTCTCTTGCATCTGCCTTCTCTATCCATTCCCATGACCTGAACCCCACCATGACAGTTTCTAACTCATCCCCCAGCCTTCTATTTTTCTGCTGACCACTCATACTACCCACACTGTCAGAGCAATCATCCTAGCAAAGCTGATCATTCATTGGTCTGCTCTTTATCTTTCTGCCCCTTCCTCCCCCTGCCCAAATAAGGTCCAGATTCTTCAGAAAGGAATTCGAGCCCTACCACAACCTGATTCTAATCTAGTGGTCAAAGATTATCTCCCATTATTATTCAGAATTAACTGTGCCTTCCCGTCTGACAAGTTTCCTGAACCAGCTTTGCACTTTCTTACCTACACCTTTGCTTACATTGTCTCCCCTTCCCTGCACCTTCTGTTTAAAGCCCCCTTCCCTTCCAGCCCCCATCCAGAAATCCTAGCCATACTTCCAGGACCACCCCAATCATCACCTTCATCCCCAAACTCCTTGGCTAGAATTATGCTTATTTCCTCTGTGCTCCCATAAATTCTACTCCATTATCCACACATTCAGTATCATATAATACCATAGTTTTGTGAATATGCTTTCTTTCCTACTAGGTGGTAAGTTCCATGTCTTGTTTATCCTTGTAACTCCTACAGTTATTTTACATTATTACAATGCCTTGACCTTAGTAGGTGTCCATTAAATGTTTGTGGAACTTAAATACCTAAAAGCCTTGTTGTTGAAACAGAACTAGAATTCAGGTCAGCTGATTCCCAGCTCCATATTCCTTTCCCAATACCATTCTATCTTTCTGACTTCTATGGTTCATTGTCATCCCATCTGAAGTACATTTGAAACCGCTAAGGAATTTTAAGGAAGGATGACTAAACAGAAAACAAATGCTGAAATTTATTTTCCATGTAGCTATTTAAGCCAAAGTGAATCTAATTTAGAGGCACTAAAATTTTGACTCTGAATTAAAAAACAAAACAAAACATGGTGCATACAGATCTAGAGACTTTTTTTTAGCTTCTTAGGGTTTGATTTTTGAGCTGCGCTTAATCTTTTAGGAGTCAAGTTGCCATGTTTCTCGGTATGCTGCAAATTTGTAGTCTGGGGATAAAAGAAAAAAGTGTGTGTGATTTTGCTTAATGGCTGACAGCAACATTTCTAGCCCCTAAAAATATGAGAGGGTTTAAACATTTGGGACGAGACCCTGAGACGAAGCATAATTCCTAACTATCCCAATCCTTCCCCTGCCTTCCCATCTTGAAAAAATATCTTAAGGAACTAGTGCTCTAAACTGGGCTTCCCCTTTGGTATTTGAAATTAAGTAAGTGAATTATACTCATGATACATGTTATACACAAGTATATGTAAAATGAGAGTAAAATTAAGTTACAGTATTTACAATATAGCAATAGCTAGTATCAATATGCACACATGAAAATTATTTTTGAGTGATGAACACTGATGTCTTAGGAAAAGGAAGATTTGACTGAGTTAAAACACATATGTTAGAGAACGGTTTAAGGTGGGGGCTGAAGGGAAGGAAATGGAGTGACTCTTTCTCTCCTAAACTAAGAAGGTGTTTTGCCACCTTCTCGTCATTGCAACTTAGAAGAGGGTAGCATTGCTATGAAGAATGTCCCATTGAGGTTTTCACAAATTCAAATGAAATGGGATGAAATTAAAGCCTTACATTTTACAGGAAAAAAAGGATGAAACTGAAGCACTAATTCATCTCCCTCTACTCCATCTCACTCTGAGCCTTACAGCAGTGACTGACCTGTGAATCTGACATGAATTGTAATATAGGATCATAGAAATGAAAGTAACCTCTGAAGTAGTTTCATCTACCTTCTATCCTTGGCAAGTAAGCCCCAAACCGTTACAAACAAAGAACTAGTATTTCAGAAACTTTCCCATAGGCAATTTTCCCCAGCTACAACCTAAATTCTACCTTACAGAATGGCATGGGCAATTTTTCTTGTGCTCCACAATGGAGACGTGAAAACAGTTTTTTGCCATAGCTAATGATCATAACCATTTCTGTATCACATGGGTTATATTTCTGTACTCTGGGGAGACAGCACAGAATAATGGGTAAGAATTCAGGCTTAGAGACAGATTAGTGCTTAAGCTACAGCTGTATCACAGGCAATTTACTTAAGTTCTCTAAGCCTCAATTTCCTCACCCATAATGTGGGAATGATAATACAGTCCAGCTGATCAAATTACTATGAAGAACAGTCTAGAACAAATGCTGTCCAATAGAAATATAATGAAAGCTGCAAATGTGAGTCATATATGTACTTTTAAATTTTCTAGTAGCCCCATTAAGAAAAGTAAAAAGAAACAGGTGAAATTAATTTTAGTAATGTATTTTACTCAACATATCCAAAATATCATTTCAACATGTAAAAAATATTAGTGAGATATTTTATTCCCTTTTTTGTACTAAGTCATCAAGATCCAATGTGTATTTTTTTTAAAATTATTTATTTATTTATTTTTGGCTGTGTTGGGTCTTTGTTGCGGTGCCCGGGCTTCTCATTGAGGTGGCTTCTCTTGTTGCGGAGCACGGGCTCTAGGCATGCGGGCTCAGTAGCTGTGGCACGCAGGCTCAGTAGTTGTGGAGCATGGGCTTAGTTGCTCCGTGGCATGTGGGATCTTTCTGGACCTGGGCTCGAACCCGTGTCCCCTGCATTGGCAGGCGGATTCTTAACCACTGCGCCACCAGGGAAGCCAACCAATGTGTATTTTACATGTACGGTTGGACTCAACTCAAACTAACCACATTTTAAGCACTTAATAGCCACCTGTGGCCAGGGGCTACCACAGTGGAAAGTCCAGGTCTAAAAAAAAGCTGTAAAGCATTTAGCATTATGCTAGGAATGTAGTGAATGCTAAAGTGTTGGGGCTTCCTTTGTTATCCTTAATATTCTTAGAGAACTTTGTAATCTTCCCAAAGCCTTCACTTCTCCAGACTGGCCCTGGCTATGATGCTCTTAGGAGTACCTGGATGGACTAGGTTACTCAAGCTGAGCCTTTCAGTTACTTCAAAGACCACTTCCTCGTGGCCACCCCCAACTATTGTCAGGAGAGGGCCACAAAAAGTGGGATCTACATGGAGAATATATCCACTGAGTGCCAATGACCTTTACATACTGACATGTTAAACCCCAAGAAAGAGGCACCACCACTAATCTGCCACCTTCTCATATAAATGGGACAGGATAGGACATTTGCTAAAGCAACCACGTGCTCCTATAATTTTCCCCTTGTAAGGATCCAGGTGCTATGCAATACATTGTGCTCAAAAGTTGGTTTGATAAATTAAACATATAGTTGGAGTGTGACCCAGCAATTCCACTGGTATACCCAAGAGAATTGCAAACATGTTGACACAAAACTTGTAAACAAATGTACACAGCAGCATTATTCATAACAGCCAAGAAGTGGAAACAACCCAAATGTCCATCAACTGATGAATGGATAAACAAAATGTGATAAATCCATACAATGGAATATTATTCAGTAATAAAAAGGAATGAGGTACTAATTCAAGCTACAGCATGGATGAACCATGAAAACATGATGCTCAGTGAAAGCCAGACACAAAAGGCCACATATTGCATGATTCTATTTACATGAAATACCCACAATGGGCAAATCCATAGAGACAGAGAATAGATTAGTGGCTTCCAGGGGCTGGGGGGAGGGGAGAATTGAGTGACTGCTAACAGGTATGGAGTTCCTTTTGGGATGCTGGAAATATCCTGGAACTGGATAATGGCAATGGTTGTACAGCACTGTGAATATACTAAAAACCACTGAATTGTTAAAAAAAGAAAGTTGATTTGTTGTCCTAGGGAAGCATGGTCAGATACACAAGTACTGCCAAATCCCCAGAATAGAGAGGTATTTGTAAGACTTTAAAAATAGAAGAGGGGGCTTCCCTGGTGGCGCAGTGGTTGAGAATCTGCCTGCTAGTGCAGGGGACACGGGTTCGAGCCCTGGTCTGGGAAGATCCCACATGCCGCGGAGCAACTAGGCCCGTGAGCCACAACTACTGAGCCTGCGCGTCTGGAGCCTGTGCCCCGCAACGGGAGGGGCTGCGATAGTGAGAGGCCCGCGCACCGCGATGAAGAGCGGTCCCCGCACCGCGATGAAGAGTGGCCCCCGCTTGCCGTAACCAGAGAAAGCCCTCGCACGAACCGAAGACCCAACACAGCCAAAAAAATAAATAAATAAATAAATAAAGTAGCTATAAAAAAAAACTTTAAAAAAAAAAAAAAAAAAATAGAAGAGATCACCTGTGCCCAAAATATTATTTGATAGGATATCATCTTTAACTACAGCACACATAATATCGTCTTTTCTCTCCTTACTCTTAAATTAAAATTGTTTTACATTTTAACATTAAGCATATTAACTACTAAGAGAGCACAAACCTCAAGGACACACACACATGTACATAAATATAAATGCATGTACCTATGTCAGAATTTTCTGAAAGAATGTACCTGTCACTCTTCTGTTCAAGGCTCTCCCATCACCCCCATCTCACCCTCAGGATGGCCCCACACGTCTCCAGTGCCACCTGCCTACCGTGTGGCAGGAGAGTGCAGCAGTTAAGACATGAGCCAGCCTGTGTAAAAGTCCAGGTCTCACTACTCACTAGCTTTACGACTTGGGTAACTTTCCTAACTCTTCTGTGGCTCAGTTCCCCTTTACAGTGGAAATGTAAGAGTGCCTGGGCTTGTGGCGAGGATTAACAGAATTAACATATATAAAGTGCTCAGGAGAATGCCTGACCTGTGGTAGATACTTTATAAGTGTTTTATAAATAAAAGTAAATAAATATTTAAAACCCTGTCCCGACAGCATGCCAACCTTGCTATAGAGCGTGCTTTCCCTCTGTCTGGAATATTCCTCACGATAGCTCCTTCCCTCTTTCCTTGTGCAAATATCACTCTATTCCTCTCCCTTGCTTGTTTCTGTTTGCAGCATTTATCACTTTCTAATATTCTATATGATAATTTGCTTTTGTATCTTCTTCGTGGCCCATCAACTCCTACTAGAAGGCAGGGATCTTACCTGTCTGTTTGCTACTCGGCCCTAAGCATCCAGGACAGTGTCTGCTGCAGAGAAGGCACTCCACCATGTTTTCTGAATGAATGAATGGACAGTGGTTACTTCTGGGCCGTGGCACTGGGGACGGGGATGGGAATGAGATATACTTTTCACTGAACATAAGCAAAAGGGTGCTTATGTTGTTGTCATAACAATGAAAAGTGTGAAATAAAATACTGAAAAATAAAGAGTATGTGGACCTGAGGAGAAGCTGGTAGCATAAAACAGGAAGACTTCAGGTATCTGTGATCTGTGTAAGGATGCTCCTGCAAGCCACCTTTAGACCTTACCCCTGAGTAAAAAGTGGAATGACACCTCAGAAATGGCGCACAGCCCTAGGCTTGAAGCACAGCATGCACACAGGTTAGGAAGAAGTCTTAATAAGACCTTCCGTATTGTGTAATATGTACCCTGTACCTATGGGTACAGTGAGAAAATTTTCCATGGCAAAAGGCCTGTTTCCAGCCACAGTAAACAGAAGAATTCGCTAAAGGTTGTTTGCCCTCTTCTACCCCTGCAGCCTGGACACGCAGGTGGCCATGGTGCGTGGGACTCCTCGGGCAGCGACAGACTGTCTCCACGGCCTGGGAAGAGTGGTCTTCTCCACTCCCTAATAGACCCTCTGGAAACCTGATAAGGATTACAGGATCCCATAGAAGAGCACTGGACTTCAAATGAACTGTTCTGTAAACTTATCCCAACTAGCTGGAGGTAAAACTCTGTCTTCAGGGTCTCCCACCTCTCTTTTCCATATCTCCTTTTCCTTCCCCGAGCTCTACTACCTCTGCTGTCTCCTGTCAGGAGAAAAATAACCAATGAGTCACTAGCCCCTTGAATAATGTATTACCCCTTCCATAGGATTTTACATTTAAAAAGTGGTCAATAGGAAAGAGATTATGATGATAATGTTAATAATGATATTACTAATATTGATGATGATGGCAATGATAGCTGATGATAGCAGTTATTGCTTATTGAATATTTACCGTGAGCCAGGTATTCTACTAAAAAGTGGATACAATTTATCTTATTTAATCCTCCAATAATCCAATGAGGTAGATATTGTCATACCCACATTATAGATGAGGAATGAAAAGGCACATAGTCATCAAGTGGCAGACAAGGGGTTTAGGAGAACTGTCTCTAAAAATTTTTGCCCTAAGGAATTCCATCATGTTATTCAAACAAATGGATTTCTAAGGTGGAAACTTTGACCCTGTAAGGAGAGAGCTGGGGAGAGTCAGACAATCACAGCACCCCTTAGTAACAATGAAATTGACCATTGAGGCTTGAAACTGCAAACAATCCACTGTGTCTATGACTGCCTGGGTTCAAATCCTGACCCTGACACTCACGAGATTACCTGGGGCAAGTCGCATAACCTCTGCACTTGAGATAATTGTTAGAATTCAATGAGATAATGCCATTGAAGTGCTTGCAATAGTGTGTGTGTGTGTGTGTGTGTGTGTGTGTGTGTATAGCATTCAGATACTGTGTATGTTGATTGTTATAAATCCCTACTATTAGAATAATTTATTTCTAGCTTCCAAATAACAGAAGTTCTCTTTCACCTGATTTTATAATGTAGTTGTTGGTCTATTTTCTACAGTTTTTAATTGGAAAGGTAGTGTAACAGTAGAATTTCAAAGCACAATACCTCAAATGCCATTTCCCTAACACAACAATTATTTTAATTTAGCATATTGCCTTCAAGTTTTGCTAATTCTGAGAAGCTACGTGGAGAGGGCACTATATTGAATCAGATTTGGATTTTTATCTTACTCTGTCACAAATTAGCTGTATAACCTCAGGGAAGTTACATAACTGCCCTTTGCCTTAGCTTCCCAAAATATAAAGTGAAGCGGTTAGACCAGATCACCTTTAAGATCCTTCTAGCTCTAACAGTCTGGATTTTTAATCTGTAATCTATTTTTTTTTTTTTTTTTTGCTTTCATGAGTCATATGAAATTGTATACATAAGGTACATGTAAGTTATGTTTGCAAGTTACTTAACTTTCTAAACTATATCAGGGAAATAAAACTTTACATATAATGAGTTCTGCAAAGGTAAGGTTATAACTAAAAACCCTAGAAATTTTAAAAGTAGCTACCGAATTACCAAAAAGCTATAAAAATTAATATTCAGTCATTATATGTATGTTTGCAACTAAAGTATTACCAATTCCACACGTTAATTTATAAGTAATACATTTAGTTTGATAAGGCCATTCTAAGCTTTGTTGATATACAGTTATTAATTCATAATATAAATATGAAAATGTTACATTAGTGTAGTTTTTCCATGAGGTATTCTTTTTTTTTAAAATAAATTTATTTACTTTATTTATTTATTTTTGGCTGTGTTGGGTCTCCGTTGCTGCGTGCAGGCTTTCTCTGGTTGCGGCGAGCGGGGGCTACTCTTCGTTGCAGTGCGCGGGCTCGTCATTGCGGTGGCTTCTCTCGTTGTGGAGCACGCGCTCTAGGCGTGTGGGCTTCAGTAGTTGCGGCACGCGGGCTCAGTAGTTGTGGATCGTGGGCTCTAGAGCACAGGCTCAGTAGTTGTGGCGCACGGGCTTAGTTGCTCCGTGACATGTGGGATATTCCGGACCAGGGATCGAACCCATGTCCCCCGCGTTGGCAGGCGGATTCTCAACCACTGCGCACCAGGGAAGCCCCAACCATGAGGTATTCTTAATTTTTAAAGTTTCTCTACAAGAAAACCAAAGAGGGAAGAACAAAGGAAAAACAGGAGTGACTCTACCTGACTTAGATCATACTGGCAGAAACATGTCAATGTGAATGTCTATAACTATTCATGGGATGAAGCAGCCACTCTCCTGCACTGCTGCTTGGTGTGTAACCTGGTATAACCCTTCTAGAAGCGACTGGACAATACTAATCAAGAGCTTAAATATGTTTCTACCCTCTGGCCAGGTAATTCCACTTATGGGAATTTGTACCAAAGAAATAATAATATGTGCACAAATGCTTTGTTGCAATATTATACATAACTATAAAGACCTAGTCTAGACCATCTTATTATACCAACTAGCAGAGGCACTATCAAAGACTCCTAGGGTCATGTCAAAAGAAGTCAGGAGCTAATTTGAAGATGCTGTCACAGGCCAAATAAAGGTTAATTTCAGCATTAATAAGAATAATAAATAAGATGTGTTGAAACAAATTAAATGTTTCAATTAATGAGTTTGAATGATAATTTAAAGACAAACAAACATAAAAAGCAAAATCACAAAACATCTATTTAGCCACCACTGGCACATGCCAGAAAATCAACTCAAGGAATAATAGGATTAAAAATATAGCCATTTTGCAATCCTTAATAAACTAATGACTCCAGGTAACAACATAAAAGAAGAGATTATTACACATTATGCACCTCTTAATGGCAAAACACATTACCTATGAAGCAGTCTTGCCAAAAAAAATAAAGAAACCACAACTGAATGTTAAACCCTGTAGATAGTTGCAGGTAATATAGAGGACAGAGGAACATGTTAAACTATACCATGAAGATGCATTGAGAGAAATCTAGGCTGTGGGAAGTTCTACAGGACAAACAACTTGGTTTCTTCAACAACTAAAGTGGAAGGAAAAAAAATATTTGAGTGGAAACCCATTTATATTTCAAGAGATTTAACAGACATATCAACCTTTAACAGACATATCAACCAATCTCATCATGTGAACCTTATTTGGATCCTGCTTCAAACAACCTATGAAAATAAATTATGGGGCTTCCCTGGTGGCGCAGTGGTTTAGAGTCCCCCTGCCAATGCAGGGGAGACGAGTTCGATCCCTTGTCTGGGAAGATCCCACATGCCGCGGAGCAACTAAGCCCAGTGTGCCACAACTACTGAGCCTGTGCTCTAGAGCCTGCGAGCCACAACTACTGAGCCCGCGTGCTGCAACTACTGAAGCCCGTGCACCTAGAGCCCGTGCTCCAAGCAAGAGAAGCCACCGCAATGAGAAGCCCGCACACTGCAACGAAGAGTAGCCCTCACTTGCCGCAATTAGAGAAAGCTCACGCACAGAAACAAACACCCAATACAGCCAAAAATAAATAAATAAAATATTTATTTTAAAAAAAAATTATGACATTCATGAGACAATTGAAATTCTGAACAATGACTTATTTCATATTAGTAACATATCATTGTTAATTAGTTTAGATGTGATAATGGTTGTTTTAAAAAGCCTTATCTTTTAAAGATCCATATTGAAATATTTGTGGATGAGATGATACAATTTCTGGAATTTGCTTTAAAATAGAATAAGTGGGAAAGAAGAGGGAATTGATGGGTTGGTTTGGTCATTATAGGTTGATAGGTACATAAGGTTCATTATGCTCTCTGTCTACTTTTGTTTATGTTTAAAATTTTCTATAATAAAACATTAATATACATTTACATATAATGGGTTTGTGTGTGTGTGAACACCCATTATAAGGGATACAGCAAAATATTGATGGTGATTATCTCTGGATGATAGGATTGTGGGTGATTTGGTGATTTTTATCTTTTTGTTTTTACTCTACTGTATATACTATATTTTTTACACTGCACTTATATTCTATGTAATCAGGAAAAAATTATTTTAAAAGAAAATGTTTTAAATTGTTTAACAATACCATTTTTACCATTCAACTAGAATTCACTTCTGATGTAATGAATAAAATAACTTTGTACTTTTAAAATATAATTGGGCCAGGCAAATTACTTAATATTTAATTATATTTAGTTTTGAGAGGGTACAGAAAATAGTTCATGGAAATATAAGGCTAAAGTAAAGTTTGAGGTCTGGAAATTCTCTCATTTGGTGTAATAGGGTAATCTTAAATTTATAGCTTAGGAGGAAACAGTTAATTTTTTTTCTCCTTCTTACATAACACAAAAACAACTGATCCAGTTTGGCACAAACTTTCTCCTCCAAAGTCACCTTTGTGCTGAAATTCAGCACCTCAGGTTTCAGTCAAACAACTTGCAGATGAGAAAAGGTTTCTTAACAAAATTTTCTTGTAATTTTACTATCGTGTTAGTTCCTGGCAACTTGGGAGAGGCCTTTTTTCATAGTTAAGTGGGTCGGGGGAATGCTTCTTTCTCTTACTTTCTAATATGCAGAAGAGCAAGCAGTTTAAATCATTCCTTTTGTATCGCTTAAATAAATGTAAGTCCAAGACAGTAGTTGCAATTAAGAAAAAGATAGTTAATGGGTATTTTTAGCATATTAATAGTTAATACGAGGTACTGCAGAGTTTTGTCAATTATGAGAAAATTAGTCCTTTAAGATCAGAAAAAAAATTTAAAAACTAACATAAATGCAATTATATTTTGTAATTACATGTAGACTTACAATAATTATACCATGATCTGAATGTTCTATAATCAGATAACTGTCCCTTCTTCATTTATTTTGAAATAAAGACTTTTCATTTATCTAATTTTCCTTCTTCCTTTTGTTCACATGTAATTTTCTCCTACAGAAACCACAGTCAGCTCCTGTTATGAAATATATTAACAGATTATCACTTAAATAACATTTTGTTCTGAATGTAGGATTTAAAACAAAGTCATTGGTAGATGTAGTTTATTCATTTGGAAGTGAAATTTTCTGACTTAAAACTGGCTAGAGACAGATAATGTCAATTTGGGTTCATTTGTCCATTTGAGGTTCCACGGGTAGTTAATTATACGCTTCACATAAATTCAGCCTTCACTTGCAACTATGTGCCAGGCTTTGCACTAAGTATTTTCATATATATAATCTCAACTATTTACATAATTATAATAACACTGTGAAATAGTTATTTTGGAGAGAGGTTAAGTTGTTTGCTCCAGGTCAGACAGTAATCTAATTGATTGCAAATCTTATGTTACTACTTTTAAGTTATGAACATTGGTGATTGAGAGCATTTGTAGCAGTCTTTGGTGCCTAGTATGGAGCCTTGGACTAGAAAGTATGTCAAGTCAGTTCGAAAGCTGATATTCACTTGTCTCATTGTAAAAACAGAGTTCTCTACCTCCCCCTGCACCCCGACCCACTCCAGAGGATGTGCAGGAGATGCAACGTGCTTCATACTGCTTCATGCGTGGAGCCAGCTAAGATGGACCATCTCTCATGAAGAAGAGGCATCAAGAAGAAGGGAGAGGGCAACCTGTTCACAGCAGCAAAGCAGTGCTAGCTTTCTGCCTTGATCTTATAACAAATTTAACAAGGTACAGACATCTTTAAGCCTGGGAATACACAATGTTTTGATTCGTTGACCAACAAACTAAAGGTCAACCTGAGAAAGTTGATTCTTGACATATTTCCACCAAGGGTCACTTGTTTCCATCCCAATGGACTCAAAGTTAAGAATTAAAAACCTCAACATTAGTAAATTATATGTTTGGAATACTGAGACTTCTAATTAGACGTACATCCCCAGTGCCAGTAGAGCCCACTCTGTTCGTTTACTCATTACTCATAACCTCATGTAAAACTGTTTGTTTGGGATGTGGTTTTTTTTAAAAAGCCATTTACCTTCAGGCTTAGTTAAAGAATGGAATATGTGAGAAAAGAATTTTCCAACTTTTGTTGACTCAGTGATGAAAAGGAAAAATATGTTTATAAGAATTTGGCTGCTTCGTAACTCAAAAATAATTGATCTAAGAAACTTGAAATTTCACATGTTAAATGCTAAATCCAATTATAAATTTCAAACACAATTTTCCAAAGCATATCCTTGTTCTAGCTTATTAATATTACAGAATCATTCTGATGGGCATCAAATTATTAACTGTTTTTATAAGAGTGTACTAGAAATTACTACTAGGAATATTTTATTTGTGGAAACATAAATACAGCTTATATAACACCTTGTAAGTGGACTTGAACTAAAGGATCTTAAAAATAAATAGGAACAACAAAAATAAAACATGACTAACTCTCCAGCCACCATCAAAACAAATGTTTCCAAGGACCTGAAGCCAAGAAAATAGAAATTTATAAACACAAAGGCTAAGATAAATCAGTTGCATCTCCTAGGTCTCCATACATGACAAAACAAAACACTGAAAACCAACCAAAACCAAAAAACCCCACTTGCTGTGAAGGAAAGAATGTTGAAGAACATTGACCTTTTCTGCCCTCTGCCTACCACAGAAATCCCCACCCACTGCTGATTTTTATTTTTTATTTATTCTTGGCTGTGTTGGGTCTTTGTTGCTGCGCACGGGCTTTCTCTAGTTGCGGCGAGCAGGGGCTACTCTTTGTTGTGGTCCTTGGGCTTCTCATTGCGGTGGCTTCTCTTCGTTGCGGAGCACAGGCTCTAGGCACGCAGGCTTCAGTAGTTGTGGCATGCGGTCTCAGTAGTGTGGCACACGGGCTTAGATGCTCCGCGGCATGTGGGATCTTCCCGGACCAGGGCTCGAACCCATGTCCCCTGAATTGGCGGGTGGGTTATTAATCACTGCGCCACCAGGGAAGCCCCAGTGCTGATTTTTAAATTATTGAATCTCCAAAAATTATGGGAGATGGATGTCTTAAAAATGCAGTAGATTCAATCACATAGGTCATATCCTTATTAGCTGAAGTAGTAATTACTGAGGGAAGGCTAATCTACTTCATTCATTTTAATAACCAATTCTTTCTCAGATTTACCACAGAGCCATATCAACCTAATTATTAACGTACAGTAATATTGTATTGAACTATTTTTCAATCCAAGAATTTTTATTATGGAGAGAATACTTGGATAATTTAAGCAATTATGTGCTTCATTTCTCCTTTTCTGTAACTCCATTCTTGCTTATGTATAAGGTATTGAATTTAACTTGCTTCATTCTTGATGTTTCACATCTTGTCATCTTCTTTCAGAAAAATTTAAACTAAAGTTTAAAAGGCTACAGGGTAAGTGTTGGTGGCTAATTCCTATGTATAACAAATCATAGTCCCTAGAGCCCAGACTGCTGCCCTGGAGAACAAGAGGCCAAATTCTGGCTGCCCTGAAAAACCCTGCATATACAACTAATGCATATTCTAGATTTTACCATACCTCTCCCAAAACACTTTCAGGGATGCCTGACCTACACAACCTCTCCCTGCAGCCAGGCACACACCATTTCTCTCATTTGGATGTAATATTGCTAAAGAGCAAGGTCACTTGAAAGAAAGCTGAACTTGCAATCAGAATCTAAGTGTGAGTTCCAGCTCTTCAGGGCACCAGTTACAGGTAATTTAGTGCACTGGGTAAGTGCGTGCCTGCTAAAGCCAGAATGGGTTGGTGCAAACCCTGGTTTTTCCACTTTCTAGCTATGTGACTCTAGGCAAATTATTTAAATCTTGTGCCTCAGTTTTCTCATTTGTAAAGTGGTAATAATATTAATAATGACCTCGTAGAGTTGTGAAAATGAAACATCTTAATATGGCTTAGAACAGAACCTCAGGTAGCCTAAGCACTCAATAAATGTCAGCAATTATTATTGCTAGCTGAATGACCTTGGGGAGCTCACCTAACCTCTATGATAACTCTATTTGATCTCATGTCCAAAAAGGGATCATGACTTCATATGGTCTTTATGAAGACCAAATAAACTCATGCAACGTATGTGACAGTCATTTTGAAAACATAATCAAGTATTGGACAACTCCTTCAACCAAGCAGAATCAATTCCTTTCCGCTCTGTCCCTGTAATACTTAAAACATATGAATACACCTGCTAAGCACTTGTCACACTGTATCATAAGAATTTGCTTACCTGTCCATCTCCCCCACTAACAGTGCATCCTCTGATTCACCTCTGCACCCTCAGCACGTTGGACATACCTGGCACAGGACAGGTACTCAATAAATATTTGTTTAAATGAATATTGTCCAAACAACTGAGCAGGAATTCATAAGGCCTCTGGCAGGAATGATGGATTATCACTTTTTGCCAAGTATCCTCAGTAGACCACCCAGAAATGTGCTTGTTTTTCCTCAGACACAATATATTGAGATTCTGTCATTTCTAATGCAGCTTGTGTGGTTGCATTCACTCATTCTTTTCCCTTAATAAATACGCTGGGCTCCATACAGTGTACCACAAGTGGCAACTGTCCAGGTTAATTTAGCGCCGCATACTATGCAGAAAGAACCTATTTAGTACAGAATCATTTACAAGTGGAGATAATAAGCTCCTGGGTTTGATTACTTCATTAGAGTGGTAGAATCTCAGGGTGGGAAAG
The DNA here is from genome assembly GCF_949987535.1 of Balaenoptera acutorostrata. Lineage (NCBI taxonomy): Eukaryota > Metazoa > Chordata > Mammalia > Artiodactyla > Balaenopteridae > Balaenoptera > Balaenoptera acutorostrata. The sequence goes on from NC_080070.1 coordinate 22,454,734, forward strand.
AGTGGTTTTTTAGAAGTGGGAGTCCTTATAGAGCAATAAGTTAAAGTTGAGGATCTGACTGCCTAAGTTAAAATCCTTCCTCTGCTATGTACAAGGTGTAAGACCTTGGGCAAGTTACTTAACCCCTCTAAGCCTCAGGTTTCTCATCTCTAAGATGGAGCTAGTAAGATTGATATATTAAAAATAATAACCCAGGGACTTCCCTGGTGGCTCAGTGGTTGGGAATCTGCCTGCCAATGCAGGGGACATGGGTTCGAGCCCTGGTCCGGGAGGATCCCACATGCTGCAAGCAACTAAGCCCGTGCACCACAACTACTGAGCCTGTGCTCTAGAGCCTGCAAGCTACAACTACTGAAGCCCGCGCGCCTAGAGCCCGTGCTCGGCAACAACAGAAGCCACCACAATGAGACGCCCACGCACCGCAGCAAAAGAGTTGCCCCCGCTCGCCGCAACTAGAGAAAGCCTGTGCGCAGCAACAAACACCCAACGCAGCCAAAAAATAACCCACATTAATCACTTTTTATGGTACCTACCATAGAGTAAGCACTTAGTATGTGTTTGCTACTGTGATTAACCCAATCCCTCACCGCGGTGTTTGAACTTCCATCACAAGTGTATTCAGGACATGAGGCATGAGTGCCCAGCTTTTGCTTGAATACCATCAGGGTCAGGGAACTTACAACCTCCACCAGTTGTCCACTTGATTACTGGGCAAAACAGAATTGTTGATAAATTCTTACAGGTTGTAATATACATACTTACATCTTCTACTCAAGGGTCTTCCATCTGTCATTTGGGATTACCCAGACGAAATCTAATCTCTCCTTGCAGGACAGCCCCTTTAACTTCGGAAGGCAGCTACATGTGCTAGCTATCACCGTCCTCCTCACACACCCACACCGACTCTTAGATCCTTTAATCATTTCTGATATGACACTGATTACAAGATCCCATTTTACCCTTTTTACTCTTCTTGAATAACCTTTTGTTTATCAATGTCTTTCTTCAAGGCTGAAGATCAGAATTCATAAAACAGAGCAAATGTGACCTGATCACCAGTGAGAACTAGAGAACTACTCCCCGACTTGAACACTATATTTCTATTAATACAACAAAAGATTGATTTTTGTTTTGTGGAAGTTACATCACACTGTGTTGACTCATCATCTACTCACAATCAAGAGAAGGCTCTAAATCTTCCTACGTGAGCTATTGTAAGTCACCTTGTCCCCAACCTGTACTTGTACAATTGAACTTGGAGATCTTTGAGTACTTTATATTTGTCCCTGGTAAACTTTATATTGTTAGATGTGATTCATTATTATATTTTTTCAGGATTTGATAAGGGGGAGGAGAATCCTGATTGCATCATCCAACTTATTTGTTATCTTTTCTAGCTGTGCGTCATCTGTAAATTCGTTCAGCGCTCGGTCAATGTTATCATCTTAGCCATCAATCAAAGTGTTAAGGGGAACAAAGCTGCAAACCAGATTTGCATTAGATTCCTAGAGGCCTGGGTGTGCATCAGCCTCTTAAAATTTTTTTTTAAAAGATACCATTCATTCAATCAACAATATCTATTGAGTGCCTACCATGTACCAGTTATTGTTCCAAGTGCTGAGCATATATAGTGGTTAACAAAAAAAAAATCCCTGTCCTCATAAAGCTTACATTCTAGTTAGGGGATAAGCAATAAACAAATATGAAGATAAATAAATAATAATAAGGTTTTTTTAAGTGAAAAACTAAAGCAGGGAGGGGGTTCACGAATGTTGACAGTAGAGGTGGAGTGAGCAGTTACCCTTATGCAGTGTGGCTAAAGCAGAGTTGTTTTTGAAGTTTGATTGCACTGTTCATGCCCTGCATTCTTATTGTGCATCTGGCCCAAAAGGTGTCCCAGAGTGGGAAGCAAGTCTTTCTGGTTTCTCAAAACTCACTTTTTTCTGTGTGGAATCATATTAGGAAAAAATCAATAGAACGATGATAAAGAATTTAGATAGCCATGAAATAAAAAAGAAAATTTGAAAGGACATAATACCTCAAGAGACTTTGCAACATTTCTTCATATGCATAGGATATTCAAACATTGTGAGGCCAGCTAGACTAGCAGGGAAGCTGGTCATACCTCCTGATCAAGACTCCAGAGAGAGACTAAAAATTATTGCTCTACAAGTATAGTATATGGTTGAAAATGAAACAATAGAGGAAAAAACAGAAAAGCTAACACTTACCTTATTCCAATCCCCATGTTCTCAAGTATGGAGTGGGTTATGAATCCAAAAGTTTATGGGAAGTCAGGAGGATGGAATGCTTGGGTGACCCCAAAACATGGCTCAGAGAGTCTGGATATTGAACTCTGGAAAAGAAGCCCATAAGAGACAGATTTGAAATCTACCTCTATTAACTACTCTCTGCTCATGATTCTAATGTTGATAAATTCTTCTGAATAGTTTTAGATAATCTTCAAATCCCTTTGATGTTAGAGGGACTTGATAAATCTTTGTTTTGTAAAATCCTAATTGCAACCTCTGATTGGAAATTTATTTTCTACTCTCACAGTGATACTTCTAATATTTATTTTCATTCACTGAGCATCCATTTTGTACCAGATACTTTGTTGGTGCTACGAGTACAAAGGTGAATAGGATAAATATGGTTCCTGCTCACAGAAACCTTCCAGTAGAGCTTGCAGTAGAGGGCAAGGTAGAAACGGGAAAGGCAGCTCCGATAAAGCAGTGTGTTATGAAGAGAAGAGTACCAAGAGCTCTAGGAGGGACATCTAACCCCGAATTTGGGAGAATTGGAAGTTAGTGACTTCTACGTGGAGACTTACAAGGTACGAGGAGTTAGTCAAATAAAGAGGTGGGGCAGATCTGTCTCAGTGGAGGAAGAGTGGATGCACGTTTTGAAGGTGACAGAAATCACTGATTATCTGAGTACTGAAAACAGTGCAGGATAGCTGAGACAGAGTGGTCAGAGATGAGACTGGAAAGGTAAACAGAACCAATTTCTACAGAGCCTTACAAGCCAAGTCATAGAGGAGGTACAATCTACTGAAATCTGTGATTGCTTGAATACTGGAGTTTTGAAGGGAAGAAGTCAAAGCTGCCCCTCAGGTTTTTGACTTGAACAGCTGGGTGGACAGTGGCATCACTCACTAAGGCTCTTACTAAAGGGATGAGACCAGCCGTGGTCATGTTTGGTTTGAAATGCCTGGGGAATACTCTCTGGGCACGAGTAGGCAGGTTGATCTTGAAGTCTGAGAATACAGGCTTAGGAAGCATCAGTACACGGTAGGCAACAATAGAATCCAAGGGGATGAAAGCGATACACTGGGAGAGTGTCACCGAAGAGAAAAGGGCTCAGAAGAGAACCCAAAGGAGCACCAAAACTTAAAACATGGGCAGAGAGGGACTTCCCTGGTGGTGCAGTGGTTAAAAATTGCCTGCCAAGGCAGGGGACACGGGTTCGATCCCTGGTCCGGGAAGATCCCACATGCCGCGGAGCGACGAAGCCCGTGAACCACAACTACTGAGCCCGTGAGCCACAACTACTGAAGCCTGCGTGCCTAGAGCCCGTGATCCTCAGCAAGAGAAGCCACCGCAATGAGAAGCCTGCGTACCGCAATGAAGAGTAGCCCCCGCTCACTGCAACTAGAGAAAGCCCGCGCGCAGCAACAAAGACCCAATGCAGCCAAAAAATAAATTAATTAATTAATTAAAAAAAAAAACAAAAAAAAACATGGGCAGAGAAAGGATCCCTGAAAAAAGTACAGCCAGAGGGACAGGAGGGAAACAAAAAGAGTGAGATATCATAGAGAACAAGGGGAAAGCACATTTCAACAAGTAGGTTATGGTCAACAAAGGTAAATGCTGTCAAGAGATCAAGTAGGAAAAGCCTGAGAAGCACCTATGGAGGGAGAACCACGGAGTTATTTGACCAGCAGCTGGGTGACAGCGGGGTCAGTGGAGGCAGAAGGCAGGTCACAGCAAGCTGAGGAATAAGTGGAACCAGTGAATGTAGACAACTGTTTCAAACAATTTGCTTTAAAAGTAGAAGATATAATCCCTAGATTTTCTTCCCAAAGGTGGGGAAATGGTGCCACTGCGAAGGCTCCCTCACCACCTTTACATTAGCTCAGTTACCACGTGGCGATGCTCTTGGTAGGCATGGCCTTTGTGTTGGGCTGTGGTCTTGCAACTGGTGCTGGAAGTGGCTAAAACTGTCCAGTAAACCAAATCTGCCTTTCGTGCTCTCCTCCTGACTCCTCTTCTGCACCTGCCCCTTCTCTAGGCCTCTAAACTTCACACAGGCTTCCTGGGCTCTGACCTCTCTGAGCAGCCCACCAATGAAATGACCTTCATGGGTATCGATAAAAACCTGATCAGACACAACTGTCACACCTATTGCCATGGCTCATGTATTGGGACCAGTCAGAGGGAGGAGAGAGGAGTCTGGTCACCTTGGAGCAGACAGCTGGCCCACAGCTGGCTAGGCAGGGGTCATCTCTGAGAGCAAAATCCAGCAGCCAAAAGCTCTGGATTTGGGTTGGGGGAAAACAGATGATCACAACTACCAGCAGTGCTGAGGTTGGTCCTAGGGAGTGAAGGTGAGCCTAGCTACAGTGGGTGAACACTGTAAGGGCTTTGGATGAGAGAGGAGGAGCAGGCAGCAGTCAGAGAACAGGGACCAGGAACTAGAAGTAGGCTGGAGCTATTATGCACACAGAGGCCAGGCACAACTGTGCTGGACAGGTGGCCCTGTCACCACCGGCTCTGTTACCCTGAATCCTCCACTGCGTTGTTTCAGTTCTCACACCTTCATGACAATGAAGTGACATTTCTGACGTTCACGACGACTCCCAAAATCTTATACCCTCAACCCCTCTTAGTAACCTGTATTCCAAGGAGAAGATAGGGAAGCTCTGGCCTGGATGGTGCAAACAGGGAGCGCACAGAGGCAATGGCAGTAACTAACCCGAAAAGGTTGCAGTAATAGCTACCCCGAACCTAAGAACTAGTAGCTGAATTAGCCCTAAATCAATAGCAAAACTGGCTGCACGGCTTGATTAAATGAAACATTATTTCTCAATTGTAATCATTCCAGGATATCTATGTTCTCTAAAATGCACACTATGACTGAACTGAAAGGCTTAACTGTCTTCAGTTTGTGATTACTGCACAGGGAGGAGATAAAAAGCAGTGGTAAACATCAGATAAAGACAATATTTTTGTCTTGTGCACAGACTAGCTAAGCTGCACAAACTGACTTTTCAGCTGAAGATTTTTTTTTTTTTTCATTTTACTCGACTCAATAATCATTTACCCACTGGATATTGCTTGAGGGGCAGAGTTTTCATCTAATTCTCATTTAACGAGATTGAAAAGGAAAAACTAAATAATAATATCCCATTTGTGTATAGTGCTTGTCTTTCAAAGAAGACATCATAACCCATTTTATACTATCTAATTTACATTAACAACCCTTTTATAGTGTAAATACTAGTAAGGGCTATTATCATTTATTATTATCATGCATACAAAGTATGCATAGAAGAAACTGAGGCATGCGGGAATGAAATGACTAGTTCAATGTAACTTCCATTTTAAAGGTGTAATAGCTGGTTTTTCCTTTTCTTTTTTTTGTTTTGTTTTACAATGAAGCCATGCTTTAGATAAACATGCTTATAAAGGTGTACCTTGCCCTTAAATTTTAAGATGAAAAATACCTTGCTTAAAAGAAATCACAAGGGGTTTCCCTGGTGGCGCAATGGTTAAGAATCCGCCTGCCAATGCAAGGGACACGGGTTCGAGCCCTGGGCCGGGAAGATCCCACATGCCGCGGAGCAACTAAGCCCGTGTGCCACGACTACTGAGCCTGCGCTCTAGAGCCGCGAGCCATGACTACTGAGCCCGCGCGCTGCAACTATTGAAGCCCGCGCACCTAGAGCCTGTGCTCCGCAACAAGAGAAGCCACCACAATGAGAAGCCCGCGCACCACAAGGAAGAGTAGCCTCTGCTTGCTGCAACTAGAGAAAAGCCCGCGCCCAGCAACAAAGACCCAACGCAGCCAAAAATAAAATAAATAAATTAAAAAAAAAAAAAAGAAATCACAAGGGCCAAAATGTTCATTCTGTTCCACAGATCAAATCTCTCTCCCAAATCTAGATGAAAACCAATCAATTCCTATCACCCAACTCATTTTAATCAGCACAGTTCTCACCACCTTGTGCCACACATGTTACGAGTCGTTTGTGTGTATCACTCTCCTCTTTACATGCATTATGCTACAGTAATCTTGTCATCTCAATTGGACTTGGAAAGTACCATTCCATGGCTAATTCTGTGTATATGTAAAGTCACTGACACTTTCATGTTTGTGTGAGCTTCCATCTGTGGGTAACATTTTTCTAATCTTTTCATGTATTCATCCACTCACTCATTCATTTATTCATACTCTCAAGCACTCATGCATCCATTCAACAAACATGGATTGTGTGTCCAAAATGTGCAAACACTACTCTAGATGTAAAAGATAGAAATAGGAAGACAAAATCACTGACTTCAGGAAACTCAGCCCAATGAGGGAGCCAGAAGCTGTAGCTAAGTGTGGTTGGTGTAGAGATGGAGTGACACATGAAAATAGTCTGGGGAGCACAGAGAGGGGATTGATCTCTGTCTGAGAGGGTGAGGAAGGCCTCTTAGATCTGAGCATGCCAGGAAGAAGGGGATTTGGGTATCCCAGGTAGAGGGCACAGCACAAGCAAAGGCACGTATAAGAGCATCCTGTGCATTTGGGGAACCACAGGAAACATGGTATAACAGGAGGTTCTTCAATATTCTATAACTGGTTCTATTCCATAATCCAGGCCCTAGATGTCAACATAAATAATTCTATAAAGGGAAATATATGGTCCATGGGTTGTCTTCAGTCATGCAAGTAAAAACACATTCTACATGGGATCTGTATCAAAGTACTTTTTGAAACTCTGACAATTTGAAAAATGTCACATAAGTAACAGCACAAAATCAAAGCTTGGGTCTGGTCTACCCAAAGTTTGTATTCTCCATATTTCATCTCTAGGAGGCAGCAGGTAAGAACAGCCTACCTATTCATCAAATACAGGTAGGTGAATACTTAGTCCACCTCCATTATGATTTCAGTATAAAATTTTTATATAGAAATACTTCCAAATACAGCATTTCCAAATGCACTACATTGTGTGAGTCAGATATTTCCTGTTTACCTCTTCCCAACCATTCAGCCTTGGTGCTGCCCAGCCTCCAAAAGCATGAGAGCCAGCCTTATAGACTTCTTATCAGCACCTCTACACACCAGCAAGAGGTGTTGGAAATAGTCTCTGAAAATTCTACACCCAAGTGCCTGCAGGGACAGCTCTTCCCTGAAGCTTCTGAGAAGTCCTGCATGAAGGCCTTTGTGAACCAGGTCAGTAATAGATAAAATGCAACCATTACAGAGAACTCACATAGAACCTTCCCTAGACTAACTCTACTGCCTTGGTAATCCTACTCTGAATTGCCTTGTCACTTAAGAAAAACTTTGCACCACCAAATTGCATCCTTGTTTCTATTTGGAAACTTTCCAGAGACTGTGTAAGAGTTCAAAATAACTAATCTATTTTGGTTCCTGACCAATTATAGAATCCTCTCTAAGACATCTTTTTTTTTAACTTGGCCACGCCACGCGGCTTGTAGGATCTTAGTTCCCCGACCAGGGATCGAGCCTGCGCTCCCTGCATTGGAAGCACGGAGTCTTAACCACTGGACCGCCAGGGAAGTCCCTCTAAGACATTATTTCTTCATTCATCTACTACTTCACCCATTCAAAGAACATCAACTTCCTCATTTCGGACTCTCCTGAAGCCAATCCAGTCAGCCTTTGTCCCCCATTCTTCTACTGCAAACACACCTGTGAAGGTTGCAGTGACCTCTTTGTTGTCAAATCCAGTGGTCAGTTGTCCATCTTCACCTTACTGCCCTCTCAGCAGCTACTTGGCAGTAATGATCAGTCCCTTTTTGTTGAAACATTTTCTTCACTTTACTTCCATCACACCACACTGGCTTTCCTTCTACCTCATTGTTTATTCCTTCTCAGTTTCTTTTGGTGGGTCCTTCCTGATTTCTGAATGCTGGGAGCCCCCTTGGGCTTGGTTCTCTGCAATTTCCCATCCAGTCCATTGCTTTATTTTATTTTATTTCTTAAATTTTTATTGGAGTATAGTTGATTTACAATGTTGTGTTAGTTTCAGGTGTACGGCAGATTGAATCAGTTATACATATACATATATCCACTCTTTTTTAGATTCTTTTCTCATATAGGCCATTACAGAGTACTGAGTAGAGTTCCCTGGGCTATACAGTAGGTCCTTATTAGTTATCTATTTTTTATATAGTAGTGTGTATATGTCAATCCCAATCTCCCAATTTATCCCCCCCGCCACTTACCCCCTGAAAACCTTAAGTTTGTTTTCTACATCTGTAACTCTATTTGTTTTGTAGGTAAGTTCATTTGTACCTTTTTTTTTCAGATTCCACATATAAGCCATATCATATGATCCACTGCTTTAAATACCGTATCTTTTGTCCTAATGACTTGGAAGCTGCAGAGGGGGTTTCTTTTCCTAGAGGCAGTGAAGTTTGGGTTGGGCACTGAAGGAGGAAATGAGTTGGCTGAGGAGAGAAGATACTTAGGTGAATAGGATGGGGAAAGGCACAAAAGTGTGAAAAGGCAAACTGTGTTCAGAGAAGAGAGGGAAGTCTGGTGTGGGCTGAAAATAACTGGTAAGGTAGGATGTAGCCATATTGAGAAGAACCTTGATTTACAGCTAAGGAACTTGGACTTTACACTGAAGACAATAAGTATGAAAGGTATCAGAGGTTCCTAAATAGGGAAGGGATGTGATTATTCATACTAAAAATAAATACATAAAAATTTAGTAGCAAGACGATGGCTGAACTAGAGTAAGGGGAGACTGGAGCCAAGAAAGCCAATTAGAAGGTCACTGTAATAGTCTAAGGAAAGGATTATGGTCTGAATCACCATAGCAGCAGCAGGATGAAAAGTAGTGACAAATCCAAGGGAGATTTAGAAGTAGCATTGAGGACATAGTTATTGATTAGATAGGCATTTGGGAGTAGGGGAGAGAGGCCAAGGTTGAAGTGTAATGATATTAACTAAGCTAAATAGGAGAAGGAGAGCAAGAGGGTGGGGGGAGGAGGATGAGTAGCATATTAAATTTGCAGTGATTATAGGATATCCAATGGCAAATGAAAGACACGTCTGCAGATCGGGAGAGAAGTTTGGACTGAATACATAGGTTCAGAAGTCAGTGTCCACTGGTAGTTAAGTCCTCAGAATGGATGGGATATCCTGAGGAGGGCATACAGTGAGAAGAGTGCCAAGACCTTGAAAAAAAAAAGCATGCAGGCAGCTGTCAGAGGAAGAGGAGCCAGGGGAGGAGACTGGGAAGGAGCAGAGAGATAGCATAAGAATGGGACAGAGGTCTGCAAGTGAAGGGAGAAGAGACCTTCAAAGAGGAAATGATCAACAGTTCTCTCTGGGGTAGGATGAGTGATAAGGTTTGGTAATTAGATCTGATAAGCACAGTTTCTACAGCGTTAGAAGGCAGACTGGAATGGATCAAGTGAAGACTCCTCTTGGAAGGTTGGCTGTTAAGGGAAGCAGGTAATGGCTGGGAAGAAAATGGAGTTGGGCAAGGTATAGAAATTTTTTTATGAAATGGAAGTCTTTAGTATAACAGACAGACAGCTAGTTTCTGCTTAAACAACTCTTGTGAGCTCACTACCCCACAAGGCAACCTTGTTGCATTTTTAACTAGCAATTGATCATCCTGCACAGTTCAACATATATTTGTTGAGTGCCTGCTCTGTCTAAAGCATTGGGCTTGCCATTTCAGTATCTAAAAAGATATTCACGACACGGTCACTTACTGAGGTGGATTTAAAATATTCAAAACTCATAAAGAAGAAAATCAATCGTAAGTCCACTATTGAGATATTACCACTAACAATATTTTTCTGTGTATCCATGCAGTCTTTTTTTCTGAGCAGATATATTTAAAAATAAATTACCAACATTTTCTGATATCATGACATCTTCCATAATCTTCTTTTTACTGGATGCATAGATTTCATCAAAGGAATATATTACAATTTATAGAATACTTCTTTTTGGACCCTTAGGTTATTTCCAAGTGTTCAATATTATAAAGAAGGCATGCTCTACTAAATATTCTTCTACATTAAATTTTGTGAGTGTTTCTGGTTATTTTCTTAGGATAAAGTCTTAAAAATGAAATTACTGTGTTAAATAGTTTGCACACATTAAAATTTTTTTATACACAATGCCAAATTGCTCTCTAGAATGCTTGAAGCAATTTACATGCCCCATATCGTATAAGCGTGTTTATTTCCCTGAATCTTTATTCATGGAAGTTATCATTTTAAAGTTTTTGACAATTTGTTAGGTACAAAGACATCTGGTTTTGCTTAATATTTCTACTATGGAGTCTTCACTTGATCCATTCCAGTCTGCCTTTAATTACTACTAAGACTGGACCAATCGAATTCCTTTTTTTCTTTTTGCCTTTTCATGTTCTTTACCCACATGGCTTTCGTGTTATTTACCCACACTTCTTTTGAAATGTTATATTATTCTTATAAATTTGTAAGAGCTCTTTATATATTAAGGACACTACCCTTTGTCACATATATATTTGGTTGCAAAAGTTCTAGTCTCTCATTTATATTTTAATTTTGTTTGTGGTACTGTTTCATCTACATAAACTAAAAAGTTTTAAGTTGTCAAATCTATAAATGTTTTTCTTTTACAAATCATAAACCTTTATTTTTTCACTCAGATTTTTACCACTCTAAGGTCAAGAAATGCTTACACCACTTTCATCTTTTCCAGACATATCACTTCTCTTGTATGGGTCATTTTTCATATTTAACTCTTTAATCCATTGGAAATTTATTCCATTCCTTATAAATTTTATTTTATTTATTTATTTATTTTTGGCTGCACTGGGTCTTCGTTGCTGTGCACAGGCTTTCTCTAGTTGTGGAGAGCGGGGGCTACTCTTTTTTGCTGTGTGTGGGCTTTCTCTAGTTGCAGAGAGCAGGGGCTACTCTTTGTTGCCGTGCACAGGCTTCTCATCGCGGTGGCTTCTCTTTGTTGTGGAGCACAGGCTCTAAGCGCACAGTCTTCAGTAGCTGTGGCACTTGGGCTCCGTAGTTGTGGCTTATGGGCTCTAGAGCACAGGCTCAGTAGTTGTGGCACACAGGCTTAGTTGCTCCGTGGTATGTGGGATTCTCCCAGACCAGGGCTTGAACCCGTGTCCCCTGCATTGGCAGGTGGATTCTTAACCACTGCACCACCAGGGAAGTCCCCTATTCCTTCTTAATCATGTTTGTTCTATCCTTTTGAATCAGAGATGATGCTTTGGTTTCAAGAAAGAGAAATCTAACTCAAATTGGCTTAAACAAAATATTGAATTTATTGCCTCCTGTTAGTAGAAAAGTTCAAAGGCTTCAGGGCCATGTATGGTTAGGTGGCTCACACAATGTGGAGAGGACCTTATGGTTCCCTCTTCATTTCTTTGCTTTAGTCCCTGGTGACAGCTCCATTCTCCCAAGAGACTCTCCCCTCCTGGTCCCTAAATGGTGTCCAAGAACTCCCAGGTTACATGCTTCTGCATTCACTTCTAGAGGAAAGTGTCTTTGTCTTAGCACAAAAATCCTGACATTCCCTTTCTTTGATTGGACTGACTTAGGTTACATGCCCATATGTGAAGTGGTCACTGGGGCCAAGGGGATGAAATTCACTCATTGACTTAGTCTGGACCACATGCCCTATCTCCTGGAGATAAAGGCGGAGTCAGCTTTCTCAAAACTACATGGATGTCCTACAGAAAGGGCAGCTGAGAAAGAGGGATTCATGTGAGAAGACAACTGAGGTAAGGACTACATCTTTAAGTATCAAGATCATTGCTTTTGATAGAAAATGACAAATCCTCTGCCATTTGAAAACATTTGTTCTACCACCATTAACGCAGTAGAAACTAGAGTTAAAATCATGAAAGGACATGGTCCCTTCCTTAGGTACTAAACCCCTTACATTCAAGTTGCATAGGGACCACCTGGGCACATCACAGTTTCTAAAAGTCTAATCATATGTGACTGGAACAATTTCCTCCATGGGCAACTAATCTATAGGTTCTCTGAATTCCTTCTTTTAAACAGGTTACATAGACTCAGTAGAAGAAATAAGACCATAGCTCCAATTCTCCCCTGAATTCATTCTGGCAAAGTCTCTGTCTCCTGGCTACTTTGTTTTCTGGTTACTTATTTGGACCATTCCTGTCCTTTTTTTTTTTTTTAATCTAGAAGTCTTATACCACTTTGCAATGTCTTTTTCTGGTTTGTGACCTGAGACCTATATCTTGACCTAAATATCTTCTTAGAGGAGCCCTCCAAGGGCTAACTATAGGTAACTAAGTTGGACTTTGGAGCACTGGGGCTTTAAGTCGACTACAGCAGTGATTCAGAAGAGGCAGGACACAATAGTACCCATGTGCTGTGTGCCAGGCACAGTTCAAAATGTCCTGCCCGGGGCAAGCCATTATCTGACCCCATGAATGGGATTAGTGCCCTTATAAGGAGAGATGATCTCTCTCTCTATGTGTGGATACAGCAAGAAGGTGCTCATCTGCATCAGATACCAAATCTGCTGACACCTTGAGCTTGGACTTACTAGCCTTCAGAACTGAAAAATAAATGTTTTTTGTACAAGTCACCCAGTCTATGGTATTGGTTATAGCAGCTCCAACGGACAAAGACATCATCCTCCCTGCCTCTGTGACATACCTGTACAGTGACTTGGCTTCTGTGGGCCCAGAGAAGTCTCTTTTTACCCTTTCTTAGAGGTTTTGACCACAGTTTTCCTCTCTTGTCTCAGTCCTGTCTCTAGTACTTGCTGCTCTTCTATTCTTCCACTCCTTGTATGATACACCACCATCACTTACTGTTTTTAGAGCCTTCCCCACAAAACACTACCACGTTAAATACATCTATTGAAGACACTTTCTGATTTTAGAATTATTAAAAATGTGTGGGAAAAGCCTTGTACCTTAGCATCTAGGAAATGCTATAGTTGAATGATTTTGGTTTTTAGCTACCTATTAACATCAGACAGTCTGCCCCATTCAGTAGCACTACCCCTCTTTATTATTATTCTTACTATATCCATAAGCAAAAAACAAACAAAAATTGTCTTCAGTACTTTTCCCAGAGTCTAGTTTTCTCTGGACTTTAAGTCCTCTGGCATTATTTTCACAGGTCTGAGTCCTTCTTTAGAGTGAGGCCTCCCCCTCCTGCTCTCTATTTTTGTACATGTCCTTTAAAAATACGAGCTAATCAGAACACTTCTTGAGCAGCCACATTGATCTTTTTTAGATGCTCCCTTTTCTTTATTGAAATCACTGGCTTCAAAAGAATTCAAATTTCAAGTCACTTTACTCTTCTTGAGCTTTCTTTCCTAGTTCCTGGCCACATAGAGCCTTATGTCCATATATTCTCTTAACTTGCTCAAGTTTTCTTTGTATCCGGTTAGCAAATGAAGAATTGCCTTCTCTGACTACTACAAATTCAAGGATACTGTGGTCACTTACTTTAAGTTGTCTGTCACTTCCACTTCACCAACACATTCTTCTTAGCTGGTTAGAATTAAGCATAGAATAGTACCTTTTCAATAAGCAATTAGTTTAAATTTAAGTCATGCCAACTTTATTTGACGTTCATTTTTCAGCAGAATGAGCTTGTCAGTAGATGTTGAAGTTCTCCATTACCCCTACATTGTGGCCCTGTGCTATTAATTCTGTCATTTGTATTGGGAAAGCATTATTGATGTGGCCATAACAGGATCACAAAGCATGCTAGAACTAGCTGACAACACATGGCCAGTGGAGAGAGAGCATGAGCCCCGAAGGGAGTGGAGAGCTCTCCCCAGGGCATGGGCTGTGAATACAGAAGCTGGCTTGGATTAGGGCAGCTGGTCTGTTCAAGACCTGATGTCTCTTACCACGGTGAAGTTCAAGAAGCTATTAATACTAAGAAGTCCAGCATGAAGGGTAAGGTATGGGTGTATCATAGTTTAAGGAGATCACGGCAGGGGTGTGAATAGCAGAATACAGCCCTCTGGAAAGAGGACTGGTCAGAGATAAGCTTAAACAAGACATCAGAATCATGGTCAAAAAGACCAGGGTTCAAGAGATTGTCCCAAATCTACAGGAAGCCTGGGTGCAAGGCAGAATGAGCAGAGACTGAAGGTGTGGAGGTTAAGGTGGAAGCCCAGAATTGGACAAACATGGAGTGGGAGGCACAATAGGAGGGACCTACAGATATCCAAAGCTCACAGCTCACCTGGCTAGAAGGAAGCACGACACTGGGGCTGATACTGATGACACACTTTCTCCCTAGTCAGAACTGGCATTTAAGTCTTGGGGAACTTGGAGAGCTAGACCTATAGGCAGAGCTCCTTAGACAATCCAGCAGCTGGTTCCTAGGGAAGGCAAAGGCAAGACAACTAGCCAGCTGCCTTATTGTAAGCTCCTGTGACAATGTCACTTCTGCTTTTATTTTCACCCAAATCTTCTCTACCAGGCATCAACCTTCAGGTTTGTGGGTTTTCATTTGTATTCATAAGTTCTTGACTCACAGGGCTACTCTACTTTGCCTTTGTGTGCTTCTTTTGAACAAATTACGTACCTTCATATTGGTGTAATACAACAGCTATTGTTTACTGATTACCTATCATGTACAGGTACCATGCTAGATGATTTACATACACTATGTCTTATTTAATTCCCATGGCTCCTCCTTGGGAGGTGGGTATTATTATGCCCATTTTAAAAAGAGGAAACTGAAGCTTATATGGTTTATGTCATCAGCTCAAGGTCACACATCAGGGAAACAAAAGAGCTCAGATTTAAATTTAGTTTTGTCTAACTACCTATCTGTGGCTTAAATGACTACATTTATACTGTAATACAGTCAAACAATTCTCACTGACACCTATCAGCCACTAGATTTTCCATCTATCTATCTATCTATCTTCTCACCTCTTTTATCTCTAACTCCCTAACACTCAGTACTGCACTATGTAAAAATGATTATTAATAAGTACTTACTGAGAGGTGGAGTCAAGATGGTGTACTAGGAGGACCCAGAATTCGCATCTCCTCACGACTAGGGCACCTACCAGGCACCAGTGGGGGACCACGGACACCTAAGGGGACAGGAGGAGCCCCCAGAGACCGGGTAGGATGTGGGGTGTGGGGGGAGTGAAGGGGGAGAAGTGGAGGTGGGACGGGACTGGCGCCCCTGAGGGGCGGCTAGTGGAGGGGAAGGGATCCCATGCCTGAGGGGGGAAATTGGGGAACCATTGGGAGGGCAGATCAAAAGGGAGCATGGCCAGGTTTCCCCTGCCCACTTGGACTCCCAGGAACCTGCTAAGATCCCCGGCCTGATCCTCTGCCCACCTAGACCCCCTGCAGCCATGTGGGTCCTGAGGGAGTGGGAGGGAGAGAAGGGGGAGCAAAAGTAAATGCTGGACCTCTGGGACCGGCACCCCTAAGGGGTGGCTAGGGGAGGGAAGGAGTTCCTGCACCCTTGCGGGACCCACCCATGGTTAGGGGTCCAGCGGCTAGGGGTCCAGCAGGGACGGGGGAGACCCTGGGGGAGATGGTGGGGGGGTGCGAAGGAACGGAAGGGAACGGGGCCAGCACTTTCACTGTCCACTTAGGCACTGGCGAGCCTCTCGGGCTCCAAGGCCTAATCCTCTGCCCTCGGAGCCTCCCTCCTGCAGGGCAGAGCTCAAGCCCCGCCCCAGCAAACCCACCCAGAGCCCTACCTCTACACTCGGAGACCCCCTCCAATGCGCTGGGCCGAAACCCCACCCACACACCCACACGCAGGGCCCTACCTCCAAACTCCGGAACTCCACACGCCAGAGGCCCTACTTTCCACATGCTGCCTCTCCCCTTTGGGCCGGTCCTAAGCAGAGGCCCTACCCCACGCTTCAACGTTGCCCCGCCTAGGCCCCGCCCCATGCTCAAACGTCACCCCCCAGGTCCCGCCCCACCCTAAACCCCACCCCTGCCTAAGTTCCACCCCCCACCTAAACTCCACCCCCATAGCCAAGGCTTTTTTTTTTTTCTTTTTCTTTTCGTTTTTCCTCTTTTAGATTAGGGTTCCATTTTACCTTGTTGATTCATTGTTGTTGATTCTTTTATATTTTTATTTTTCCTGATAAATCTTTTATTTTTCTAATTTTATTTTATTCTTTATACTTTGGTAGTGGGCTCTCCTTTTGGCTTGTTTCCCCCCCCCCCTTTTTTCTTTTCTCTGTTGTGGTTTTATTTTACCTTGTTGCAGTTGTTTCAATTATAGTTTTATTTTTCCTAATATATTTTTTAATCTTTCTAATTTTATTTAGTTTTTTATTCTTTGATATTATTCTGCTCCTTTTTTTCTTTCGTTCTTCTTCTTTTTTTTTTTTTTTTTTTTTTTTTTACCGCACCAGAAAGCTTGTGGAATCTTGGTTCCCAGGCCAGGGGTTGGGCCCGAGCTCCTGTGGTGGGAGCTCCAAGTCCAAACTGCTGGACTAACAGAGAACCTCAGACCCCAGGGAATATCAATCAGAGTGAGGTTTCCTGGAGGTCCTCATCTCAGCACCAAGACCCAGGTCTATCCAACTGCCTGCAAACTCCAGTGCTGGATGTCTCAGGCCAAACAACCAGTAAGACAGGAATACAGCACCACACATCCAAAAAAAAAAAAAATGAAATAACAAAAAAATATGTTACAGACGAAGGAGCAAGGTAAAAAACTACAAGACCAAATAAATGAAGACGAAAGAGGCAACCAACCTGAAAAAGAATTCAGAGTATGAGAGTAAAGATGATCCAAAATCTCAGAAACAGAATGGAGAAAATACAAGAAACATTTAACATGGATCTAGAAGCACTAAAGAGCAAACAGTGATGAACAACACAATTACTGAAATTAAAAATACTCTAGAAGGAATCAATAACAGAATAACTGAGGAAGAACGGATAAGTGACCTGGAAGATAAAATGGTGGAAATAACTGCCAGGGAGCAGAATAAAAAAAAAAGAATGAAAAGAATTGAGGACAGTCTCAGAGACCTCTGGGACAACAGTAAAGCACCAACATTCGAATTATAGGGGTCCCAGAAGAATAAGAGAAAAAGAAAGGGTCTGAGAAAATATTTGAAGAGATTATAGTCGAAAACTTCCCTAACATGGGAAAGGAAATAGTCAATCAAGTCCAGGAAGCACAGAGAGTCCCATACAGGATAAACCCAAAGAGAAACACACCGAGACACATTAATCAAACTACCAAAAATTAAATACAAAGAAAAAATATTAAAAGCAGCAAGGGGAAAGCAACAAATAACATACAAGGGAATCCCCATAAGGTTAACAGCTGATTTTTCAGCAGGAACTCTGCAAGCCAGAAGGGAGTGGCAGGACATATTTAAAGTGATGAAAGGGAAAAACCTACAACCAAGATTACTCTACCCAGCAAGGATCTCATTCAGATTCGATGGAGAAATTAAAACCTTTACAGATAAGCAAAAGTTAAGAAAATTCAGCACCACCAAACCAGCTTTACAACAAATGCTAAAGGAACTTCTCTAGGCAGGAAACACAAGACAAGGAAAAGACCTACAAAAAACAAACTCAAAAACAATTAAGAAAATGGTAATAGGAACATACATATCAATAATTACCTTAAATGTAAATGGATTAAATGCTCCAACCAAAAGACATAGACTGGCTGAATGGATACAAAAACAAGACCCGTATATATGCTGTCTACAGGAGACTCACTTCAGACCTAGGGACACATACAGACTGAAAGTGAGGGGATGGAAAAAGATATTCCATGCAAATGGAAATCAAAAGAAAGCTGGAGGAGCAATTCTCATATCAGACAAAATAGACTTTAAAATAAAGACTATTACAAGAGACAAAGAAGGACACTACATAATGATCAAGGGATCAATACAAGAGGAAGATATAACAATTGTAAATATTTATGCACCCAACATAGGAGCACCTCAATACATAAGGCAAATGCTAACATCCATAAAAGAGGAAATCAACAGTAACACAATAATAGTAGGGGACTTCAACACCCCACTTTCACCAATGGACAGATCATCCAAACTGAAAATAAATAAGGAAACACAAGCTTTAAATGATACATTAAACAAGATGGACTTGATTGATATTTATAGGACATTCCATCCAGAAACAACAGAATACACTTTCTTCTCAAGTGCTCATGGAACATTCTCCAGGATAGATCATATCTTGGGTCCCAAATCAAGCCTTGGTAAGTTTAAGAAAATTGAAATCGTATCAAGTATCTTTTCTGACCACAGCGCTATCAGACTAGATATTAATTACAGGAAAAAAACTGTAAAAAATACAAACAAGTGGAGGCTAAACAATACACTACTAAATAACCAAGAAATCACTGAAGAAATCAAAGAGGAAATCAAAAAATACCTAGAGACAAATGACAATGAAAACACGACGACCCAAAATTAGAGAAAGAAGAACAAAAAACCCCCAAAGTTAGCAGAAGGAAAGAAATCTTAAAGATCAGATAAGAAATAAATGAAAAAGAAAGGAAGGAAACAATAGCAAAGATCTATAAAAGTAAAAGCTGGTTCTTTGAGAAGATAAACAAAATTGATAAACCAGTAGCCAGACTCATCAAGAAAAAAGGGAGAAGACTCAAATCAACAGAATGAAATGAAAAAGGAGGAGCAATAACTGACACCACAGAAGCACAAAGGATCATGAGAGATTACTACAAGCAACTATATGCCAATAAAATGGACAACTGGAAGAAATGGACAAATTCTTAGAAAAGCACAACGTTCTGAGACTGAACCAGGAAGATATAGAAAATATAAACAGACTAATCACAAGCACTGAAATTGAAACTGTGATTAAAAATTTTCCAACAAACAAAAGCCCAGGACCAGATGGCTTCACAGGCGAATTCTATCAAACATTTAGAGAAGAGCTAATGCCTATCCTTCTCAAACTCTTCCAAAATATAGCAGAGGGAGGAACACTCTCAAACTCATTCTATGAGGCCACCATCACCCTGATACCAAAACCAGACAAAGATGTCACAAAAAAAGAAAACTACAGGCCAATATCACTGATGAACATAGATGCAAAAATCCTCAATAAAATACTAGCAAACAGAATCCAACAACACATTAAAAGGATCATACACCAAGATCAAGTGGGGTTTATCCCAGGAATGCAAGGATTCTTCAATATATGCAAATCAATCAATGTGATACACCATTTTAACAAACTGAAGGAGAAAAACTGCATGATAATCTCAATAGATGCAGAAAAAGCTGTTGAAAAAATTCAACACCCATTAATGATAAAAACTCTCCAGAAAGTGGGCATAGAGGGAACTTACCTCAACATAATAAAGGCCATATATGACAAACCCACAGCCAACTTTGTTCTCAATGGTGAAAAACTGAAACCATTTCCACTAAGATCAGGAACAAGACAAGTCTGCCCACTCTCACCACTATTATTCAACATAGTTTTGGAAGTTTTTAGCCACAGCAATCAGAGAAGAAAAAGATATAAAAGGAATCCAAATCGGAAAAGAAGTAAAACTGTCACTGTTTGCAGATGACATGATACTATACATAGAGAATCCTAAAGATGCTACCAGAAAACTACTAGAGCTAATCAATGAATTCGGTAAAGTAGAAGGATACAAAATTAATGCACAGAAATCTCTTGCATTCCTATACACTAATGATGAAAAAACTGAAAGAGAAATTAAGGAAACACTCCCATTTACCATTGCAACAAAAAGAATAAAATACCTAGGAATAAACCTACCTAAGGAGACAAAAAACCTGTATGCAGAAAACTATAAGACACTGATGAAAGAAATTAAAGATGATAAACAGATGGAGAGATATACTATGTCCTTGGATTGGAAAAATCAACGTTGTGAAAATGACTCTACTACCCAAAGCAATCTACAGATTCAATGCAATCCCTATCAAACTACCAATGGCATTTTTCACAGAACTAGAACAAAAAAATTTCACAATTTGTATGGAAACGCAAAAGACCCCAAATAGCCAAAACAATCTTGAGAAAGAAAAATGGAGCTGGAGAAATCAGGCTCCTGGACTTCAGATTATACTACAAAGCTACAGTAATCAAGACAGTGTAGTACTGTCACAAAAACAGAAATATAGATCACTGGGACAGGATGGAAAGCCCAGAGACAAACCCACACACATATGGTCACCTTATCTTTGATAAAGGAGGCAAGAATATACAATGGAGAAAAGACAGCCTCTTCAATAAGTGGTGCTGGGAAAACTGGACAGGTACATGTAAAAGAATGAAATTAGAACACTCCCTAACACCATACACAAAAATATGGATTAAAGACCTAAAT
This sequence comes from Balaenoptera acutorostrata, assembly GCF_949987535.1. Lineage (NCBI taxonomy): Eukaryota > Metazoa > Chordata > Mammalia > Artiodactyla > Balaenopteridae > Balaenoptera > Balaenoptera acutorostrata. The sequence continues at coordinate 22,475,331 of NC_080070.1, forward strand.
GTAAGGCCAGACACTATAAAACTCTTAGAGGAAAACATACGCAGAACACTGTTTGACATAAATCACAGCAAGATCCTTTTTGACCCACCTCCTAGAGAAATGGAAATAAAAACAAAAATAAACAAATGGGACTTAATGAAACTTAAAAGCTTTTGCACAGCAAAGGAAACCATAAACAAGATGAAAAGACAACCCTCAGAATGGGAGAAAATATTTGCAAATGAAGCAACTGACAAAGGATTAATCTCCAAAATATACAAGCAGCTCATGCAGCTCAATATCAAAAAAACAAACAACCAAATCCAAAAATGGGCAGAAGACCTAAATAGACATTTCTCCAAAGAAGATATACAGATTGCCAACAAACACATGAAAAGATGCTCAACATCACTAATCATTAGAGAAATGCAATCAAAACTACAATGAGGTATCACCTCACACTAGTCATAATGGCCATCATCAAAAAATCTACAAACAATAAATGCTGGAGAGGGTGTGGAGAAGAGGGAACCCTCTTGCACTGTTGGTGGGAATGTAATTTGGTATAGCGACTATGGAGAACAGTATGGAGGTTCCTTAAATAACTAAAAATAGAACCAGCATATGACCCAGCAATCCCACTACTGGACATATACCCTGAGAAAACCGTAATTCAAAAAGAGTCATGTATCACAATATTCACTGCAGCACTATTTACAATAGCCAGGACATGGAAGCAACCTAAGTGTCCATCAACAGATGAATGGATAAAGAAGATGTGGCACATATATACAATGGAATATTACTCAGTCATAAAAAGAAATGAAATTGAGTTATTTGTAGTGAGGTGGATGGACCTAGAGTCTGTCATACAGAGTGAAGTAAGTCAGAAAGAGAAAAACAAATAATGTATGCTAACAAATATATATGGAATCTAAAAAAAAAGGTTCTGATGAACCTAGGGGCAGGACAGGAAAAAAGACACAGATGTAGAGAATGGACTTGAGGACACGGGGAGGGGGAAGGATAAGCTGGGACAAAGTGAGAGAGTGGCATGCACATATATACACTACCAAATGTAAAACAGATAGCTAGTGGGAAGCAGCCGCATAGCACGGGAAGGTCAGCTCGGTGCTTTGCGACCACCTAGAGGGGTGGGATAAGGAGGGTGGGAGGAAGATGTAAGAGGGAGGGGATATGGGGATATATGTACGCATATAGCTGATTCACTTTGTTATACAGCAGAAATTAACACAACACTGTAAAGCAATTATACTCTAATAAAGATGTTAAATAAAAGTAAGTACTTACTGAATGAATTAATACAGTTAAAAAATGTGATTAGAATTACTATATCCTCTCTTGGTTTGGGTATTTTCATAGTCAAGCTGTAAGAATTCTTCAGTTTACTCTATAGAAACACTACATTCATGCACGTTGAATCATTACATGGATGAGAAGGGGCCAAGTGTTAAATGAATACTGAACTGAGGAGACATACTTTATTCCCAACTAAGTCAGATGTAGGCAAATGTGTTTATATGTTCCAATAAATTTGAGAAGTTAAAATAAAGGGTATATATGAAACAGATTATTTTCCTCAGAACTCTCAATCTGAGTATCTTTCTCACGACATGATCTTCTTGTTTGTCTGAATCAGAGGTTGCCAAACTAGTGTCCGTGGGCCAAATACAGCCCACCCCTGTTTTCACATGGCCTGTGAGCTAAAAATGGTTTTCATATTGTTAAGTAGCTGAAAATGATCAAAAGAAGAATGATACTTCATGACATGTGAAAATTATATGAAATGCAAATCTCATTTTCCATAAATAAAGTTTAATTGGAAACATAGCCAAGGTCATTCATTTACTTATTGTCTACAGCTGCTTTAGCACTACCATGGCAGAGCTGAGTAGTTGGGACAGAGACTGTGTGGCCCACAAAGCCTAAAATATTTCCTTTTACAGACAAATTTGCTAGCCTCTGGTCTAACTAAATAATACAGGATGTCATAATATTTTAAATATTGTTTAAACAGCACCTATTATTTTGGTTTCTAACTAAAGGACACTGGACTCAAAAATCATGACATCTCTTTTGCTGTGTAGAAGGTTTCCATGTTCTCAGGACAAAGGCAAACCCTCTCCTCCTTTGGTATCCTCTATATTCTCTCCTGATAGCAGTAGCACCTTTTTGCAAAAACAATAACAGACTGAGAAGCTGGTGGTTTCTCTAAGAGGTGATATGTGTCTTCCTGCCCAAAGTCATCTTTCTCTTTGATGGGAAACTGGGGCTGGGCATCCTTATGAGGGGTTACAGTGTATTACAGAAATGTAGTGGCACCAAAATGGATTCTCCAGACTCCATCAACTGCTTCAAGGTGGGATGATGGAGTCACATAGGTGAGGAAAAGCAAATTGCTCTTTTTGTCATCATCCAGGACCTAAATAAAGACAAAAATGACTCAGAATGACGAGACACTGGTGAATATTACTTATCAAAATGTTTTCATGACGCTCTTAACATCCCAGCAACGTGGGATTTTGAGAGCTCAATCAATGTGTTAGCTCAGGAGTAAAAGCAAGGGAGTAGAACTTCTTACTTTTCCTAAGATCAGGTTTGGTTTGCAGTACAGTTCAAGGGAATATGCCTTACTTACTTATTTTTCGAGACACAAAGACACATTCTGTTGTCTTTTTGTATCTCTTTCTGTCTCTCTCTCTCTCTGTATCTTTGTCTCTCTATCCAATTTAACAAAAATGTACTGATCATTGATTATATGTGTGAGGCACAGTACAAGCCCTGAGGATACAAAAATAAATCAAATAATCCCAACTTTCAAGGAGCTTAGAGTTTATGAAAGAAACAAGTTAAAACGATCTTCCTGGACTTTTTGGAAGCATTTAACATGAGTTGATCCTCCTTAATATATTCCTCTCTTGGTTCCTTTGGCTCCATAGTCTCCTGGTTTTATTTTTCTGGTTTCTGATTCTTGGTCTCCATTGCCAGGTCGTTTTTTTCTTTTTTCTATCCAATCTCTAAATGATCAGAGTTTAGTCGTGGGCCTGCTTTTCTTTTGATTATATCTACCCTCCTTAGGCAATCTTCTCCCCAATTTATAAATCCAGTTCTAGCAACTCTTCTGAGCTTCTAATCCATATCACAGATCTGCAGTAGACATCTCCACTTAGACAGAACTTCTGCATTTCTGAAAGTATCCCAGGATTCTCCATCTCAGTAATTGATGTCTCTGCTCATGCATTGGATCTTGGAAGAAATCTCAAGTCAATCACGGTATTACCTCCTTCTCCATAACTCACCATTTCCATTGAACTGTCAAGTTCTTTAAAATAACTCTTGACTCTGATCATTTCTCTTCCTGAGCATGCTACCACCCTAGACCAGGAAACCATCATCTCTCACATAAATCACTGAAATACCTTCCCAGTTGGTCTCTCCACATCTATTCTTGCCCTGCTTTATTTTATCTTCTCACAGTTAATGTTTTTCAGGCAAAAAACCAAAAATGTAAATAGTCTTTAGAAAGAAACACAATGCTAGCAAAATCCACATGTTGTTCTTCATCCTAATCTTTTTTTTTTACTTAGTAATTTATCATGAAGATCTTTTCACATCAGAACACCTAGAACTGCCTCACAATTTTTAGCAGCTGACTACCATTCACTTGTATAACTGTACCAAAGTTTATTTAACCATTTCTCTATTGATGGACACGTAGGTTGTTTTCAGTCTTTATCTACCATAAATAATGCTTCTGTGATGATACTAGAAGAGTCATTCTTCAATATGGATGAGTACATCTATTGGATAAATATAGAAAAATGGAGTTTCTAGGTCAAAGGCTTTGTACATTTAGAAATTTGATAAATACTGCCAGGTTGCCCTCCTCAGAAGCTGTACCAATTTTCAGGCTATTGACAATGTAAAGAAGTGCCTGCTCCCCAGCCTGGCAAACCAAGTATGCTAATTAAACTTTCTGATTTGTGTCAACCCGATATGTAAAAAGTATATCTCATTGCAGTTGTAATTTGCATATCTCTTGTTATGAGAAAGGGTGGGTATTTTTGCATATTTTTAAGACCTATTTGTATTTCCTTAACTGCTATCTATTTGTCATACCCTTTGCCCAATCTCCCAGAGTTTTTGATGTTTTTCTTATTGATTTGTAGGAGTGCTTTGATTTCTTATTAAATAATCTAGTTACCGGATTCTTTCAGAATCCTAGTATTTTAAAAAGTCACAATTTTGTCAAATTTTCCCTAATAATAAGTAATCCTCAAATGTTAACTCCATTATAGGGGAGCCCACATGAAAAGCTCAATGTAGAAGTTATGAATCGATTTGCAGAAGTCCAGACTCCTTGAAAATAGACTGACAGACTGCCTTATACCTATACCTGTATTATTTCATTTAATTTTCCTAACAGCCCTGTGAGGCATGTATTATTACTAACTACAAAGTAAAGCTCAGAGAATATGAATGTCCAGGGTCCCACAGCTAATAACTCTTCCACTTCTGGAACTTTGAAAGCCTAGTAATCCATCATCACTGGCCATTCTTCAGCCATACCAGGCTCTGGTCCTTGATACCTCTGATTTCTAAAAATCAATTGCTCTTCTCTTTTGCCTTCTACAAACAACCAATGAACATTTTTAAGTGCCTACCATGTGCCAGGAATTCTCATGGGGTTTACATTTTAGAGGGGTTCACATTTATAAGCAATAAAAACAAAGTCATAAAATTTTACTACTATGAAAAATATATATAAGATTGGTAGGAAGGGGAAAGGAAGGATACTTTCAGCAGGGGGGGCAGGAAGGGCCTCTTTGAGGAGGTGACATTTAAAAAGAGATCAGAATAATCAAAAGAGTATTCCAGGAAAAGGAAATATCTAGGGTAAGTCCTTTAAAAACAAGAGCAAATCCAATGTGTTTCAGGAATAGAAAAAAGACCACTGCAACTGGAGCCAGGGGAGAGTGGTGGGAGACAAGATTAAAGAGGTGGTCTGGGATGCCACATAAGGCTTTCTGGCCAGCAAAGGAGTCTGGACTTTATTCCCAGTGTGATCAGAAGACATGGAAGGATTCTAAGATGGGAACTATATGATCTGATTTATTTTTTATGATTTATGTCACTCTAGCCGTGCTGTGGAGAAAGGAGGCAAAAGTGGAAACAGGAAAACCAATTAAAATCTATTACAGGAGCCCAGAAGATGATGTTTGTATTAGGGTGATGGCACTGGAGATAGAAAGAGACAGATTGTGGAAATGTTTTGAAGGTTAAAGTTGACCTAAATTCTTCATGGAGTAGACATGAGAACTGAGGAAAAGAGAAGAATCATGAACATCTACATGCTTTTTGGCTTGAGCAAATGGTAGATGGTGATGCCATTCAATTTGAAGAAGGCTAAAAGAATCCAGAACTTTGTATTACTATATTATTTCTTTCTTCCCCTATGCATCCTTAACCTCACAGATCATGATTTTCTCTTCCCAATACTTTCATTTTCCTTCCCTACTTGGACTTTAGTCCTTCTTATCCAAAAGAACTTCCTCTATATACCTCCTCTACTCCTATCCACTCCTCAGTCCACTGCAATCTGGTTATTATCCCCATTATCCCAATAATTTCCTTCTTGCTAAACACAACATTGACCTTGCTGCTAAAACCAAGGAATTTCAGTCTATTTTTCTCGGTCTTTCTCTAGCATTTAATACTATTGACAATTCCTCCTTGGCTTCTCTGAAACTACTTGTTTCTGGTCCTCCTACATCTCTGGATGTTCTTTCCTGTATCTTTGCTTCCTCACCTTTTAAATGTTTGCATTTTCATAAGGTTCCAGAGTCGGTCCTTTTCTCTTCTTACTCTATACCTTTTCTCTTGGGGATTCCATCTACCTCCATGGACTGTCACTCACTCTGATGATTCCAGCATAAATCTCTCTCCTGAGTTCTAGACTCCCCTGTGCATTTACATAGTAGAAAGCTTCATTTTGATATCCCATGGACACTTCAAACTCAACATGTTTCAAATTAAACTAATTACCTTCCCTCCTCAACCCACATCTCCTCCTGAAGTCCCCAACCTAGTGAATGGTAACACCATCTTCCCATTTACCTGAGCCATAAATCTCCTCCTATTCCTTAATTCTGCAGATATAACCAATAATAAAATTCAGTTGGTTCTATGTCCCTGATATTTCTTGAATCCTTCTCCTCTCTCCATTTCCATTCTTGTTGCCTTAGTTTAGACGTCCATCGTTTCTTTCCCCATAATGCTGAAACAGCCTCCTAACTAGTCTCCCTGCTTACAGTGTTACTCACACTAATAAATTCTCGAAACTGGAGTGATCTTTATAAAATGGACATTTGATTGCTTCACTATGCTCCTTAAAATTCACCAGTAGTTCTCCACTGGCCTTAGGATAAGTTGAAACTTCTTAGGAAGACATAAAAGACTTTTCATAATACAAGACCTTGCTGATCTTTCTGGGTTCCACCATGCATTCATACAAGACAGAATCTACTACTTGCTGGGCACTGTCCTTCACCTTCAACTCTATGGGCACACTTTTTTACCCCCAGGACTTTACACATAGTACTTTCTTCGCCTGAACTACATTTCTCTTTAACTTTCTCACTTGTCTGGATTATTCTACTTATGCTTCAGAACTCCTCTCTGAATCCATCTTCTATGGTTAGGGACCCTGACTATGCCCAGTCAAGGTTAAGTACCTTTCCAATGAGCTCCCCTGTTGCTAGCATCTCACTGTTGTGTGATCAACTATGTACTCATCTGTCTCCTCATTAAACTACAAGATCCTTCAGAGCAGACTGTCTTATTCATCTTTGTATTCCTAGTGCCTTGCTCAGTACCTGACACACAGCAAGCACTCAATAATGAATAAATAAAGTGGAAGAGTTGGGTTTCAAAGTCAGATCTTCTCTCTCTGGCACAAATCTCACATTTCTTTATCCTACTTCTTAACATCTTGAATCTGAAAATTTCAAGAATCCATTCTACATTTTTGCCTATCACTAATTAAAATACAGGCAAATAGATTACTAACTCCATGAGGGTTCAGTTAACCATGTATTTCTTGAATAGCCCTTATTCATCATTCCACCGTTTTGCTCATCAAAGTACTTTGGGTTAACTATATCTAAAATGATTGAAAGATCTTTCAATACACTTTTATATCCTTTCTACCTTTTATCCTGTTGCTTCCACAGCACCAAAAAGCAAGCAGAGAGTAAATACATTGGGAGTCGGGTCGATTTTATTTGTCTGGCAACTGACACTAAAAAGTGATGTGTCAACAGCAAACCATTTCCCATTATCATTTCCTCCAAGGTCTCTATGGGTATTAAAGTTTCAGTGTGAAAATTTAACATTGCAAAATTCAGCTAAAATTGAAATTTTTATGTAGTGAGTTCAATATAATCACAGAGTTTTGTAAATGGAAAAGAGATCTCTAAGATCTCTAATCTTAGAGATCCTTTAGCCCAGCACTTTTGTTAAGCTTCCATGAGGTAACAGACACGAGAAGACCTGTAATAGCTCACCCAGGGTCATCCAGTCTATAGAATTTCCTAACTTTCAGTTGGCCGATCTTTCCTCAATGCCATAGATACCCTATTATTTTCCATCTAAACAAATTATCTACATCGGAACCTATCTAACTATTTACATAGTGCTTATCTTTATGATATTGCCTTTGTGATATCCTTGTTATAAAGAGGAAGGAAATGAAAAATAAGCAAGGCTGTCTTATCCAGGAACATGAGAGAATTGGTAAAAGAGACAATTAGTACAAAGAAATGGGCTCCTATTTGTAGTGTAGCCTTGTAATCACACTCTGTTCTCTGAGTGCCCCAATGCTAAACCAAGCTTATTTGTGCTTCTGGGGCCTGGATTCTATTCAGTTCTATGCCTTATTTAGTCTAAATGATTTTCTCAGCTTCAATGTGTATTTTTTGAGCTTTATTTTATAAATATCATACTTAAATCTCCTCTCAAATTGGGTTTGTTTTAGTTCTAATGCTGAGGAATCAAGATTCTGGGTAAGAGAAATAAAGATGATGGGTTTTTCTAGGCTTTACATTTCAAGAATGGTTTTCTCAAATGGCAACTGGCAGTCTACTCTATTCCTCAAATGATGACGTTTTCCATGGGAATTAGAATTTAATTGGGATAATTTGTTTTCACGGAAAGCACAGATTTCTTTCCAAGAGGATCAGTTTGATAATGTTTTACCAGCTAAAGCTACGAGACCAAATATAAACCAGTTCTGAGAAACAGGAAGTGAACCTGACTGGTCTAGTCTGCGTGTCCCTGGCAGTGACGCACATACAGAAATCAAATTAGGAAAACAAGATATGTGGGTGTGAGGCAATCGATAATAATCCAGGATGCTACAACACAAGCGAGAATGCCTTTAACCAAATGCCATTCATTTTAATAACACCCTGAGAAGTTTGATTTCCACATAACATGCTAGTGATTAGAGAGCAGGATGAGCTTGAGTTCCCTAGCAACAGCATGTGCTTTTGAGACAGTCATTAGCCTTTCAGTTAATCCCGCCAACCCCTTACTGCTAATGTATGACTGACATTAAAGAGAGAGAGAGAGAAAAAAAAAAAGCTGTTGCAGAAAGTGCTTTGAAATTTCCAAGAGCAAAATGGAAAAGAATAATAATTTTTTAAAAAGTTGTCCTCAGAATTGCACTCAGGTAAAAGAAGTAATGTTCCTATATGCCCAGCCTGTCCCCTTGTTCACTGCTTTCAGTTCTAGGTCTCTGAATCCCCTCCCGGTAAAGGGCAGCAGAGGTGAAATTGTGCACAGGTGAAATTGTTCAGAGTTTAAGGCAGTCCCCTTAACCAACATAAATCACAGTCTGAAAGTGGAGTGAATAGTGGGGTGGGCAGTTTGTGTAGGACCGAGGCTGACGGGGGTGGGGCTGGGGGGGGGAGTGTAGTGGGGGAGGGAACGCAAGGCACAGTTTTCTTTCTCCTTTAAGCATAGTAAATTACCCTGGTTGAAGCTGCTTGGGGAAGGAGGGTGGTGAAGGGAATGAAACTATTTTTCCTATTGATTGTTTAATTGCACCAGAGGCTGTTTGTCCAAGGCCACTGGCCAAGAGCATTATGTTCGTGGCTAAAGTGAGGTTGCGCAGGTTTCCATACCCTTTCCTAGTGTTAAACAAGACAACCCATAAAGCTCAGCCAGGCTATAGTAATATGGTGTATGTTGACTTTTGCTAGTCAGCTGTACCTAAAGCGCCAGGGCTGATGGGATGATGGTTCTCTAACTCTGAATCATTGCCTCTAGCTCGGTCCTTGGTTCAGGATACACAACTCCTCTATGTAGCCTGGGTCAACTGCGGGGCGTTATTCGAACGGTAACTATTGCCGCGGGTCATCCTTATCGTGGCCTGGGTCCCTTTCAGCTGGACACTGGACTCCTTCAGTTTGGCCGGGGTGATTCCTAGTTCTCCCCGCCTCCCCACCTAACCCCCCTGCGCACTCCCTTCCCAAGGCGACCACCTGCGCCGCCCCACTTACCATCTGCCCCGCGGGGAGGGCTTCCCGGGGTAGCGGAACCCTCCCTGCTCCCGGGCGGCTCTGGGGGAACTCGGTGTTTGCCTCCAGCCCTTCGCTGCTGGAGAGATCAGGTTCCTCCCCTCCTCCCCCTCCAGCTCCGGCCGCCGCCGCCGCCTCCTTCTTGCATGACACAGCAGAACCGCAGCTGCCGCAGCAAGTCCCAACCATCCGCCCAGGAAGCGCCGCAACCCAGACTCGGGAGGGGCGGAGAGGGAACCAGGCTGGGGCCACCGCCGAGGGGGATTTTTGCCCCCACTTTGCGCCACACACTCTTTTCCCAGCTCAGGGGCAAGGGAACAAAATCAGGCTAAAACCGACCAGGCCAAGCCCTTGAGGGAAGCTGGGGTTCGGCGTCAGCAGGGATGGGACCACAGAGAAGGGTGTGAAGGAGACCCCAGTTGAGGCAGGACATTGCAGGTAAAGAAGGGGAAGAAGAGGCCGAGAAGTCGAGGGCCAGACTGTGAAGGAGAATAAAGGAGGTCAAAGAGAGGTAAGGAGGTAGAGTTGCTGAGGAGGGAGAGCGAGCAGGGAAGGGGAGGAGGGGACCTGCTGGGGAAGGAGGATTGGGAGGGAATATTTGGGGAGGCTTGAGCTAAGTATCCAGGCAGCACAGGGCTGAATTGGGAGGCAAAGGCAGAAAAGGGGAAAGGGATAGAAGAATTAGGCGTTAGATAGGAAGGTAAATATTGGGGTACATATTAAGGAATCAGAAAGGATGTAGTGGAGATCATGCATCATGGCTGATGAGGGAAACTGATGAGCTGGAAAGAGATACAGTCAAGGCAAAGCCAAAAAGAAAGGATGATCTTCCGTTCCATTCTTCAGTTTCCTATAAAGTTTTTCATAATTTTGCCAAACCAACAGGGAGTTTTCCTTATAAATGGAAAAGCATGAACTGAAACATAGAAAAAGCCGTTTAGCTTAGATTTACAGGATAAAATCTCATGGTCCACCCAATCTTTAAGGCAGAGATTTAGGATTGGGGGCTGTGATTCAATAACACTGAAGGCACTCAAAACTGATATTACAGTTTCCACATCACTGGACTTAAGGCTTTCAAAGTTTTTGTTAAATGCTTCAGTTAAATGCTAGAAATGATGACAAAATCATTGGTTCAAAATATCATAAAAAGGCATACACTTTACTTTTTTCTCTATACACGCATATACATGTATATGTAAATCTATATGTAATTTCTAGTGTCTAGCATGTCCGCAATGATTAAGGGGAAAATGTGTTTTTCTGATTATTTGATTTCCCACCAAACACACACTACGCATTTTACAGCAGATCAGCTGCTTCTCACCATCTGAAAGAATGTGGTCAGAAAAGTAATGCAAAAACTGCCACTTTGGTTTTGTCTGTACCTTCCAGGTCATATCGTCGTACCTCACCTCCTGACACAAACAAGTTTTTACTGTTGTCAGCAACAAAGCCCTAATATAGCTGCGGAAGAGAAAAACTGCATTGCATTTGCCTCCTGCAAGCATCATCAACACAGTTACCGAAGGAATGTAATTCCAGAAAAGCTTTAAAGCTGGTGTGATGGTAATTATGTATCAAATGCCTGATTCTATTTCTGTTATTATTTTGTCATTTCTGATCTACTCAAGAGCAGGCTGAACTCGCAGAGGGACAAATCCAGTTTTTCTTTTTCCCTTGGTAAAATTTAATCGGACCCGATACAAAACTCATTGCTCTTGGGGAAAATAAAGTAGGAGCCACGAAATGTAATTTTAACAGAGCGTGGGTTTTGTGACTGTAGGAAAGGATTTAAGGACGCTCCTTCTGTTCGGTTTCCTATGTAATGAGCGAAGGCTACACGCACGCACAGACGCCACAGCTCCCGGATGCTGTGGCTCACTTATCTGGGCTTCTGCAGCGCCAGAAGCCCCTCCGGGATGCTGCGAGGGGCTCTCGGTGGGTGGTGGTACAAACGCTGCGGCCGCTGCCGCCAGTCCTGCCGCTGCTGTTGTTGCTGCTGCAGTCACGTGGGAGGCCCTTTAAGTTTCCATAGAGAGGCCTCTCCGGTGTCACATGATGGACATGATATAATGAAACAACATTGTGGAGAGGAAAGCATTAGGGGAGCCCACGGCTACAAAAACAAGTGAGTGAGAAGAGGTGGGAGGAAGAGAAACTACGCCACCTCCCCTGCAGCCGAGCCGCACGCAGCAGCAGCCCGCGGGAAGTGGGCGACGCCGGGGGGGAAGGGAAGGGAGACCCGGTCCCCAGCCCCGGCTCGGGGACCCCGCTGCCCACCGCCAAGAGAACAACTTTTAGCCGGCAGCCTCGGCCAGCACTGCACCTGTCTCCGGAGCCTCCATCGCTCCTCGTGATGACCAAAGGGGCATTCTAGAAGAATATGTTCTACAAATATACATGCGCATCATTTTCCCCTTTGCGTCTCGCTCCGGAGGAAGGAAAGAGAAAGGGATTTAAGCAGCAGCGTGTGTTCAGCCCCAAGGTAAGTTCTGGAGGGTGGGGAAAGCCGGCCCAGCCGGACTTTGGTATGGGAATTTTGTTCTCCGTTTGGACCTCTCGAGGTGAGCGAGACATCCTCTCGCTGCTGGCGAGGCGGAGGGTTCGATGGTCCAGCAGAAACATTTCCACCGTGGACTCTGTTATTTCCTCTTTAGCACGCCCGGCGGTCCCACCCTGGGACTCCCCGGGGTCCCTCGCCTCTCCCCGGAAGGGGCCGCAGGTCCCGGCCGGGATGTTGGCGAGCCGCGCAAGGGAAGGTAGGGGTTGAGGCGTTATCCGGGAATGCCGAGGCGATTTCGCCATGTTTGTGTTGCTAAGAGCACTTTTTTCCCCTTTGAGGTGGCTTGATGCCACATGGCTCCTCCGGAGCTGCTGCCGGTTTGAGAGTGTGTGTGTGGTTTTTTTTTTTTTTCAATGTCCGCATTCCAGCTAATGTTGCGCAGATAAAATTCAAACTTGAGGTAAACAGAAGAGGAGGAGGAGGAGGGGAGGGAGGGGGGAGACTGTTTCCATTTCGAGATCCCACCTCTTCACTCCGCGGAGACTAACATCCCGAACCTCGAGAGCACTCGCTCCTTTCTCCCCCCTACCCTACCTTTGCTGTCGACCAGAAATAAGGCGGCGGCGGCGGGGGGCGGGGTGGGGGGGAGTGCTCGTAGAGGACGCGGTGTCTGAGTTCTAAAGGCAAAAACAGCCCCTGGCACCCAGGCCTTTGGCCACCTCCCTCGTTCTGCCGAGAGGGACGGAGGATGCAGTGCTCTGCTCTGGAGCTGGGGGAGCGGAGGACCGCTCTCCCGGGCGGGGCCGGGGTGCCTGATTCCCCTCTCACTCCCTCTTACTTTAGGGAACCGGACGGCGTCGCTTCCAACACCCCCCCGCCCCCGCGGCGCAGGTTCCAGAAGGCGGGCTGGGTGGGTCTCCAGGTTTCCAGAGAGCGAGTGGCGTAGCAGGTGTGTGGTGGGCATTTCTATTCTACAAGTCTTGCATTTGGTGGGACGACGTGGGGAGTCTTAAAGCGAGTGGATGGGCAGAGCTGCGTTCTTTTTTTTTTCCGATTAAGGAGAAAAATCAAGACCACCCCCCACCCCGTTTTAAATATCTGATTCAGCTCGAAGCTAGGCTGAAGGGTGAGTGGAGATGTGTAAGGGCGAGGGGTGAGCTTCGTCATGTGGAAAACTAGGCTTCTGTTCTGACAGCTTGTGGCTACCCCCGCCCCCGGGGCGGAAGATGTGGGTTGGGGGGGGTCCGAGAGGGGTGACGTCCCTCGGGGTGGGAGCAGCTCGGGGTCCCGAAGTGCGCCAGGGTCCGCAGCCCAGTCGTGAGGGAGTGCCGGCGCCGGGAGGAGGCGGCCACGTGAGGAGGGTCTGCGGAAGCGCCGGAGCTGAGAGATGGGGGTGAAGTGCGTAGCAGAGTCGTGACCGGGGCTGACACGAAGCAGCCGTGGGCGGCGGGCCGAGGAGGAGCGGAGACTCGCGCGGGCCCGACCCCAGCGCCGTGGCGACGGTTTTATTCCGAGCGGCGGCCGGAGCCTCCCACGCAGGGCCGGCGTCCCGGCCGCGGGTGGGTGCGCACGCCAAGGCCTTTTCCCGGGAGACCGTTTCCGGGCGGGGTCCCGGGCCCGGAGCGACGGCTGTAAACAGGGTGGCGCCCTCTGCCCTCCCGCCCCCGGCCGGCCGGGGCGCGCGGCCGGCGGCGCCCGGGGCGGCGGAGGCGCGGTCGCGGCGCCGGGCAGTGGCGGCGGGGGCGCGCCCGCTCCCCGCCGCCCCCGCGCGCCCCCGCTGCCCGGCCGGCCAGCCCTCTCTGTTTTTGTTTTGATGGAGCCCGCGTGCAGCTGGCGCGTGTCGAGTCACGTGCCGTGGGCGGGAGGGGGCTGGGGCGCGCGAGGCGAGGGCGCGGTGACGCACGCGTCTGGAGGGCCGGCAGTCCGCGGGGGGCTGTCGCCAAAGGGGCGAGGGGGCGTGTGCCCCAGACAGATCCGGACCGCGCCGGGTGTCAAGGCCGCATCTGGTGTAGTTTCTGGGAGTTGATCCTCGGTGAGCAGTATGCGGACGTGGGTGTAAATCCCACCGCCCTTTGAGTTAGTCGTCACAGCATCTAGGCGATCCTGGTCCGTTCGGGCTGGGGGGCCGGCCTGCGCTGATTCAGTTAGAAATCGAACAGACTTTGCCGGCCTGTGTATCGGTGGTCATATAGAGACTTATATGTGGTTCTCAATCCAGGCTGCACGTTATAAGCAACTGGAGCGCTTTAGGAAGAACTCCGATGCCCGGCCCAATCGAAACCAAATCCAAATAAATCCTAAACATAGTGTATTGGGAAAAAAAAAAAATCTTCCTAAGTATTTTTGATGCACGGTGAGGGATGAGAACTTACTGAGGTAACTAGCTTGCTGGATGGAATAGATAGCTGTGAAACCATCCGTCTTTAGGGATGAAATAGCTAACACGTATTGATCTGTCACTAGATAGGGCTAACTCTGTGCAGACGTGTGGGGACATACTTGATGAAACATTGTAACCCATGTTTTACAGTTGGCGAAATGGAAGCTCAGGAGGTTAAGTAAGAGTTGGTCAGTGACGACCCATAACTAGTACCCAGGGAGGCTGACTCCAGAACCCATTCTTTCAATCATTACATATGCTGCACTGGAAATCTCCCTTTACCTAAGGGCCACGTGTTCATGCGAATAGGAATACTTTGTGTTTTCCTAAGGACCAGCCAGTTTATCTACATATATTTATATATGTATTTTTATCTGCAAGTCTTGCTTGTACCAAAGGGAGGAGAATCGCTTGGTAAATTCGTTAAGGCCTCTAGGCTGCTAACATTTTCTAGAAGTTTATTGTGAAGAGAGGAGAGAGGATCCCAGTAATTTGAAGAGAACTGATTCCATGGAAGTTTTTGGTTTTGTTTTGAGACTTGAACATACGTGTAAAGTGAAGGGGAGAGTCCAGAAGATGCAGATAATTTCCAAGGATTTACCTGAGCAGCCACAGAAGTTCTTTAGGTTGCTGGACACGATATAATTTTGTTGGTCATACGCTGGTTGTAGCAGAAAGTGCAAGGCAGTATACAGAGTAGCAGAAGTTTTGCTGTGAAAATTTGGGAGGAAAAAGCAACTACTCTGGTCTGGAGTACAGCAGTGTTGCTTCTGCGTCCTCCTTTTATTTATTTCATTTGCTTCTCTGTCAGATAAACTCCTATTGGGAATATTTAGATGCGGGGGTAATCCATCTGTTTTGAAAATGTGTTCATTGATATATACTCTAAGGATATTCCAAATAAAACTCACAGGCAACAGAGGTTTTCCCCTGAAAACAAAGAGTTCCAATTACAATGTTTTTGTGACCAAAAGTATTATTAAATGGTACTGTGTAACAAAGAGACATCTCTTTATTCCTACTAATGATTGCTGTCTAATATTGTTAGCTGTATGGCAGACATAGGCAAATTACCTATCAAGTTTTTGAGATTGGTTTTCACGTTACTTGCAGTTTTGGTGAGGAAAGCTTATAGACTCAACAGGGCAAGCTTGACATAACCTCGAGTGTCACGTTCTGGCATGGAAATAGCTCTCTAACCCCATCTCCCTCCCTCCGTTGTCGTCTCCATCCCTGTTGACCACCAAAGATACTTTAATCCAGCATTGCCAAACCACTTGTTCCTTTGCACAGCTTTGTCTTCTGCTCCTAGGGTGCCTCCTTTAGAAAATTTCCCCTGATTTCTCCTCGGAAGACATTTAAAAATATCCTCCTGTGTCACCTTTATGCCTTGCACGTACTTGTCTCAGTGCACTTTTCACAACATATATTGTTTTTATTTATACGTTGGACACCTCTACTAAATTGACTTCATAAAAGGTTGAATGGTGATTGTTTATCTGTGTATCACTGGCACACAGTAGGCACCCGAGTTTGTTGCGTCAGTCTAAATTGAATTTGAGTTGCATTATTTGGGTTGATCTCCCATCTTCATTCTTAACTGTCCTCACGTCTGCTAGCTACTAGGCTAAAAGCACACGTCCTTGCACAGAGAATTCAGAGTACCACCAACACATTCTAGTAAAAAGAATAGGAAGGAAGGGGCTAAATGTAATCAGCTTTTCACTTGTTTCCCAATTTTATTCTCAATTCGCCAATTGTTTACTCATGTACACTGGGAGAGATGTTCAACATTATCATTTTTCAACTTACTTAGGAAGAAAGAAGTGGCACTATATTACCACGAACATGCTTTTTATGTGTAGTAGCAGAATACGGATGCATCATCACATTTCATTACACTGTAATTTTCAGATTTAGTATTGCAGAGGTATTTGTAGAGCAGCACTGTCCCATAGAGCTTCTGGGATGATAGAAAGGACTTACAATGATATACGTATAATGACTTATAAGTGGTAGCCACTAAGCATTTGAGGCTAGTGAGCCACTTTAAATGTGGCTACTGTGCCATAGGAACTGAACTTCTCATTGATTTAAATGCAAATAGGCACAAGTGGCTGGTGGCTACCGCATTGGACAGCACAGTTTATAGAGGATTTGCTTAGGTTTAAGTCTAGTGTTTGATAGGTAAACATTAGCTAACAGTGTTCTGCCTTTAAAAGAAAAATTTTAATTCATTTTATAGGGCATGGCAACATGCTTCCCGTTCATAGATTATAAGGTGTTTCCAGGGTGATATTTTTGACCTTTGTAAGGCCTTCATATTGTAGAGCATCTGTCTGTGTGTTCTGTGGGCTTTTCATGTAGTTCATGTGGTCTCCCATTTTTGGGAGCAGAGTGGAGTGATTATGAGTCATTATGATTTTGAGTAATTATTTAAAAAATCAAATGGAATTGAGCCCTTGATGTATAAACGGATTGGAAGTCCTGTGAGCTTAATCAACACTTCCCTAAAAAAAAACCAAACACTTCTCTAAGATGTTTTTTGAAGAGCAGGCGCTACGTTTGTCTTACTGGCCATTATATTCCCAATGTCCTTGTATAGTAACTGACACATAGCAAGTGCTCAGAAATATTTGTTGAATGAAGGAATGTTCAAATAATTTAACCCCTCTAATTTAGCCTCAGAGGGTGTGTTGTGGAGCTGAGGAGGAGGCCTAGAATCAATAACTACACTGTAATTTACAATTCTTCCGAGGAATGAATGCAGTCTCTCCAGGGGCACTCTCCTTGACTCAGTGACTTTGATTCCTCTTCTGTAAGTATATATATAGCTGGAATTGTTACCCCTAATTAATGACAGAGAAAAATAAAGTCACAAGAAGATTTGGTGCTCAGGTCACACAGAGGGGTTTGGAAGTGTAAATCAAATCGAAGTAGTTGTTTCTGTTGCTTTGTGCGCTTGTCCGTGATTCTTCCTGAAAGAAATAGTCATGCGCTGAGCCATGTTAGTTGGTTTGTGAAATCGAAGGTAATTATATATGTTAATAGAGTCTGAAAAGAGGACTGAAAATAGCTCTTGTATGGCATGACATTGAGAAAACAGCTTCTATATGAGAAACAGGAATGGAAACCTTTAAACCTCTAAATCTCAGTCTGTGGTAATCCTAACACCCAAGTGATAAACGTCTCAAAGAGGATATTTTAAAATGTAAATAGAAACAGATGTTTAGTTGTGCAGATAACCACTAACAGACTTTGAAATATTTATATAAAAAGGTATGAGATACATCAAACATCTGTTTAGAGCGAGAGCCCTAAGCGGAAAATTATAGATTTCATTTCACGTGGTAGATGCTATATTGGTGGGTTGATGACGCAGCCCCATATGTGGTCTGGTACTTGTAGAAGATGATACAGACTCTCCTCTCAGTGCTGTGCGTCAGACTTACCTAGTTTATGGGGTTATGTGTGGCTGGATTATAGCCCTGTCATCATTCCTAGGACACAGGCTAGCTTCCTATCATTCTGCCACTATGTGTTGCACATATGAAAACTAATTTTAAACTAGGGTAAGTAAAACATAATTGAAAATATAAATCTGTTGTCTAAAAAAATAATATGATACATTCCAAGATAAAATGTAAAGTTTTTTGAGGGGGATCTTTTAGCAGTTTCCGGCCTCTTAGTCCTTTATGACTGCTTTCAAACGCCTTTGGTGTGTGAACCTCTTTGGTGGTGGTAGTGGGGAGCCCCCAAACCAAAAACAAACTATCAACCATGTGTCCCATAAATTCCTGCTGTTGCCCTCAAAACGGAACCAGACACAACCATAACAAGACAAAACCCACCACTGCTGTCAGCAACAAAAGTTAGCCCACCCAACCAAACGAACAAATAAGAAAGCCTATGAGATTTGAGTTGTTGCTTTTGTGGAGAGGCCAATAATGTGAAGTCTTTTTTTAGGTATTAAATGTGAATTACTCGTGACAAAAAATTATATCTGCCTAAGTATTTAGCAGTGATATAAGAAATCCTGCTTGTGGTAGCTCAAGATGTAGTCAGCCTAGAAGATCCTGTGTGGCTACTTGGATTTAGGTGTATAGTTTAAGAATCGTTTTGAAGGTTTATTGAGAACTGTCTTTAGTGACCTCGGTCACTAGCTTTGGTGTAAGAATTGAAGGAAGTTGCTAGCTTCATTTCTTTCTCATCAGTGGGGTGGTGGGATTGGGTCAGTGGTTCTCAAACTTCAGTGTGTGTAGAATCACTGAGGGCTTGTTAAAACCCAGATTGCTGGAACCCACCCCAGAGTTTCTGACTCAGTAGGTCTAGGGTGGGCCTAATGATCTGCATTTCTTACAAGTTCCCAGGTGATGCTGGTGTTGCTGGTCAGAGGACTACATTTTGAGAACCATAGGATTTGATCATCTACTCTAAAGTTCTATGATTCTATGCCTGTTTTTTCTACCTTTTCAAGTTGTAGCACCTACCCTTGGACTTCTGCAAAATTATTTCATTTGAAGATTGCTATATGGCAAACTGAGGTTTAAAAGTTTAAAATGGATTAAATTAATTTTATTTTGAGAGTTTCTTCAGAATTCCATATATTTTGCAAAAACTCTGAGTCTGTTAAAACTCACATTGGGATTCTTAACCCAATAGTGGAAGTCTCCAGTTAAAACATATTGAAATATTACTGATGTTATTAAATGACAAAACTGTTTGCTGCTCCCTAAACCTAAACGTTTAGGTATCAAATCTAACCAAGTGCCTCTTAATATACAGCTATAGACCATGATACATCACATTAGATAATTGTGAACTTACTAAATAAATGGTTTTTATGAGATGCAGTTCTTTTCCTAGTTAAAGCTAGTCTGTGGGTCCATAGTGGGTTCTGATAGCGTTAACCTGGGCATTGTCCTCTGAAGATAACTGCCTCGTAGAAGACTCCTGGTTGCAGGAATGAGATACGCATCAGGAGATGAAGAGTAAGCCAGGGCACGGCCCTTCCCTATTTTGAGGACTTGGAGGAAGAGTGGAGGCTCTGCAGTTTCTCAGTGAAGGGGCTCTGGGTCTGGAATCTGGTAGGAAGGCAGTGGAGATGCCAGGAGATGTCTTAAAGCAGCCCTTGCAGAGCAAGCACACTGTTCTCACCCAGAGTATATGTTTATTTTGCTAGGCTGGGGTCAGGGTGGAGGGGGAAGAAGGGGAGGATTGAGGGGGAGGACTTAGGGGAGGGGTTCATGGAGATGCCAAGGCATTCTAACAGGGGGTGCTCTGGAAGCCTTCCAGATTAAACTAGACTCCCAGAGTCAGAATGATTCAAGGCTGAAGTGACTAGAAGTGAGGTTTGACAGTACATTTTAATATGAGTGAATTTATTGGAGAAGAAAGAATAGTAAGATTTGGGGGAAAATATAATCTTATCTGAGAGCAAGGAAATAAAAAAGAAGAAATGGGTAAGGAGTAAGGAATGGGAGGATGAAAATGAAAGGTTTTAAGTATTAAATGTTCTAAACCTTATTGTGGATATGTCAAGGCTAGGTAATAGCACAGGTTTCTTTTGTTAGAAAATAAATTAATGAGTTTTCCTTTTCATTTCTGGTGAATCCTTCAAATTATCACCAGATGCTATTACTTGACTTAAATCAAATGCCTTTCCAAAGTTACGCCCAGAATTCATGCAGTACTTACAATTTTAGATTGCTTTATGATCGTTAACTAGTTTAAATCAAATTCCTGGAAGGCACACGTGGTGCTTATTATGGATGTTTTTTATGGATTAGGAAACATCATTTGTGTAGCACAGGCCACAAAGCTGGGCTGAGGCCACGAAATCTCCCTGCTTTGCACATCTAGCAGTTTAATTTTTTCTTGAAATTCTTTATTTTCTGACTTCTTTTATAAAATGTTTGCATATTAAATCTTAGAGTTGATTTAGCATCCATATAATTGATTTTAGACTATATTTCATGGATGCAGCCTTAGATTTTGATCTACTGCTGATTTCTTTGAAAATAACTGCATGTGATTTGCTATTTAGATCTGCAGTCATTTCTTGACTCGAATATCTGTGGTATAATCTTCGTAACTGAATCTGTGAAGCAGTTTTGGATTCTTTAGACTTGGCAGTTTGAGGCTGGGATTGGCGGTCTACATGACGAGAGTGCTGGGGAAGGCCCATGGGCCCATTTTCACTGAGCAGCCAGAGGGAGGGAGGTGCAGCTGTGTGATCCCCACCCTCCATCTCTCTGCATTGGTTCTCCACCCCCATCCCCACCCCCAGTACCTTTGAAAAACTTCCTGTGCTTTAGGGGGTTAAGACACAACACACTAGCACTTGGCAACATCTGTCTTTGTCTTCCCACATCTCTTGAGGTTCCTGTCTTCCAGCTTCTGACATTTCTGTTTCTCTGACAGCCAGGTGCCTGGCCTCTAGTTGACCGAAGTCACCCGTGGATGTCCTTTATGGTCCTACCTCCATGTGCTTCTTCCTTTTCCTTCTAGATCTGTGCTGTGGCGGATCTTACTTAGTTCGGTGGAAAGAGTATTGAGGTTAGAATAGTGTTACTATCTCTAATAATAATTAGCGTGTACCTGCCTCTTTGGATGCTGTGCTAGGGGCTCTATATTCTTTCCACTGGGGTCTAGTTCCCACTCGCTACAGAACTTGGGAGAGTGTCCAAGTCTGTGCCACAGGCTGCTTGTCTGTAAAATGAGGGCTTGGTGGAATGTGGAGTAAGGTGTTTCTGGCCCTAAAGTGCTATGATTGAGTTTTTTCCCATTGTGGTAGGATGGTAAACCCTCACAGGAGTACTTTAGCTTTTTGAAAGATCCATGTTAATCAAGACCGGCCTCAGTGTAGGGGCGTTGCTTCTGAGTCCCAGGATCAGGAGATCCGGGACTCCTTGAAGTTAGGGATGGGTCTCGAGGGCACCCTTCTCCATACTTGTACTATCTACATCAGAACACCTGGAAATTAATTGAACCTGAACACTCCAGTTTGGAAGGGTTGTTGACCCCCAATTTGGAAGATTCTTCTGCTTCTTTCATCTCCATGATAGAGGCACTGGGCAATATTTAGACCACTAGGGGAGTTTCTGGGAACCTGCTTAATACTTCTGTTAATTCTTGTACAACTCATTAAAAAAATGCTACCCCAGGTCTTTGTCTTGCAAAATTGTACATGGTCTGTGACCTTGAGTGCCTGTTTCCTATTTGCAGGGGAATTTTTGTTAGTACTGAATCTTTTCATAATGTTCACAACCACACTTATCTGTTCATTGTCAAGGCCATTGACAACTGTTTTGCTTTCTGCTTTTATACTGATGTATCATACATCCATTGCACATATTGTCCATTTTCTAAAAACCTACGATTATCTTTTTTTGTTTCTCTGTGTTTCCAGAGAGATTAATCATTGTTAGCTATGCTAGGAACACTTACTTCGTTAGCTTTGTCCTTAGTGTCACTAATATTTCTTCAGCTTTTTCTAATTTTTAGCTCTTCAAAATTGTGTAATACCTACTTTTTGTAGGCTCTGCCCCAAAAGAATTTGTGAGGGCTCTTCAATCTTTAGTGATTATTGCCTGAAAATGCAGGTACTTGATAGCAACAGGTGAAAAGTATTTTTTTTTTAATTAATTAATTTATTTATTTATTTTTTGGCGGTGTTGGGTCTTCGTTTCTGTGTGAGGGCTTTCTCTAGTTACGGCAAGTGGGGGCCACTCTTCATCACGGTGCGCGGGCCTCTCACTATCGTGGCCTCTCTTGCTGCGGAGCATAGGCTCCAGACGCGCAGGCTCAGTAATTGTGGCTCACGGGCCTAGTTGCTCCGCGGCATGCGGGATCTTCCCAGACCAGGGCTCGAACCCGTGTCCCCTGCATTAGCAGGCAGATTCTCAACCACTGCGCCATCAGGGAAGCCCGAAAAGTATTTTTAAATAAAATGCCATTCATAGCCTTTCTTTGGATTTCATCTTTGAAATGTGTTGTCTATTTTATGCCTTTTAGTTGTTGAAGTTACTATGCAGGCTTCTCCTATTTTTATGGAAAAAGATGCCAAAATCCTCCTTTGCTCCAACTTTTAAAGGGTTCAAAATTAAGATTCCTTCTGCTATTAATTTAATTCTTCTGAAAAGGAACAGAGGAGTTTGCCCTTTGCCGTATGTATATCTTTGTTACTACCTAACTAGCAGTTTGGAACAAAGACTTCATTAGCTTTGTGAATCAATAATCTGTTTAGTCATTTCATGTCAACTGCAGAGTATTTTGAAGATACATATTTTTCGTAATAGAAAATCATTTGAGATCCTAAAAAACAAATATTTCCAACAACAGATTTGCTTTAAAAAGATTTTTAAAGAGATCATCTGTATAAGAAGCCATGCCTTATAATAGCTGCGATGGCTTGTGTGTGGGGAGCATGATGGTGGCCTGATAGCCTAGGCTCCTTCTGTGTCCGAGGTCCCAGCCCTTTGATTGAGGAAGGGGCCCGTGTGGTTGAGGGACGGCTGCAGTGGCATCCAGAGGATATGACTGGAAATGCCCTCCTTCGGACTGTATTTCGTTGTTGTCTCTGGACAGCACCAGTTGTTTGAAAGCACTGAATTGCATTTGTATAAATATACATAGTACTTGGTAAAACATCTTTTTGGATCATTGTGCTCTTTCAGAGTTGAGATACAAGCTCTGGAAAGACGACTCATCAGGAACATGTCAGGTCCTGGACATTCCTGGTAAACAGTGTAGTGTATTTTGGATCATGGCTTCTTCTGTGTTACTGTTCATGCATTGGAATCCTCCTGATCCTCGATGTGGAGACTAGGAGCAGGCACAAGTAAACATGTCTTCTCTGGGCAAACTTTCTGTCCAGAACTGAACAAAAGAAAACAAACGGGCTTCCCTGCTGGCGCAGTGGTTGAGAATCTGCCTGCCAGTGCAGGGAACACGGGTTCGAGCCCTGGTCTGGGAAGATCCCACATGCCGCAGAGCAACTAGGCCCGTGAGCCACAACTCCTGAGCCTGCGCGTCTGGAGCCTGTGCTCCGCAACAAGAGAGGCCGCGATAGTGAGAGGCCCGCGCACCGCGATGAAGAGTGGCCCCCGCTTGCCGCAACTAGAGAAAGCCCCCGCACAGAAACGAAGATCCAACACAGCCATAAATAAATAAATAAATAAATAAATAAATAAATAATTTTAAAAAAAGAAAGAAAACAAACAAGAACACTTAAAGGTGTCTGCAGTCTGTCTAAAGGCTTGTGGATGCGGGCACCCCGTGGCCTTGGGGTACTGACAAGGCATTTTGGGCCATTCCTCTCCTTGTTTATCTCCTTTCTTTCTGTCTTCCCATGTTCTTTACTCTCTTGATTTCCTTCCTTTTTTTTTTTTTTTTTCCTTCTTGGGTTCTTTTCTGTTTCTTTTGTTCTTCCTTTCCCTTTTGTCTTTCCCATTCACCGTATGAATAGCCAGTAACAGCTGACAGTTCCCACAGGCACTTTTTTAGCCTGACTAAATGGCAGCCCAGAGCCAAAGACAGGTTTTACTATGACAAGATGCTGGTGCAGACTCTTTCTAAAGATTTGAGTATGTTTATACAGCGGATGCCATGCTGAATGGAAAATATATGTGAAATGTATGACTTCCCAAACTCTTTAGGATATTTAAATAAGCATTCAAACAGGTTTTAGATTGAAGTTTAAATTTTGTGCTAAAGGACATCCTGCCAAAATTCAGGTGATAATAATCATATAGATAATGAATTTCAGGATTCTTTGTATTTTTGAAATTTTTGGTAAACAAAGATGTGGTTTGGGTTACAATAATGTTTTTAAATTGCTTAAGCTGTAACTAAGTTTGGTATAAAAAATGTGACTGCATCAAATTTGTGTTAAATACACAACTATTACTTATGCCACTGTCAAGGATCAGAGTATATTCTAGCTCTGCGGGGGCTTGAGAGCTAATTTAATTTAGTCTTCTTATTCTGTAGATGAGACAGTTTACTTAATTTTACACACCTGGTTAGTGGCATAGCTGACCACAGTTACGCCTTCCACTTCCCTATCCACTCTGCTTTTTTTGGACAGAAAGTTAAATTTATGAAATTTAGAGGTAAAATGGACAGAGAAGCCTGGGAAGAGTATATGAGTTCTAAACCTAGCTTGACTTTCATTTGCTAGTGATGGGGTGTTGGACTGGGTGTTTAAGCTCTCTGGATCTCATTTTTGGAGGGTTGAACTTAAAGATCTCTTCCAGGTCTGTGACTTGTACTCAGGTGAGAAAAACGAAATAGATTTAGAATCTTCCTATTTTACATTTGTAAAATTTCAATTTGTGCAATTTCAATTTGAGTCTTATTTCAAGAAGAAGCGCTCCTATTTTTTAGTAGGTGTCATTTGTATATTTTCCTATTATCAACTTTTCCAAAGTGTATTGTTGTTAGACACAGGTTGTTGTCTTAGTCAACATGATAGCTGCCTCTGGCATCACCTTGATTAACTGAAGTAAATACACATTCAGAGGCAGGTCTCCCTTAGTTTCAAACTGGTGGGAGAGTACCATGCAGGAATATTCATTCCATAGGTGACTGAGAGGTGCTTTTTTCTTTTTTCCAAATCGTTGACAGTTTATTACAGCGTTAGAGAGTAATGTCAAATAAATAAAATGTAAGAGAATTGGCTATTCTAACTTCTAGAGTTGCTTTATTTGGGATTGTGGAACAGGTTTTTCCATTCTCAGTAGGATAATCTGTCCTTGTGTTAGGGCGTAGACAGTTGTGGCAATCTGAAAGGACAGGAAAGATGAGATGAGTTTTCATAACATATTGGAGAAAAAACTGAGGAGACTGGAGAAGCTTTTCTAAGAAGACTGAGCTTTGAGACCTTTCCCTCATTGCTTAGCGGTGGTTCCCTTGCCCCTCTTTGTTTGGAGAAACCTATTCTTTCAATAAACACTTTTTGAGCTGGGTGCTGTGGGAATTACAAAAGGATTATTCATCCAGAGCTTCATCCTCTAGGTATTTACTCTCTCGCTGGGTTCCCAATGCTTAGGCCGAGAAAAGATGCAGTAAATGTCTGAGTGCCCCAAAGAGTGGCTAGACAAGGAGAGAGAAGGGAGAAGGACTCAAGCAGTAGGGGAAGACCCCAAGGAGCCGTGACATTTGAGCAGTTTGAGTTAAGAATAGCTAAAGAACTTGTTTTAATTTTCTTTTGGAAGAGAGTACGAGGGATGAGATTGGGTTAGGTTAGGACATAGGCCTGGGAGTTGGGAAATGACAATTTTATGTTTTAAGGTAGCAAATGAGGGGACCCTATGGGAGTACCAGAGCCTTTTTACTCCCTTTTTATTTTGAAGATGTCAAACCTTTAGGAAAACAGTACTGTGAACACCTATTTACTCTTTTTCTAGATTAATCAGTTGTTAACATTTTGCCACATTTGCCTCATGTTCTGTGTATGTATGTTTTTGAATCAATGTGGTATATACATTTGTATTATTTTGCTTAACGACTTGAATATAAGTTGCAGATACTATGACATTTCACCTCTAAATACCTGCTAAAGAGGACATTCTTCTGTATAACTACAATACAATTATCACACCCAACAAGTTTTGCATTGATATAACAACATGGTGTAGTATATAGAAAATATTTACGTTCGGGGGTGGAATGTGTATTTATTTATTTATTTAAAATCAGGTGGACTTGTCAGGCACAATGCATATTTAATGAATTTGTGGGACAAGAGAATAGGGCCACAGAAACTGGTTTCTGCATATTTTAAAATTCCTGTATAGCCATTAAGATAGAAGGAGGAAGCTCATTGTATTCTGATATGCTAGATCCTTGAAGATACCATCTTAGATAAGAACAAGGCTTAGGGGCTTCCCTGGTGGCGCAGTGGTTGAGGATCTGCCTGCCAATGCAGGGGACACGGGTTCGAGCCCTGGTCTGGGAAGATCCCACATGCCGCGGAGCAACTAGGCCCGTGAGCCACAACTGCTGAGCCTGCGCATCTGGAGCCTGTGCTCCGCAACAAGAGAGGCCGCGACAGTGAGAGGCCCGCGCACTGCGATGAAGAGTGGCCCCCGCTCGCCGCAACTAGAGAAAGCCCGCTCACAGAAACGAAGACCCAACACAGCCAAAAATAAATAAATAAATAAATTAATTAATTTAAAAAAAAAGCCTTTAAAAAAAAAAACAACAAGGCATAGAAGAGCGTAAAGAAGAATTTATAAACAGCTGTGAATGGATGGATGGATGGATGGATAGATAGAAAGAACATCTCTGGAAGGATAAAAAATGAACTATAACATTACATGCCTTTAGGAGAAGGAAGTAGGTAGCTGGAGGACAGGGAGACTTTTCCCTGAATACTCTTTTTTACCTTTTGAACTTTGAACATATTATTTATTCCGAAATAAATAGTAAGTAAGCATAGACTTACATTGGTACTATTATTAACCTTGTAGGGTGTAGGACAATACTTCTCTTTATGTCTTAAAGAAATTTGGAGAATGAGACCTGATGGAGGAAACTTTTTATCTTTTAAATTTTGAAGTTTGATGTTTGTGTCACTTAATGGAAAAAGATGTTCTTGGTGTAAGAATATATTTTTTTCAGGAACTGCTGGTGTGGAGAGGAGGGACTTGGTGGGGGTCTGGTATCCAGAAAGTCTGGGAATTCCATAGAGGAAGCACAAAGGAAGATGTAGAAGGAGTTTGTTTTATTCCTCTTGAATAATTTTTTCCTCCTCTCAGAATGGGAAACAAGAAGAGAATTTTGTAGTTTGTTTCAGTAGAAAAGTACAGAAGATGGCAAAGGGGACACAGAGTTTACATTTCGTATATATTCATGCTGCCTTTGATGATGAAAGAAGATAAGTACATTAAAAAAGCTGCTAAGAGAAAATGAACATTTAGGAATAAGGGCTGGCTATTTTCTTTATTTTTAAAAGAGATTCTTGGGTTTTACTGAAGATTATATGAAGATTAAAAGAAAGCCATACTGAATAAGTACTAGAAATCTATGTTATTAGTAAATTATTTCCATTTGATAGTAATTTGATTATTTCGTGTGATCGTTTTCATGTAATTATATGGTGAATTTGATATTTATGCTTAAAAATTACTCTTTCGAAGTGTTTTGAAATATGTTGCATGAAAGTTTACATTTAATTTGAGTTAACTCAGCCACAATTTTTTTTTCTGTTTTTGAATGATTAACACAAAGGTATCGACTGGTACTCAGTGCTGTTTCTCTTGAAGGCCAATGTTTATTAATCAGTGAGTGTTGAATTGCTCTCAATGTCCATTATGCATCCTGTGGTTAATGGAGACAGATGGTCCACCCTTGATAGATGCTTCTGGAAAGTTAACATGTCAACAGTGGTAGTTACATTCCTGTCAGGGAGGGAAGCCGCTGACTGCTCAGGCAGGCCTTCAAGAGGAGGGAAACTCTGCATGGTTTGTTTGGGTGTCTAGGGTGTGACCTTGCAGGTGAAGAATTTTGATTTTTATCAATTCATTCAGAGTCGATGAGGACTGTGAGACTGAACGATGTGATAAGTAAGCTAAGCAAGCCTACAAGCTTCCGGGAGATTGGATATCCCAGTGAGGTAACTTGCCAAGGGAGGTGTACTGTGGTCAGTTGTAGACTGGTTGAAAGGATAAAATTTGGATCATAACTTTACTTGGGAAACAGAAATAAGATGGGGAAGAATGGGATCTTTTCAACTGATATTTTCATCAAGTCATGAGAATTTGATAGAGGACTTTTTTTCGCTCCAGGGGCTGTTCTACCTTAAAAACTGGGCCTTAAAGTCAGAGCATCTTTACTGTGTGGTGCTGGCTAAAAACAAATTCTTCTCTGGTGTTCTTTGTAATTAGTTACCAAAAGCCCCATTACCCTGTGGCAGATATGTTACAATACAAAGGAGAAATAATAGTAATGATACTAATGAGGGCTTACCATGTGTTGGGCACTTTGCTAAAATGTGTTGGGTTTTTTTCCTATTATTCCATTAATTGCACAACAGCCCTAGGAAATAGATAGTATCATCATTCCCACTTTATAGAAAATCAAAGCTTAGGAAAGCTCAGGGCTTGGAGCCCAAGTTCAGAGCCAGGTAGCCTGACTCTAGAGAAGCTTATGATCTTAGTCACATGTGATAGAATTTCTTTTGCACTTTTCAGCTTCTTTCCAGTTGTGTTTTCCTTAGGATATAGCATGGCCATTTTGAGACTCCTTATCTCTCAAGTAAACACTTAGGAAATACAGTTATTGTTAAAATATTTAAGCAGTAACTGTTAGCGTAGTTTCTTTTTGAAGATTGCTGGTCTTTATTTTATGGTGATTCTGAGTAGTAGTTTCATTTAGAGGATGAACCATTAAAAATGAAGAAGGTTGGAAAAAACCCAAGAATAATGCAAAGAAAAACTGTTTTTACTTAGATTCATTTACTGTTAACATTTCCCGCATTTACTTTATCATTTGTGCATATTTTCTTGCTGTGTATTTATATATGTATATGTGTGTATGTGTATATATTTTTTTCTGAATGATTTGAGAATGTTACATATATCATGGCCCTTTACCCATATTTTAGTGTGTATTTCCTAAGAACAGGAATTTTCACTTACACAACAGTAACTATTTTATAAATTTGTGTTGTTAAAATATTTTCGGGCTTCCCTGGTGGCGCAGTGGTTGAGAATCTGCCTGCCAATGCAGAGGACACGGGTTGGAGCCCTGGTCTGGGAAGATCCCACATGCCGCAGAGCAACTAGGCCCGTGAGCCACAATTGCTGAGCCTGCGCGTCTGGAGCCTGTGCTCCGCAACAAGAGAGGCCGTGATAGTGAGAGGCCCGCGCACCGCGATGAAGAGTGGCCCCCACTTGCCACAACTAGAGAAAGCCCTCGCACAGAAACGAAGACCCAACACAGCCATAAATAAATAAATAAACAAATACTTAAAATTAAAAAAAAAAAATTTATAAAAAAAAAAATATTTTCATCTGATCTGCTATCCATATCACAGTTTTGTCAGTTGACCTAATACTGTCCTTTATAACATTTTTTCCCCTGTGGTATAAGATCCAGTCTAGGGTTATATATTACATTTACTTGTCGTATCTGTTTACTATCCTTTCTTCTAGAATATTTCTACAGTTTGTCTTTTATTAGATCGACATTTTCTATTGTGCCTTTTTTGGGGAAATAGTAGAAAATTCCTCCTTTTGTGTTTGTCTGAAGTTTCCTCGTTGTTAGATGCAGGTTATGCATTCTCAGCCAAATTTTCCTTTTCTTTCTCCTTATTTATTAAGTTTATACTTTTTCAAAATCAGGAAATTACCACTGATACAATAATATTATCTAAGTATAGATCTTAGTCAGATTCCATCAGTTATTCCCCAAATGTCTTTATAGGAAGAAAATCCTGGGCCATACATTGCATCTGGTCGCCTTTCATCTGGAACAATTTCTCAGTCTTTCTTTGTGTTTCATGACATTGACAGTTTTGAAGAGTGCTAGCCAATTATTATTAGCATATCCTTCAATTTTGGTTTGTTTGAAGTTTCGTCATGTTTTGATTCAGGTTTTGCATTTTTGGCAGAAATGCTGCACAGGGGACGTTGTGTTCTTCTCAGTTCATCATATTCAGAGGCACACAATGTCTGTTTGTCCCACTTCTGGGCATGTTGACTTTGATCCTTTGGTTAAGGCCCAGCCTGCCAGGTTTGACCAGTGTTACTCTTTCCCCCTTTTCAGACGATAACTATCTTGTGGAGTGATGTTTTTCATTAATAACCTGTTACTCCTCAGATTTTTACTTGTAGGCTTTAGAATCCATGCATGATTCTTGCCTGACTCAATTAGCCTTATAATGGTTGCCCAATCGGATTTAAAATTTCATCATTCCCTCTTCATTTATTCATTGGCTTTCTTCCACAAAGAGTGTTCCCTTATCTCTCATTTATTTATTTTTTTAAAATATCAGTTTAGACTCACGAATTCTTCCTTTATCTTATGATCCTTACTTATTTTGAAGCTCAAATTGTCCCAGCTTTGGCCAGTGGGAGCCTCTTCAAGCTGGCTCCTATGTCCTTTCGGCATACCCCCACCGTGCTTTGACAGATCCTTACTTTCTGACACAGAATGATCCTCCTTGTCTATTTTCTCTGCCTCAGCCCTTGAAGCGGCCATTTCTCCAAGGAGCTCTGCATGAGAGTGCCTAGTTCTCCATATCCTGGCCAAGGGTGACTTTTCACACTGTTTAATTTTTGCCAATCTGATAGGTCAGAAATAACATGTCAGTGTAGTTTTAATTTGTATTTCTTTTATAAGTGAAATTTAGTATCTTTTCATATGTTCATATACATGTGTGTATCTGTAATGTGTATACATGTATATGTGTCTGTATATGTATATGTGTGTATATTCATGTCCTTTGCCTATTTTTCTGCCAAGTTACTAGTTTTTTATTTCCTCAATTTTAAGTGTTCTTTATTTATTGTGGATATCTGTGATATGATGCAAATATTTTCTCCTATTTTATCTATTGTCTTTGGTTAATGATTTTTTTGCCATGCAGAAAAAAATTGTTAAACATTTTTATGTAATCATATTATCAGTCTTTTATTCTTCCTGATTTTGAGTCATAGTTAGCACGCCCTTCCTTATATCAAGGTTGGAGAAGAATTCACCATTTCCCCACCTCTGGTACTTGTATGACTTCATTGTTTTACATTTAGATCCCTCATTCATTTGGAGCCTATTCTTGTGTATGGTATGAAGAATGGATCTAATTTTATCTTTTTCCAAATGGCTAATCAACTGCTTTAACCATTTATTAAAAAGTCAGTTTTTGCTCCAGTGATTTTTAGACGCCCCCTTTATCATACACAGTACTAAAGTTCTATCTGTACTTCAGTCTGTTTTTGAACTTTCCATGCTACTCCACTGCTTTGTCTGTCTACTTGTGGGCTAGTAGCACACTTTTCATGGAGAGGTTTTACAGTATAATTTAATGTCTGGTAGGACTAGTCCTCCCCTCTCCCGTTTGGTGTTTTCCTGGCTGTTCTTGCACATGTATTTTTAATATGCAGTTCAGTATCAGTTTTCCAGCTTCAGTAAAAAGAATTACTGGTATATTTATGGGGATCGCATTACATTGATAAATTAATTTACAACGAACTGACATTTTTATGATGTTGGCTTTTTCTCTTCCAAAATAAGAAATGTCTTTCTATTTGTTAAAGTCTTCATTTGTGTCTTTTTTAGGAATGTTTTAAAGTTTTCCTCAGATGGATTTTATACATTTGTTGTCAAATTTATTCTTAAATATTTTATTTTCTTTGTGAAACTTGAAACTTGCTTTTTTTTCACTTATTGTATCATGGCAATTTGAACAGGTCAGTACATGTAGACATGTTTCATTTTTTGAAATGGATCTATGGTAGTCTATTGTACCCTAATTTAATTTTTTCTCTGTTGATGTATTTTATGTTGCTTTTTGTTGAGTTTTCCCTTTTATAAACAATGCTGTGGAAAATATCTTTGTACTTTTGTTTTTGCTTACTTGTATAATTATATCTGTAAAATAGATTCTTGGAAATGGAATTGCTTATTCATAAGCCCTGTAGATTTTTTTGGTAACATATTCTACCAAATTATCCTCTCAAACTATTTGACACTTTTTAAAGTTTAAACTTTATTGTATATGCCCTCTCTTAAAAGACATTCAAAACTTTTTTTTTTGAAGGAAGGGTCATAAAAGTTAATTCTAAACAAAAAGTATATCTATGTATCCGTTAACATGGGGAATATAAAGATAGCAAAGTCATGATTTCTCCCTTAAATAACTTACAGTTTTGGAAATCAGATATGTTTATTTATATGCATTAGAAAATAGAAAAATTTCTTTGGTAGGTGGACTTTGAATTGAGCCTAAAAGGAAAGTGTTGAATTTAGATTAGTAGGCAGGGACTTCCCTGGTGGCGCAGTGGTTAAGAATCCGCCTGCCAGTGCAGGGGACACGGGTTTGAGCCCTGGTGTGGGAAGATCCCACATGCCGCAGAGCAGCTAAGCCTGTGCACCACAACTACTGAGCCTGCGCTCTAGAGCCCGCGAGCCACAAGTGCTGAAGCCCACACACCTAGAGCCCATGGTCCATAACAAGAGACGCCACTGCAATAAGAAGCCCGCGCACCGCAACGAAGAGTAGCCGCCTCTCGCCACAACTAGAGAAAGCCTGCGTGCAGCAACGAAGACCCAACGCAGCCAAAAATAAATAAATAAATAAATTTATAGATTAGTAGGCAGAATCAAAGAAGGACGTTTCATGTCAGACTAGCATAGGCTAAAGAAGCAGAATTTTACCATGTCATGTGAAGTCAGTGAAATAACTGGCCTTAGACTGAAGCAGGTGTTTGTATTTAAAGATAAAGTCAGTTACTGGAAGACCTTGGGTGCCCAGAGAGTTTGGATTTGATCTACTCGGCAGCAGAAAGGCCTTCTGAATTAATAATCTATTGCCATGTCACAAATTACCCCCAAATTTAGTGGCTTAGAACACCAACAAGCATTTACGATCTCTTAACAATTTCTGTGGGTCAGGGATTTGGGAGCAGTGAGCTCTCTTGCGACATTCTATTCCTTAGAAGCAAGCCAGTAAGTTCAGCACATATTCAAGGGGAGGGGCATTAGCTTCCACCTTTTAAGGAGAGGTGTGTCAAAGAGTCTGGGAGCATTTTAAAACCACCACACCATCTGTCTTCTGAAGAAGAAGAATGGCGTTATGATTTTGAAAAAGGAGAATACCATGGTATCTAGCAGAAGATTAATCTGGTAGCAGTGACAAAGATGAATTGAAGGAAGGGAGAAATAGCAGGTAGACCCGAGTGCAGTAATCCAGCAGTAGAGTACTGATGGAGTTAGTCGGGGGAGATGAGAGAGGAGAAGGTAGGATGCACACGAGGGGTGCAGCAAAATGAGAGAGAGGAAGATGTGAGTAAAAAAAATGCCTGCAGGATGATCAGGCATGTAATAACTGGTAAGAGAAACCAATTTTGAGGAGATAAAGGTGCTCGTCTGGTTTTAGATGTTCAAGGGGAAATTCCTAAGCAGTTGAAACATGAACCAGGGCTCATGTTGAAATGTCTAGCTGAAGAGGGAAACTTCACATTTG
This sequence comes from Balaenoptera acutorostrata, assembly GCF_949987535.1. NCBI lineage: Eukaryota > Metazoa > Chordata > Mammalia > Artiodactyla > Balaenopteridae > Balaenoptera > Balaenoptera acutorostrata. The sequence continues at coordinate 22,508,990 of NC_080070.1, forward strand.
TCATCCCAGAAGTGAGGGTTAAATTCTTCAAGGGATGCGTATGCAGGGAGGCAGGCCAGAGCACTGAGGACCAAGCCTCAGGGGGAAACCGTGGTTTGGAGTACAGTTAGCAAGAGGAGCTAGATCTATAGCGTTAGAGAAAGAGCCCGCTGTATTCCTGGCAGGAACAAAAAAGGTGGAGTGATCGAGAGCTTCAGATACTGCAGAATCTGAAGAGAATGATGTTTGAAATGAATGCATTTGCCTGTAAGATTATTAGAGGTGACAGCAGTTTAAGTGGAGTAGAACAATTTTGGAAATTGGATTATAACATTTAATTCGATGATTAACTTTTTTTTAAAAAGCGCCTGAAGTGGGAGGATGAATGGCTGGCGTGCCTTTCATCACTTAGATTTTGAGATCTCACATCCTTCTTGCCTCCTTTTAGCACCACCAAGCCTGCCTGGAAGGGAACTTCTGCTCAGTTCTTGGACTGAGGGATGGAGTAGGATTTTACTTCACTTGTTTTCAGGGACTCTTAACTGTGAGTGAAATCAACTTACTTTATAATTTTTTTACTTCACACACTGTTTTTAACTGTTCTTATCTGTGCTCTTCCTCCTCCTTCTTTCCTTTCCCTTCCCCCTGGTTAGTATGACTTCAAGATCAGAACCAAGACAAGGGATCATCTGTTTTCCCTCTTCCTTACCTCCCAACTTTAAGTGCAGTTCTATTATTCATAGGTTTTGTTTACTGAACTTGCAGGGATGATTAGTAAATATGATTAAGATAGCTGCTGACAAATGTAAACACTAAATTGAAAGATGATTTTGTGTTCTTTTATGTTACGTTTCTGTACATGTATTTAATCAGTTTTCAAATTAGTAAAATAATTGTCAATAAGATGGAACAAAAACGTGAAAATATTTAAAAAATTACTTTACGTGAGATAGTATATATCAAGATTTCTATAAGGATTTGAGATCAGATGGACCAAGGAATTATGTAGTAAAACACTGACATAGCCAGAAATGAAATCTGAGTTTTCTCTGCTATATGGTGTGATGATTATTATTTCAATTTTTTTTCTGATAGGGCTATTTTTCCTTTAAGAATAACTTTGGGTCTTCTAAAGACTTAAAGAAACGAAACCAGTATATCGATGGTAACTGTGGTTCTAAATTAAAGTGTAGACTTTATGCTATGGAAAAAGTATTGATAAATTCTTTTTAGCACAAAAAGATCTGACTGACATGGTAACGTCATATTTGAATAAATAGGGCAACATTAAATGATGTAGCCTAGTTCTGCGTTGTGCATGGAAGGTGAGCACAGAAAGAGCTGAAAGGGTCAGGGAGGGGGGAGAAAGCCAGCAGGAGTGAGGGAAGTCTGAGAAACTTTGGCGTGGAGAGCACAGATAAGTGACTCTTGAAGCGGGCATGAAAACATGGGCTCTAAACATGTCAATACTGCCATGACCAGTTTTACATATATTTTTCATTACATGTGTTAAGTTTTTCTTGTGTCAGTGGGTATGAGAGAGAGGGACATACAAAAAGGGAGTGAGAAGGAGTGTCCTAGGAGGTCGACAATTTTGTTATTTGTTTTCACAATTAAATGTCTGGATATATTTGCGAGGACTGTCTTATGACTTTTACTACTTGTACTTGGGCGGCGGACAAAAAGTTAGTGTGGTTATTAATTGCTGTATTTTCCTTTTCCTGTCTCCCACCTGCCCTATCCCTTCCTCTTTCCCTAATGTTCTCTGAGACTCACTTTGGGCACCATCAGTCCCAGAAGCTTCATCCAGTGGCCTTTCTCATACCCAGTTCCTCCCACTTGCTGGGTTCATTGCCCTCCTCTGGGCCCCTCTACTCCAGAATGTCCTGGGAATCACTCTGTCACTGGGCTCCTCCAACATGTTATATAAATATCTGTTTACGTGTTTGTTTTCCCTACTAGAGCGTGAACTCCTTACTGGAAGGTGTCAAGTCTTACTCATCTATGTATCCCCATGTCTAAAAAGTGTTAGTGGAATGAACCAATGAATGATCTCCACGCCTTGTAGTAGACACACTCACCACGGTACAGCAGCGTGGCAGTGGAGTCGCTGCGCTTTGATGGTCAGGAGATCCGGTGACTAGGGAGACAGATCACGTGAGCCATAGAGAATCTGGGGTGGACTGAAAAACGAGTGGGGTGGAGTTCCTAATCTTGAGGTGCTCCACCAAGTAGGTTTCAGCGATGGCTTGGGAGCAAGAGCCAAGGAAATGAGACGCTGTGTGTTAAGTGTTGCAGCAGAGGCCTCCCAGACAGACTGGAAGCCTGTGATCAGTTCGGCCCGGGGAGGCTGGGAAGTGGAAATGTAGCTGCTCACCACGTGCAGAAGGAGGAGGAGCATGCGCCAGCCATAGAGGTCCGAGGATCATATTTTGAGCAGTTGAGAAGGAGCTTGAGGCTCATGGGAGTTGGGGAGTGGGCACGTGGTGGGAAATGAGATTGCAAGGAGCTGTGTTTGTAGTCCTAGTATCTGGTCTTTGCCCTGTTGACTGTGGGGAACCATTGGAGGTTTTAAAATCAGAGGAATGGCACAGATTCACATTTTAGAAAAATGCCCTGGCAGCAGTGTGAAAATTGGACTGGAAGGGAAAAAACTAAAGAGAATAGACTGGTTAGGAGACTGGCGCAGTGAGCAGCGGTCCAGATGAGCGAGATAAAGGGCCTGGATTAGGGCACTGACAGTGGAGATGAGGAGGAGGAGACAGTGTGGAGTATGCTTTGGGAAGTAGAATTTGTGAGGCTTATTGACTGGAGCTCCATATAGCAGTTGTGAGAGAGATGGAAGAATAGCAAATGGCTGTAGATTTTTTTAATCCTCTAGCCATTGGATGAGAGAGTAGAAAGGAAGCTTGGATTTGGTTTTGGACATCTGAGAAGGGGGCATCTAAATGGCAACAACTAGCAGACCGTTGGAAACGTGACTCCAAAGTTTAGGAGAGAAAGATGTGGAGGGTGGAGTCATACGTGTGTGAATGGGTGAGATTACAAAAGGGGAGCTACCTGAGCAGAATGAGGGCGGGCCAAGCAGAGGACCTCTGGACATTCCAGCACTTAAAGGGCAGGAAAAGCCCATCGAAGGAAAAGCCCATCGATTCAAAAAGGGAAGTAGTCAGTATCAGATGCCACTATAAGAGGTCAAGTTGGGATGAGAGGTAGAATGAGGCCATTGGATTTGGTCAAGTCAGAGGCTCTCAGTGATTAAAAATTGTAATACTGGCATTAGAAACTTCATTCCAATGGCTAAGTGCAGTGGGCATTAATGAGTACAGCCAGTGAGTATGTACAGGCCATCTTAAAAAACAATTTGAAATAGGAGGTAGATTAGTGAAAAAGGGTAGAGGGAGGGTCTTTATTTTGGCCTAAGGTAGTATAGGTATACTTCGATGGTCTGAATGTCTACACATGCTTGGAACAGCAATTGTAGAAATCAAGAGATAGCTGACTAGGGACAGGTTGTGGACTATTGCCCAGCAGCGAGGGCCTGGCTGAAGTGGAAAGCAAGTTTTTCCACCAAATGGGAGAGGTACTTGAATTTTCTCCCATAGTGCTCTCCTTAGCCTGGGAGCTGGAACAAGTAAACTACAACATGACTGTTTATTTAACTATAAATAATTCTTTTGTCAAAAGAACTTATTGTAAGGTTCTTTTAAATAACAAGTATTTCTCAGTAGTCTCTGTGTGGTAAAATATATATAGAATTGATCATTTTAACCATTTTTAAGTGTATAGTTTTGTGACATTAAGAACATTTAGATTGTTTTGCAACTGTCACCACCATCCATCACCAGAACCTTTTTTTCGTCTTCCCCACTGAAACCCATTAAACACCAACTCATTTCCCCTTGCCCCCAGTCCCGGGCAGCCACTGTTGTCCTTACTATCTCTATGAATTTAACTACTCTAGGGACCTGATATCAGAGGAATCATACAGTATTTGTCCTTTTGTGACTGGCTTATTCCACTTAGCATGATGTCATCAAGCTTCATCCACGTTGTAGCATGTATCAACATCCCCATCAGTATTTTTAAAATATGATTTAAACACATTGGTTTTTTTTAAGAACACAACTATATTCCACGGCCATTCTAAGTTCTCAAGACCCGCCGCATTGGTTTTACAGGGGAGAGGCAGGCAGAAGAACGGAATTCGTTGCATTTACCGTGTGTCAGGTGCTGTACTGGTTGCAAATGCTTTGTCTGACTCAGTCTTCCCAACATCTCTGGGAGGTGGATACTCCTGTTACTCTGCAGCTGAAGAAACTGAATTTCAGAGAGCTGAAGAAGCTTGGGCAAGGACACACAGCTGGCGTGTAACTGAGCCAGGATTCAAATCCTGGTCCTCCTGATGCCAGGCTCCATGCTCTTTTTAAAACCCTTCAGTCTCTCTGTAGTCCTGTCTCCAAATTCTATTATTCTAAAGGAGTCAAATCTCTTTGCTTTGAACTTAATGAAGATGTGCTTTTTGAAGTTTTCCTGGTGTTCAGCAAATGTCCTTGGCTCCTCATAACATTAAACTATTGCTGTTTTGTATTTAAGCTTTTAAGAACAGAACCAAACATTTGCCAAAAGTGGAGACTTACTGGTATAATTAATATAAATAACATAGTTATTTATTGATGTTATCTGGTGCATTTGTCCAACTTATAATTTATCTGAGGTAGTTTACAGAACTAAGTTGATAGATTTATAGCTTAGATTTTTGAAGGAAAATACTTTTTTTGACTGAATTTATATTTCAATCCTAATCACAAGTAGGAAATGAGAAAATTTATATTTAAAAATGAAAAATGTATAACCATTCGTTTTTAAGGATCTCACAAAACATTATTCAAGAAATCTGACTACAGTATTTGATGCTGAAAGCCACAATGTGATACACGCCTTGCTGAAGATACTTTCTTTTAACCTATGAATGTTTTTCTGAATTCTTGAATCTCCTATCCTGTGCCAGTGAAAAACATTTTTTTTTAAGATCTAAGCACTGACGGTGACATACCAAGGTTGTTTGAGTGGATGATCCTGACAAAGTAAAAAAAGTCATTTACAGAATGGTAATTTCTAGAACTCGGGAGTTTCATGGAAGCAAGTCAGTGGGCTTCGGTGTCATTTGAAGGCTGTGCTTATTTCTGCATCTTTGTTCATTGTTTTGCTTTGAAAACTTTGAGAGCACCACTGAGTTTTTGAGTTTCATCTGCATTCTGTGACCAATTGTTATAGAGACCCGAAGTCTGAAGTTTGTGTTGACTTTAGAAAAGTCATTCTCTGAAGCCCATTTTTTTTTTTTTTTTTTTTAATTCTAAGAGTCTCTCTTTTTTTTTTTTAGGATTTTCTTATTTATTTATTTATTTATTTCTTTATTTTTGGCTGTGTTGGGTCTTCGGTTCGTGCGAGGGCTTTCTCCAGTTGCGGCAAGCGGGGGCCACTCTTCATCGCGGTGCGGGGACCGCTCTTCATCGCGGTGCGCGGGCCTTTCTCTATCGCGGCCCCTCCCGTCGCGGGGCACAGGCTCCAGACGCGCAGGCTCAGCAATTGTGGCTCACGGGCCCAGCTGCTCCGTGGCATGTGGGATCTTCCCAGACCAGGGCTCGAACCCGTGTCCCCTGCATTAGCAGGCAGATTCTCAACCACTGCGCCACCAGGGAAGCCCTGAAGCCCATTTTTGGAGTGAGTTTAAAGAAAGAGGAGTACCAAAGACAGGTTCAGTCTTATAGTGGATGCTTGGAAAAGGATAAGTGGTTCTCTGGGACCATTTGAGTGGATCAAATTACCTTCTAAAGTAATGATGAAAACAAGAATAAGTCAGAGGGACTATGAAACACTCTAAATTCTTCCTTCAGGCAAATGATACCAAATCATCAAGGATAGATAATTGTTTTCTCTCCATTTAATTTTTATTTTTTTCTTGAAGATTGACAGAATTAGAAATTTTACAACCCCCATTAGTGGTACATTTAAGTGTTTTAGTATCCAGGTGATTAAGAAGTACCTGATCATGGGCTTCCCCGGTGGCGCAATGGTTGAGAATCTGCCTGCCAATGCAGGGGACACGGGTTCGAGCCCTGGTCTGGGAAGATCCCACATGCCGCGGAGCATCTGGGCCCGTGAGCCACAATTGCTGAGCCTGCACGTCTGGAGCCTGTGCTCCGCAACAAGAGAGGCCGCGACAGTGAGAGGCCCGCGCACCGCGATGAAGAGTGGCTCCCGCTTGCCGCAGCTAGAGAAAGCCCTCGCACAGAAACGAAGACACAACACAGCCATAAATAAATAAATAAATAAATTAAAAAAAAAATCTTCTTTCTCTTTAAAAAAAAAAAAAAAAAAAAAAAAGAAGTACCTGATCTCTTCTGCTTTATTTCAAGGCTCTTCTCTTGTTCTGACTGCATACATTTAAAAGTAACTAATTAATATCTGTAGCAAAAAAATTCTCATCGTAAAAGTCACGGATAAAGCGGGCACTTCCCTACCTAGAGTCAGGGACTTAAACTGTAAACAAATGTTCATGCCTTACTGTTTTGTTCAGATGTAAAAGAAAGAACAATGCTCAAGATATAGCAGAATCTTTAAAGTATGCAATTTGTGTGACCCTTGCTGAGTCAGGTGAGTGGGTGATGCTGGGAGGAGAGAGTTGTAGAAAAAACCGACTTCTAGCAAGGACCCAGGCTAAAGAGAACAGGAGTGGGGCTGAGAATATGCTCAAGGAGAAGGAATTCTTTGGAAGGGGGACGCCCGAGTGGTTAGGTGGTGGGTCCAGTGGCTGAGGAGAAAGCTTTTGATCTGAGAGGACTAGATCTGGGGCCCAGAGGAAAAAGGACTCGTTCTCTTTACCTCGGGACTTGAGAGGAGAGCTCAGCCTGCGTCTGAGAGTGGAGGTAGAGTGGCCTAACAGAGAGTACTGACTCCAGGGAATTGCCGCCCAGAGGGAAAGGAAGTATGGTGGAAGGCCTAGGAGAGTCTTTTTAATGTTCTAAACCTACCATGAAATTGCATACTGTGAGACTATTGTGCTTAAAACTTAATCCAAATGGATAGCATTTGTATTCCCAAGATACACACGTAGTAGATATTTTTGATGTATTTGAACAGACTCTCAAGTCTGTTATTCACTACGGAGTACCAAGTAGGGGATTCCTGTTAGCAGACAAGAGAGAGCAGGATATGATGTTTTCACAGGACAAAACTCCGATACATGTAATTCAGGTAAGGTGACAAAACCCAAGTGTGAAATCTCAGGGGGGCAGAAAAGTACCCTTTTTTTGTATAGCATTTGATCCTTAAAAATTATTCTCTAATTATAATCTCTCAGAACATGGCTGGATTTGGCCCACTTAAACTGCCATAGGTCCAGGAAGGGTAGAGATCTGGAGTTTATTCATTCATTTGGGAAGGAACCCCAGTGGGATACACAGAATGTAGAACTTGGAGATATGATAATATAACATGATTGTCCTTAGTGTAGGTGGAATCCTAAACACTGGGATAAATTTGAGGTATAGAGGTTACGTGACTTTAGTTTATTATCCTCTGGTTTTTGTCTTCATTGTCTGCACTGTTGTTATGTTTTATGAAACTTAGAGCATTCTCTAATTTGGAGCAGGAATTATTCTTTGATATCAGGCAACACCTTAGCTAACGTCCTCAATCAGGATATGTTTAGTCAACAGATAACTTTTTTTTTTTTAATAAATTTTATTTATTTATTTATTTATTTGGGCTGCATTGGGTCTTCGTTGCTGCGCGCGGGCTTTCTCTAGTTGTGGCGAGCGGGAGCTATTCTTCATTGCGGTGCACGGGCTTCTCATTTGCGGTGGCTTCTCTTGTTGTGGAGCACGGGCTCTAAGCACATGGGCTTCAGTAGCTGTGGCACATGGGCTCAGGAGTTGTGACACACAGGCCCTAGAGCACAGGCTCAGTAGTTGTGGCTCACGGGCTTAGTTGCTTCGTGGCATGTGGGATCTTCCTGGACCAGGGCTCGAACCCATGTCCCTTGCATTGGCAGGCGGATTGTTAACCATTGAGCCACCAGGGAAGCCCCAACAGATAACTCTTGACTCATACTAAATACAAGTGCGTTGCCTGCTTTGGGTGGATACTACGATGAAATCAGAGGCAGACATTATTCTCAAGTTGATCTAGCGGGAGGGGAGGATGGACTGAGGGTTGGGAACTTGGGTTCTGCAGTCAGACCCAACCTGGGTTCAGATCCTGGTTTTGACGTGTTCTAGATACATAACCTTGGAAAAAGTTGCTCAATTTCTCTAAGCCTTCCAAGGTTACACATCTAGTACATGTCAACACCAGGATCTGTGTAGTAGTACCTATTTCATAGGAGTGCTGGAGATAATAGTTTGTAAACTCAGGAACTTAGGAAGTCCTCTGTAAACACTGGTAACACACACAGTTGAACAGAATGCTGCCCTATGGGTCTAGGGCATTATGACTTTGCTGGAAGTTCAATGTTAGAGATAGGACTTGGAGGGTTATCTATATGGAAGCAATCATCCAGACTGTATGACTTTGAATGACATTGCCAGAGATAAGCACAAGAAATAACAGGACAGAACACAGAATCTTATTTTTTTTTTTAATCCACAAAAGTGGACTAGCAATTATATTTCTTATCTTCTTTGATGTTTTGTTTTATTACCTTGTGGTAACTCAGATGCTACAGGAGTTGAATCAGACTGATACCAATATGAAGATGACTTAACTCATCAACTCTTTTTAACACACAGCTATTGAGCCTGTTGTATACACCTGTCATGGGTTCTAGCACTAGATCTACTTTTTCAGTTCTGAAAACAAAACAGACTAAGAAGCCATCTGGGTGGTTAGCTCTCAAACTCAGGAGTTTGGCTGCCTATTAAAGATAGGTGGCTATAGATGTTGGAGAGTTTTCATGCACCGTGAATGAAACTGCTAAATAATAATTTGGTAAATAATAAAGAAGTGGTGGAGATGGATTTCTTAGCTCACTATTTTGTTCAGACATTGTGGTTTCAACTTATTTAAATATCTGTAAATGTTTAATATCACTGATTGCCCTGTCATGTGCTTTATTCTTTAAAAAAAGTTATGTAATATTTGATACATGCAAAAGGTTATATAAATCTATAAATTAGTAGAACATTATCAATACATTGAAGCTACTGTGTGAGGAGGAGTTTAACTTGTTTACTGCATTATTACAGCTTACTAAAACATTATTGGTCAATAATTAAATATTTCCAGAACGCCACCTCTCTTGTCTCCTGCCAAGCATCTGATGTGGGCCTGGGGTCTTTGTTGGTCAGTCAGTTTAGTGTTTGGGAAAAACAGCTGGATACGGACCAGAGGGGTGTGAGGACGAGCTGGCATCGGTGTCTGTCACCACGTCTAACCAAGAAGAGAGAATCTGCGACTGCCGCTGTTCCTCCTCCTCTGTCTGAAGTGAATTCCTCTTTTGGCCAACTCTGCGTGGAGCCATTTGTGGCCAGGGATTCTGGGAAATGTAGTTCCACCTACGTCGAGTCGATACAGTACAAACCAGCACACGTTCCTGTACTTGTTTGTTGTACTGTCAACAAGAGAGACATTCAGAATTATTTCTGCTTAGAAGATATCAGAAGTTATTTAAGATACCAGAATAGTTTAAAAATAGAGTTTAACTTGAATATATCAGTTTCCTTTTCCATTAAACTATATCTTTATTTTCAAAGCCATGAGATAACTTAAAACAGGAGTAATATAATCTTACCTTCTTCTGTTGAAAGAATTCTTTTAATTTGTTAAGTAATTTGAACCTCGAGCTAAAAGAAACAAAACAAAATTAAAAAAAAATTATCCAGTACAGTGCCATCTAGTGATAAATAATTTACTTTCTGGTTGAAGATCACTACTACATTTTACTTCTTGATAAATCAAGAACTTCTTTTTTTTTTTTTTGGCTGCGTTGGGTCTTCATTGTGGTGCGCGGGCTTCTCATTGCTGTGGCTTCTCTTGTTGCAGAGCACAGGCTCTAGGCACGTGGGCTCAGTAGTTGTGGCTCTCGGGCTTCAGTAGTTGCGGTGCGTGGGCTCAGTAGTTGTGGCTTGCGGGCTCTAGAGCTCAGGCTCAGTAGTTGTGGCGCACGGGCTTAGTTGCTCTGTGGCATGTGGGATCTTCCTGGACCAGGGATGGAACCTGTGTTGCCTGCATTGACAGGCGCATTCTTAACCACTGTACCACCAGGGAAGTCCCAAGAACTTCATTTTTAATCATGCCAAATAATTTACTTTCTGGTTGAAGATCGCTACTACATTTTGCTTCTTGATAAATCAAGAACTTCATTGTTAATCATGCCTAACTCCTAAGACGTATTAGGGGACTATTCCTAAATAAACCAAATATTTGCAAATAATTAAAAATAACCAGAAAAAAAAGAGCTAGGAAAGTTTTTTTATCCTCAGATTTTATTCTACATCTGCATATGTAATGAGTCACAATTTGTCCATTTACTGGATACCATTTGGAGGAGAAAAAATTTTTTGTTTTTGAAAAGAATAGGATTATTTTAGAAGCGTGATGTAGTGGAATGAACGTGGGCTTTAAAATCAGGCAGGCAAAGGTTTGTCTTTTGGACCTTATTTTTCTTATGATCTGCCAGGCAGTGTTCCAAGAACTTTTTTTTTTTTTCCCCAAGAACTTTATATGTACTGAATCATTAAATATTCACGAAAACCTGATGAGGCATTTTGCAAATGAAGAAACCAAGGCTCATAGAACAGTTACGTGTTAGGGTGCTTATCTCATTGCTTTTGGGTTATTTGTGTGTTTGTTTCTCTAAAACAGAGTGACTCTTTGCAGGGAAGGTCTTATTAGTATTTGTTTTCCCAGCACCTAGTACAGGTTCATATGTCTCCAATTCAGCTGGTGAATATTTGATATATTGATTTTTTTTTTGCTTCCATAAAATGAAGACACAATAGCCACAACAAGACAATGTAAAATTAAATTGTTTAGTTAAAATATCAGTGTTTTCTCTGAGTGAAAAAAATATGTAATTTAAAAAAATATTATACAGTGAGAAATCCTAGGTTCTAGTGTCTAGATTTAATTTTAATCTCAGTTATACATGCACAGAATTCAAAGAGTCCAGGGGTTGTACAAGGCTTGTTACAAAACTCAGCAGTCTCCCAACTCTTACCCCCACCCCAGTCCCTGCTCTCTGAAGTTCAACTCTGAGACCTAATTGTTTTGTTGTTTACCTCCAAAGCTCCAAATAGCATGTTGCTCTTTTTCCAGTTTTTAATTTTTTAGTCTTAGGCATTACCTTTGACTTCTCATGATAGGGGAAGAGTATTTATCTTTCTTATGCACCCTCACTCTATGTGCAGAACCCTCCTACCTTCTCATTATAATTAAATTTTGAATAATAATCAGTGTTTACATTATTATGACCATGAAAACATTATTCACAGCTGAGGCATATAATCCATGGTTACTTTTTCTTTCCAACACAGCTTTTTGTTTTCCCTGGTGTTAATAATTGTCTTTTTTTGGAGAGAAGACGTTTGCTTACTTAGATTTTATGTATTTGTCACTTATTCCTCCCTAAACTCTTCCCCAGATGTCTAAATATAGTTAGGGTATGTGACCTTGACCCAGTTGTTTAACTCTTCAGCTAAAATATTTTGTCATTTATGGTGTGAAAGGTCCAGACGACATGAAGACTTATGCTACTTGTATCTTTAAAACTTTATGGTTGCATGAAACAGACATCTGGCTATTTTGTGCTGATCACATCCTTAGTGGACAGCACTGCCAGCCAGCACACAGCCCTCCTGTCTGACCTTGGTGGTCTTTTCTCGGGTAGCTGGAGCGTCTCTGCTCCAGGGCGGCATGGGACTCAAGGTCTGGCTGGAAGTGGAGCCCCACTTGTGTGTGACCAAGACTGCTAGTCAGCAAAAGCTGTGTCAAGCATGCATAATAAGCTAGCAGTACCCTCAGTCCATCCAGAAGATCAGAGATTCTTTGATTAGGGAAATTTACTTGAGTCTTTTGACAGGTGGAAGCACTGGTTATCTTTTATAGTGAATAGTCATAGGAGAGTGGATAAATAAAGTTGCCAGGGTGAAATAAAGAATAAATGGCATAGAAGATATGAGCAGACATTAATTAAAATTTTGTTTGAAACAAAAATAAAACAGAAAAAACCCTTGGCAGTAGCTTCTTAGATTGTTTTAAGAAATAATGTTGGAGACATAAGCATGAATGATCCAGTGACTCTAAGCTTGTAGATGTTCTGTTTACCTCCGTCATAGACCTGGTATGCTTGTGAATAGTGTCTGAGATGTTATTTGGGGGGATGTCATAATTACTTTATCTATGTGTAGAAGAAAAACTAGAGGACAGAATGAGTCTGTCCTGTTTTCATAGAGAATTTGCTACAGAAGCTGTCATTATCGACAGCCAGCACTAGGAGGCCACAGAGACCGTGATTCTGAAGGACTCAGGTTCATGCATCTTTCCTGTTGGAGTTGAAAAAGAAACCTAGGGTAAAAAGCCCAGTTGATGTGCTGTAAAAACTTAAAATTTAGGAACAGTTAAACTAGATAGTCATCCTAGTTTTCATAATGCAGTGATAAATGAGTCGAAAATATGCAAAGCTGCTTCTTTATATGCTTGTGACGTTGTTTGTAAATAAAATAAGCAAAGTGTGTATTCTTACGAATGCACTTTTAAAAATTGTACTGCTGGTTTTTAGTTCTTGAACCTCTGGATCCAGGCCCTGACTACCTTAGGCTTGGATGATTTCAGTAGCTTCTTAATTGATCACACTCTTGGTCTCATTTTCCTCTAGTCCATTCTATTTATTGAAAACTAGAGTTTTCATCAGAAATAGTTTTGGTCACGTGTGTCCTCTGACTAGAAACCTCTTTTTCAAACCCAAAAGACCCAGACAAATGTTCATGGTTTGGAAGACTCAATATTGTTAAGATGTCCATTTCTTCCCAACTTGATCTATACATTGAAGGCCATCCTAATCAAAATCCTAACATGCCTTTTCTAGAAATTGACAAGATCATGCTTAAATGCTTATATTTATGTCAAAATGTATTGATCCTAGAAGAGCTAAAACAGTCTTGAAAAAGAAAAATAAAGTTAGATGAGTTACACCCACCTAATGTCAAGACAATATAAAGCCACAGTAAACAACATGGTGTTTATGTAAGGAGAAACATAACAGAAGAAAGAGTCCAGAAACGGAGCTATACATATGTAAGCTATTGATTTTTTAACAAACTTTAAGGTAATTCAATGGCAAAGAGCTTTATATTTTTAATAAATGCTTCTGGAACAAGTAGACATCCTATACCAAAAACTAACAAACAAACAAAAATCCTCCTCCCCCATGCCAGACATAAAATTTAATTGACATATACCATAGACCTAAACATAAGGGCAAAATCATAAAAATTCTAGAAGGAAACAGGAGAACATCCTTGTGGACTTTGAGTAGGCACACTTTTTACAGAAGACCAAAAACACTGAATATTAAGCCTAATTTATATTTTGGTCAGGATTAAAATCATCTGTTCTTCAAAAAGCTGTTAAGAGAATTAAAAGATAAGCCATGAACTAGGAGAAAATATTTGCAATATATTTATCTGATAAAAGAACTGTATCCAAAAATAACCTATATAATGCCTTAACTGTAACCTAAGGAGAAGTAATTTTAAATAAATAAATAATTTTAAATGACGTGTTACAATGCATAGCTGACATAGTAAGATGCTTACAATTAGAGAGAGAATTATTCTGAAGGGGACAGCTGGGAATTCAGAATGATACCAGGGAGAGGGTTGCTGTCTATAACGTGAAGAATTGTTGTAAGTCTCTGAACAAAGCTATTTTGTTTCCATGGTTTTTGAATATATATTAAAACTATGCAAAATGTAAAAAAAAAAAAATAAGGTGGTCTTTTATTTCTTTGCATTTCATGTTAGTGCTAAATATAATATTCTAAAAAGGGAAATATTACCTTAATGACTGTAGCACATCCTACTGGCCGCTTTCCCTGCGACCTTTCACCACTCTCCTTTTCTTTTTTTTTTTTTTTTTTTTTTTTTTTAGACCACAACAAAAGCAACAATGATTGCAATTACCAAACATGAAACACACTTATACTATGTCATAATATTGACATTCAGTCCAGTAATCCTCCACTGTAACAGCTCCTTTACTTTGCAGTGAAAATTGATTTGTATATTCTTTTCCTCTGAGTCCTTGTGGGATTTTTTTTTTTAATTCAGACAGAAAGTCACAAAAATTATACTCATCCTCATCAGTTCACTCAGTCCCATGTAATTAATTTCTTTTTTTTCATCTTGATCTTTTGTTAGCAGTTTTATGAGTTCATCAGTTTTTCATTAGAGTTCTGAAAATGCTTATTCATTCAGTTCAGCAGTACAGTCAGTTACCAGAAACCTGTACTTGTCAGAGTCTTTTCCATGAATTTCTTGAAGATGAAACTCTTTTATAGGAACATATTTGCAAAATCATCAGAGTACACCCAGAACTGTCTGTAAATGACAAAAGACTTAAAAATGACCATGGTTAAAGATTTGATGAAAGTTCATAATAATGCAGTTGACAAGAAAATTAGTTATTTCTGAGATATACATTTTAAAGTAATAACTAGGATTATTACTTATAACATTATACCAGAACATATAAGATTTTTAGACGTTTCCTGTAATGTCTGAAACATTTATATTAACATATTTCCATACATATTTCCATACAAATACAAATATAAGATTTTTAGAAATTTCATGTAATGTCTGAAACATTTATATTAACATATTTCCATACATATTTCCATACAAATACAAATATAAGATTTTTAGAAATTTCATGTAATGTCTGAAACATTTATATTAACATATTTCCATACATATTTCCATACAAATACAAATATAAGATTTTTAGAAATTTCATGTAATGTCTGAAACATTTATATTAACATATTTCCATACATATTTCCATACAAATACAAGATTTTTAGAAATTTCATGTAATGTCTGAAACATTTATATTAACATATTTCAATACATATTTCCATATAAATACAAATATAAGATTTTTAGAAATTTCATGTAATGTCTGAAACATTTATATTAACATATTTCCATACAAATAACCCAATGAAAGTTTAGTATTAGTTGTTTTGTTTGTTTTTTTATACTGCAGGTTCTTATTAGGCATCAGTTTTATACACATCAGTGTATACATGTCAATCCCAATCGCCCAATTCAGCACATCACCATCCCCACCTCATCGCAGTTTTCCCCCCTTGGTGTCCATATGTCCATTCTCTACATCTGTGTCTCGACTTCTGCCCTGCAAACTGGCTCATCTGTACCATTTTTCTATGTTCCACATACATGCATTAACATACGATATTTGTTTTTCTCTTTCTGACTTACTTCACTCTGTATGACAGTCTCTAGATCCATCCACTTCTCAACAAATGACTCAATTTCGTTCCTTTTTATGGCTGAATAATATTCCATCGTATATATGTACCACAACTTCTTTATCCATTCGTCTGTTGATGGGCATTTAGGTTGCTTCCATGACCTGGCTATTGTAAATAGTGCTGCAATGAACATTCGGGTGCACGTGTCTTTTTGAATTACGGTTTTCTCTGGGTATATGCCCAGTAGTGGGATTGCTGGGTCATATGGTAATTCTATTTTTAGTTTTTTAAGGAACCTCCATATTGTTCTCCATAGTGGCTGTATCAATTTACATTCCCACCAACAGTGCAAGAGGGTTCCCTTTTCTCCACACCCTCTCCAGCATTTGTTGTTTGTAGATTTTCTGATGATGCCCATTCTAACAGGAGTGAGGTGATACCTCATTGTAGTTTTGATTTGCATTTCTCTAATAATTAGTGATGTTGAGCATCTTTTCATGTGCTTCGTGGCCGTCTGTATGTCTTCTTTGGAGAAATGTCTATTTAGGTCTTCTGCCCATTTTTGGATTGGGGTGTTTGTTTCTTTGATATTGAGCTGAATGAGCTGTTTATATATTTTGGAGATTAATCCTTTGTCCGTTGATTCATTTGCAAATATTTTCTCCCATTCTGAGGGTTGTCTTTTGGTCTTGTTTATGGTTTCCTTTGCTGTGCAAAAGCTTTGAAGTTTCATTAGGTCCCACTTGTTTATTTTTGTTTTTATTTCCATTACTCTAGGAGGTGGATCGAAAAAGATTTTGCTGTGATTTATGTCAAAGAGTGTTCTTCCTATGTTTTCCTCTAAGAGTTTTATAGTGTCCAGTCTTATATTTAGGTCTCTAATCCATTTTGAGTTTATTTTTGTGTATGGTGTTAGGGAGTATTCTAATTTCATTCTTTTACATGTGGCTGTCCAGTTTTCCCAGCACCACTTGTTGAAGAGACTGTCTTTTCTCCATTGTATATCTTTGCCTCCTTTGTCATAGATTAGTTGACCATAGGTGCGTGGGTTAATCTCTGGGCTTTCTATCTTGTTCCATTGATCTATGTTTCTGTTTTTGTGCCAGTACCATATTGTCTTGATTACTGTAGCTTTGTAGTATAGTCTGAAGTCAGGGAGTCTGATTCCTCCAGCTCCATTTTTTTGCCTCAAGACTGCTTTGGCTATTCGGGGTCTTTTGTGTCTCCATACAAATTTTAAGATGATTTGTTCTAGCTCCGTAAAAAATGCCATTGGTAATTTGATAGGGATTGCATTGAATCTGTAGATTGCTTTGGGTAGTATACTCATTTTCACAATGTTGATTCTTCCAATCCAAGAACATGGTATATCTCTCCATCTGTTGGTATCATCTTTAATTTCTTTCATCAGTGTCTTATAGTTTTCTGCATACAGGTCTTTTGTCTCCCTAGGTAGGTTTATTCCTAGGTA
This sequence comes from Balaenoptera acutorostrata, assembly GCF_949987535.1. NCBI lineage: Eukaryota > Metazoa > Chordata > Mammalia > Artiodactyla > Balaenopteridae > Balaenoptera > Balaenoptera acutorostrata. The sequence continues at coordinate 22,525,939 of NC_080070.1, forward strand.
TTTTATTTTTTTTGTTGCAATGGTAAATGGGAGTGTTTCCATAATTTCTCTTTCAGATTTTTCATCATTAGTGTATAGGAATGCAAGAGATTTCTGTGCATTAATTTTGTAACCTGCAACTTTACCATATTCATTAATTAGCTCTAGCAGTTTTCTGGTGGCAGTTTTAGGATTCTCTATGTATAGTATCATGTCATCCGCAAACAGTGACAGTTTTACTTCTTCTTTTCCAATTTGTATTCCTTTTATTTCTTTTTCTTCTCTGATTGCCGTGGCTAGGACTTCCAGAACTATGTTGAATAATAGTGGTGAGAGTGGACATCCTTGTCTCGTTCCTGATCTTAGAGGAAATGCTTTCAGTTTTTCACCATTGAGAATGATGTTTGCTGTGGGTTTGTCATATATGGCCTTTATTATGTTGAGGTAGGTTCCCTCTATGCCCACTTTCTGGAGAGTTTTTATCAGAAATGGGTGTTGAATTTTGTCAAAAGCTTTTTCTGCATCTATTGAGATGATCATATGGTTTTTATTCTTCAATTTGTTAATATGGTGTATCACATTGATTGATTTGCGTATATTGAAGAATCCTTGCATCCCTGGGATAAATCCCACTTGATCGTGGTGTATGATCCTTTTAATGTGTTGTTGGATTCTGTTTGCTAGTATTTTGTTGAGGATTTTTGCATCTATATTCATCAGTGATATTGGTCTGTAATTTTCTTTTTTTGTAGTGTCTTTGTCTGGTTTTGGTATCAGGGTGATGGTGGCCTCATAGAATGAGTTTGGGAGAGTTCCTTCCTCTGCAATTTTTTGGAAGAGTTTGAGAAGGATGGGTGTTAGCTCTTCTCTAAATGTTTGATAGAATTCACCTGTGAAGCCATCTGGTCCTGGACTTTTGTTTGTTGGAAGATTTTTAATCACAGTTTCAATTTCATTACTTGTGATTGGTCTGTTGATATTTTCTGTTTCTTCCTGATTCAGTCTTGGAAGGTTATACCTTTCTAAGAATTTGTCCATTTCTTCCAGGTTGTCCATTTTATTGGCATAAAGTTGCTTGTAGTAGTCTCTTAGGATGTTTTGTATTTCTGCGGTGTCTGTTGTAACTTCTCCTTTTTCATTTCTGATTTTATTGATTTGAGTCCTCTCCCTCTTTTTCTTGATGAGTCTGGCTAATGGCTTATCAATTTTGTTTATCTTCTCAAAGAACCAACTTTTAGTTTTATTGATCTTTGCTATTGTTTTCTTTGTTTCTATTTCATTTATTTCTGCTCTGATCTTTATGATTTCTTTCCTTCTGCTAACTTTGGGTTTTGTTTGTTCTTCTTTCTCTAGTTTCTTTAGGTGTAAAGTTAGATTGTTTACTTGAGAGTTTTCTTGTTTCTTTAGGTAGGCTTGTATAGCTATAAACTTCCCTCTTAGAACCGCTTTTGCTGCATCCCATAGGTTTTGGGTCGTCGTGTTTTCATTGTCATTTGTCTCTAGGTATTTTTTTATTTCCTGTTTGATTCCTTCAGTGATCTCTTGGTTATTTAGTAACGTATTGTTTAGCCTCCATGTGTTTGTCTTTTTTACGTTTTTTTCCCTGTAATTCATTTCTAATCTCATAGCGTTGTGGTCAGAAAAGATGCTTGATATGATTTCAATTTTCTTAAATTTACTGAGGCTTGATTTGTGACCCAAGATGTGATCTATCCTGGAGAATGTTCCGTGTGCACTTGAGAAGAACGTGTAATCTGCCGTTCTTGGATGGAATGTCCTATATATATCAATTAAATCTATCTGGTCTATTGTGTCATTTAAAGCTTCTGTTTCCTTATTTATTTTCATTTTGGATGATCTGTCCATTGGTGTAAGTGAGGTGTTAAAGTCCCCCACTATTATTGTGTTACTGTCGATTTCCTCTTTTATAGCTGTTAGCAGTTGCCTTATGTATTGAGGTGCTCCTATGTTGGGTGCATATATATTTATAATTGTTATATCTTCTTCTTGGATTGATCCCTGGATCATTATGTAGTGTCCTTCCTTGTCTCTTGTAACATTCTTTATTTTAAAGTCTATTTTATCTGATATGAGTATAGCTACTCCAGCTTTCTTTTGATTTCCATTTGCATGGAATATCTTTTTCCATCCCCTCACTTTCAGTCTGTATGTGTCCCTAGGTCTGAAGTGGGTCTCTTGTAGACAGCATATATATGGGTCTTGTTTTTGTATCCATTCAGCCAGTCTATGTCTTTTGGTTGGGGCATTTAATCCATTCACGTTTAAGGTAATTATCGATATGTATGTTCCTATGACCATTTTCTTAATTGTTTTGGGTTTGTTTTTGTAGGTCCTATTCTTCTCTTGTGTTTCCCACTTAGAGAAGTTCCTTTAGCATTTGTTGTAGAGCTGGTTTGGTGGTGCTGAATTCTCTTAGCTTTTGCTTGTCTGTAAAGCTTTTGATTTCTCCATCAAATCTAAATGAGATCCTTGCTGGGTAGAGTAATCTTGGTTGTAGGTTCTTCCCTTTCATCACTTTAAGTATTTCATGCCACTCCCTTCTGGCTTGCAGAGTTTCTGCTGAGAAATCAGCTGTTAACCTTATGGGGGTTCCCTTGTATGTTATTTGTCGTTTTTCCCTGGCTGCTTTCAATAATTTTTCTTTGTCTTTAATTTTTGCCACTTTGATTACTATGTGTCTCGGCGTGTTTCTCCTTGGGTTTATTCTGTATGGGACTCTCTGCGCTTCCTGGACTTGGGTGGCTATTTCCTTTCCCATGTTAGGGAAGTTTTCGATTATAATCTCTTCAAATATTTTCTCTGGTCCTTTCTCTCTCTCTTCTCCTTCTGGGACCCCTATAATGCGAATGTTGTTGCGTTTAATGTTGTCCCAGAGGTCTCTTAGGCTGTCTTCATTTCTTTTCATTCTTTTTTCTTTAGTCTGTTCCGCAGCAGTGAATTTCACCATTCTGTCTTCCAGGTCACTTATCCGTTCTTCTGCCTCAGTTATTCTGCTATTGATTCCTTCTAGTGTAGTTTTCATTTCAGTTATTGTATTGGTCATCTCTGTTTGTTTGTTCTTTAATTCTTCTAGGTCTTTGTTAATCATTTCTTGCATCTTCTCAATCTTTGCCTCCATTCTTATTCCGAGGTCCTGGATCATCTTCACTATCATTATTCTGAATTCTTTTTCTGGAAGGTTGCCTATCTCCACTTCATTTAGTTGTTTTTCTGGGGTTTTTTCTTGTTCCTTCATCTGGTACATAGCCCTCTGCCTTTTCATCTTCTCTGTCTTTCTGTAACTGTGGTTTTTGGTCCACAGGCTGCAGGATTGTAGTTTTTCTTGCTTCTGTTGTCTGCCCTCTGGTGGTTGAGGCTATCTAAGAGGCTTGATGGGAGGCTCTGGTGGTGGGTAGAGCTGACTGTTGCTGTGGCGGTCAGAGCTCAGTAAAACCTTAATCCACTTGACTGTTGATGGGTGGGGCTGGGTTCCCTCCCTGTTGCTGTGGCGATCAGAGCCCAGTAAAACCTTAATCCACTTGACTGTTGATGGGTGGGGCTGGGTTCCCTCCCTGTTGGTTGTTTTGCCTGAGGCAACCCAACACTGGAGCCTACCCGTGCTCTTTGGTGGGGTTAATGGCAGACTCTGGGAGGGCTCACGCCAAGGAGAACTTCCCAGGACCTCTGCTGCCAGTGTCCTTATCCCCACGGTGAAACAGAGCCACCACTCGCCTCTGCAGGAGACCCCCCAACACCAGCAGGTACGTCTGGTTCAGTCTCCCCCAGGGTCACTGCTCCTTCCCCTGGGTCCCGATGCACACATTACTTTGTGTGTGCCCTCCAAGAGTGGGGTCTCTGTTTCCCCCAGTCCTGTCACAGTCCTGCAATCAATTCCCACTAGACTTCAAAGTCTGATTCTCTAGGAATTCCTCCTCCCTTTGCCGGACCCCCAGGTTGGGAAGCCTGAGGTGGGGCTCAGAACCTTCACTCCAGTGGGTGGACTTCTGTGGTATAAGTGTTCGCCAGTCTGTGAGTCACCCACCCAGCAGTTCTGGGATTTGATTTTACTCTGATTGCGCCCCTCCTACCGTCTCACTGTGGCTTCTCCTCTGTCCTTGGACGTGGGGTGTCCTCCTTGGTGAAGTCCAGGGTCTTCCTGTCAATGATTGTCCAGCAGCCAGTTGTGATTCTGGTGCTCTCGCAAGAGGGAGTGAGAGCACGTCCTTCTACTCCGCCATCTTGGTTAATCCCCCACCACTCTCCTTTTCTAACAGAATCTCTGTTTGGGGATTTTCTCTGATTTGCAGACAGAGGCATTTGGCTAACTCCTCCCACTTCAGTCTCAGTTTAGATTCTCCAGTCTCTCACAGCTCCATGTACATCTCCTGTCGTGGACTTGCTGTACTGTGCTGTGGTGGATCATTGTTGGTACCACAATTGACCACAAGCTCTGGGAGAGCAGGAACTTTCTCTTACTCACAGTTGTGTTCTTAGGAACTAGCCTGGTGCCTGGTGACTGATAAGTTTTTAATATCTATATTTGTTCATATTACCCTGAAAGTAGACACAGGGTTTCTGAGGCAGGGATAGATTATTACTTACGTCAGTAACCTAAGACAAGAGGCTCTGAGTTTGTAACTCTGGAATGTCTCCATGACCCTGGTTTCATCATCCTTCTGAAATGTGAACACATACCTCAGGGGAGATCAATCTTTTACTATCTATTTAGTCATTTTTTAAGTTTTAAGGCTTGTCCTTTAACCCAGGTCCCAGTAAAATTTTGCAGAAATCTCTAACTGTGCAGAAGTACAAAAATACTCGCTTCATGACAGTGATAGAGTAGGTGCTCAATAAACTATTTAAGTGTTGAACAATTTAAAAGAATAAATTCAACCCAGTGATCTCAGCTGGGGCAGGGATTGGGGGCTTTAGTGGTGGGATGTGGGGAAAGTGTAGCAGAATCATGTGGGGGAATTTTTTCTCAACAATGTACTTCCTACCCCCAGATTCTGACCTGCTCCTGTTAACTGTCATATGCCTTAGGCATTTGGTTTTTTTGTGGCCAAAAAGGAGGTGAGAACCCGGACATAGCCTGCCCTGTGTTTGAATCCCTTCTGTGTAGCCTTTCCTATTAAAGTTAGTAATGGAACCATTTGTCTTGACACCTGATCGCAAGGCTGCTGTGTCATTGTTTACATTTATTCCAAATGATTCTTCTATTTCGTGTTTTTTACGTGGATTTGGTGGGATTTCTTAAGGGTGTTTCTTTTTTTATTGATAGCTTGCCTTTCTTCAGAGAGAGTCTGAGGCAACTCTACAGCAAAAATACATAAAATGAAAAAGCATATAACAGAAAATCAGAACTAAGAAAAAGATGAGAAACAGGCTGATTGATTTAAATTCAGATTTGGTTCTGGTTTTTTTTTTTTTTTGAGGTATAATTGACAGACATTATATTAATTTCAGGTGTACAACATAATGATTTGATATTTGCATGTATTGGGAAGTGATCACAACAGTAAGTCTAGTTAGCATCTGTCACCATACAGATTTTTTTTTCTTGTGATGAGAACTTTTAAGATTTACTTTCGTAGCAACTTTCAAATATGCACTACGATATTATTAACTGTGGTTGTCATGTCATGTACGTTATCGATACATCTTCAGTGCTTATTTATTTTATAACTGGAAGTTTGTACCTTTTGGCCCCCTTTACCCATTTTTTTTTTTTTTTTTTTTTTTTTTTTTTTTAAAGGATTTTCTTTTTTATTTATTTATTTATTTATTTGTTTATTATTTTTGTCTGTATTGGGTCTTCGGTTCGTGCGAGGGCTTTCTCCAGTTGCGGCAAGCGGGGGCCACTCTTCATCGCGGTGCGGGGACCGCTCTTCATCGCGGTGCGCGGGCCTTTCTCTATCGCGGCCCCTCCCGTTGCGGGGCACAGGCTCCAGACGCGCAGGCTCAGCAATTGTGGCTCACGGGCCCAGTTGCTCCGTGGCATGTGGGATCTTCCCAGACCAGGGCTCGAACCCGTGTCCCCTGCATTAGCAGGCAGATTCTCAACCACTGCGCCACCAGGGAAGCCCCCCTTTACCCATTTTGCCCACCCTCTGCCCCTCACCTCTGGCAGCCACCAATCTGTTCTCTGTATCTGTGAGCTTGTTTTTTGATTTTTTAGATTACACATATATGTGAGGTCATGCAGTATTTGTTTTTTTTAGATTGCACATATATGTGAAGTCATGCAGTATTTGTCTTTCTCTGTCTGACTTATTTCACTTGGCATAATGCCCTCGAGGTCCATCCATGTTGTCATAAAATTTCACTCTTTTTCATGGCTGAATAATATTACATTGTGCATATATACTATTTATTTATTTTCTTTATCCATTTATTTGTCAGTGGACACTTAGGTTGTTTCCATATCTTGGCTGCTGTAAATAATGCTGCAGTGAACCCAGGAGTACATCTATCTTTCTGAGTTGGTATTTTCATTTTCTTCAGATGGTTCAGATGGTACCCAATGGTACTGTTTTTTTATTGTCTCCTGCTGGAAAATGGCAGGTATCATCAATTATATTCGTGGTTCTTAACATTTTAAGTCACAGACCCCTTTGATGAAATCTGTGGCTTCTCTTCTGAGAAGAGTGAACACACACACAAACTCAATTTTGCTATAATTTCAGGCCCATCCTTCCCCATGGAACCTTTTGTTATCAAAGAAGACAAACTATACCCATTCCTTAAAAAGGAAGAAAGTGTTCTTTGTATTTATTAGGTTCTAAAAAATTTGTTTCTGTAATAACATATTTCAAACATACAGAAAAATAAATAGAAAATAAAAATAAATTATCAAATATTACCAGTTATAATATTTGCTTTAGTTTTAAGTAATAAAATATTACAGACAAAATAGAAACTTCCAGTGTAGCATTTTTGACCCTATTCTCCTCTCTTCCTCCTTAGTAGAAACCACTATCTTGAATTTAGTGTTTAACATTTCCACACGTATTTTATACTCTTACTGCCTTTGTATACAACTGTATACATACATACATATAATATTATTTTATATGATTTCAAACATTTTTTCTTTATTGTGGTAAAAAACACATAACATGGGATGTTCTTTCTTAACAGATTTTTAAGTGTATGGTACATTATTGTTAACTCAGCACAGTGTTGTCCAGCAGAGCTCTAGAACTTCTTCATCTTGCATGACTGAAACTCTATACCCACTGAACAGCAACTCCCATCTCCCCCTCCCCTCCAGTCCCTGAAAACCACTGTTCTACTTTCTACTTCTATGAGTTGGACTGCTTTAGCTACCTTATTATATATAATAAGTGGAATCAGGCACTATTTGTCCTTCTGTATCTGGCTTATTTCACTTAGCATAATGTCCTCACGGTTCATCCATGTCACATATAACAAGACTTCCTTCTTTTTATGGCTGAATAATATTCCGTTGTATGTTTACACCCCATTTTCTTTATCCATTCACCTGTTGATGGACATTTAGGTTGTTTCCACCTCTTAGCTGTTGTGAATAACGTGGCAGTGAACATGGGAGTGCAGATATCTCTATGAGATCCCAATTTCAATTCTTTTGAATAAAGATCCACAGGTGGGATTGCTGGATCATATGGTAGTTCTATTTTTAATTTTTTTTTTTTTTTTTTTACATTTAGATATATGATACTTTTCTAGCTAATTTTTTTAAATTAATTAATTAATTAATTTATTTATTTATTTTTGGCTGTGTTGGGTCTTCGTTTCTGTGTGCGGGCTTTCTCCAGTTGCAGAGAGCGGGGGCCACTCTTCATCGCGGTGCGCTGGCCTCTCACTGTCGCGGCCTCTCCCGTTGCGGAGCACAGGCTCCAGACGCGCAGGCTCAGTAATTGTGGCTCACGGGCCCAGCTGCTCCGCGGCATGTGGGATCTTCCCAGACCAGGGCTCGTACCCGCGTCCCCTGCATTGGCAGGCAGACCCTCAACCACTGCGCCACCAGGGAAGCCCCAATTTTTAATTTTTTTAAGGAGCAACAATTACTGTTTTCCACAGCAACTGTACCATTTTACATTCCCACCATGCACACAAGGATTCCAGTTTATATGCATACTTGTCAGCACTTGTTAATTTCTGTTTTTTTAAAAATAATGGCCATCTTAATGGGTGCGAGGTGATATTTCATTGTGATTTTGATTTACATTTCCTTCATGATTAGTAGTGTTGAACATCTTTTCATACACCTGTTGTCCATTTGTATGTCTTCTTAAGGAAAAGTCTATTTAAATAGGGGGTTACATGATTTTTTTTGCTATTGAGTTGTAGAAGATACTTATATAGTTGGGATTTTAACGCCTTATCAGATATATATATGCAAATATTTTCACTTATTCTGTGGGTTGCCTTTTCAGTCTGTTGATTATTTCTTTGGCTGTGCAGAAGCTAACATTGGTTTTTTTGGTAGCATTTATTTATCTTTGGTATTTGTAGCTGTCCTTGATTCTTTTAAATATATGTAGTATTTCATTATAAGCCTATATTACCATATGTTTATCCATCTTCCTGTTAATTCATGTTTGAGTTGTTTCCAGTTTTTTGCTGTTAACAAACAGTGCTAACAAATACTCTTACGTATGCCTCCTCATGGACATATGCCAGTTTTTTCTCTAGTGCACATATTCAGGAGTGGAATTGCTTGGTCATAGATATGAGCTTCTTTACCTTTATTAAATATTGCCAAATTGCTCTCCAAAGTGGCTGAATATGTTAAAATTTTTTTATTACTATATGATAGTTTGCTAGTCTGGTATGATATTGTATCTCATTGTAGTGTTAAATTGCACTGTACTGAGTGTGGACATCTTGTGTTTATTTTCCATTTAGATTTCCTTTCCATTAGTTGGCTGCCCACAATTTTTCTCTATTTTATTAATTTAGTTGTTTATGTTTACTTCTTGATTTTTAGGAGTTTTTCTTGTATTCTGTAAATTAACACTTTGTTAGTTATTAAACTATCTTTTCTCTGTCCATGGCTTGATTTTTCATTTTGTTTAAAGAATCTTTTATTGTTTAGAATTTTTAAAAATTTTAACATAGTAATATTTATCAGTCTTGTACAATTTCTACTTTTGTATCTTATTTTTTAAAGCCCTCATTATAGCAAGGATTTTTTTTCTAAAAGTTTTCAAAAATTTTTTCACATTTATGTCTTTAATTAGCCTGATAATGTTTCTCAGTGGTGTGAAACATGGATTTAATTGTACTTCCTTACAGATGACCTATGTCCTAGCACCACTGTTCAATAGTTCATCCTTTCCCCACTGATTTACAGTACTACCTCTATTACATATCAAATTTCCAAACATATATGTCTTTTTCTGGGTGTTCTGTTGCTTTCATTTGTCTGTACTGTGTTACCGTGGTTTAATATGTCTTAACATTTTGGAGGGCATGTTACCTGTGTTCTTCTTCAAGTTTGTCAAGGCTATTCTTGGCTCTCTTTTTCTTAAGAAGGACCCTGTAGAGAGTTTTATTAGAATCAGATTGAAATCCCACTCCATTTAAGGATATTTATCAGGTCTTCCATCCACAAACATGGTTTGTTTTTTTCATTGACTCAACTTTGTAATTTTCTCTGTAAAGTGCTTGAAACTTTCTTGTTAGATTTATTAATAGAAATGTATTATTAGAAAGCGTATAGCCTTTTAATTGCCTTGTTTCTCTCTCCTTTTCTTTTTTCTTTTTTCTCTTTTTTCTTTCTCTCTTTTTTATTGAAGCATAGTTGACATAACATTATATTTGTTTCAGGTGTACAATGTAATGATTTTCATTTTTTATGTATTGGAAAATGACCACCACAATAAGTTCAGTTGACATCTGTCGCCATACATAATTACACAATTCTTTTTCGTGATGACATCTTTCAAGATCCATTCTCTTACCTTCAAGTATGCAACACAGTATTATTAACTGTAGTCACCATGCTGTACATTACATCCCCATGACATTCATTTTATACCTGGAAATTTGTACTTTCTGATTGCCTTCACCCATTTTGCACCCCGCTCCCCCCCGCCCCTGTACCACATGCGCAGCCACCAGGTCTGTTCACTCTATCCATGAACTTAGGGGTTTTTTTAAAGTTGCCATTTATTTATTTATTTAATACGTATATTTTATTTATTTATTTATTTATGGCTGAGTTGGGTCTTTGTTGCTGCGTGTGGGCTTTCTCTAGTTGCTCTCAGCAGGGGCTCCTCTTTGTTGCTGTGCACGGGCTTCTCATTGTGGTGGCTTCTCTTGTTGCAGAGCATGGGCTCTAGGCGCGCAGGCTTCAGTAGTTGTGGCGCGCGGGCTCAGTAGTTGTGGCTCACGGGCTTTAGAGCGCAGGGTCAGTAGTTGTGGTACACGGGCTTAGTTGCTCTGCGGCATGTGGGATCTTCCCGAACCAGGGCTTGAACCCATGTCCCCTGTATTGGCAGGTGGATTCTTAACCGCTGTGCCACTAGGGAAGTCCTGCCATTTTAAATGGTAGCTTTTCCTAATTAAATTACAAAGTGGTGTTTTTTGACTTATAGGAATTACATTCATTTCTGTATATTGACCTTATATCCAGCAACATTGATGAACTTGTTTTTATATTACTTTTAATAGCTTGCCTTCATAATTCTCTTTATAAATAATTATCACTTGGAGAAATTTTGTCACTTCATTTAAAATTTTATATCTCATTTTTATTTCTTTTATTACGTTGATGACCTCTATGCTATTGAATAGAAGCAATAGTTGTAGTCTTCTTGGTCTAATTTCCTGGCTTTTAAAGGAAATACTTTATTTAATCATTAAGTATGGTTTTGTTATAGGTTTTTGGTGAAACTAAGGAAGTTCTTTCTATTCTTGATATGCTAGGATTATTATTTTTTTAATCAGGAAGGTGGGTGAAGAATTAACCAAACCATTCTCATTCTCTAAGGACAAACCTGACCTTGGATGAACTTTCTACTTAGTTTCTCTGAATCCCGATAAAGGGGAAAGTCAACCATGTTACTAGGCAACACTGCTTATGTTAAAAATGATCTTTATTTGGTAAATGTATTTGGACTGGGAGGAACTATACATGAACTCTAAATTCTTGGTTAGAAGCAGTAGCTTTGAGCTTCCCTGGGGCACTTTTCAGAGATGGGTATGAACTTCATGGGGACCCTGGAAGCTGTGGCTGGGATCGTTATTTGAGGTATTGGTTTCTATTTGGGACATAAGGCTTCTAAGCCAGTGTGACTCTGCACTTACCCTGTGATTCTCATTTCCTTGCACCTGAGCTGTCATCTGAATGCTCCTGGTTGGCCATGTGGACTCTTAGGTGGACTCTTCCCATGAGGAGGAATACCTGAAACTGCCTTGCTGGCATGCTGTGTTTTCTTCTTATGCTTTCTGAGTAGATGGCTGCTACGTGTGGCCTTTGGTAAGTGGTTAGCTCAGAATGTGTAGAGAGAAGTCCCACATGGACAGTGCACAGTGCATCCAAGCAAAATACAGAAGTAAGTGTTTACTGGGGCTGATCTGAGTTCATTACTCTCACTTATAACCTTCAATTTCTAGTTTCCACCCATTGGAAAACTCATATTCACATTGACTACAAATTAATATTATAAATTTGAACTTACAATAATAAATATATGGAATATACCATATTAATTTTTTATGTATTAGGTTTGGTTTTTGTTTGCCAACTCAGAAATGGTTCTGCTACTAAAAAAAGTTTGATTAACTTATGTTTTAGACCTGTATGGTCCAATGGGTAGGTATTTGCCCTTCTAATATAGCTTTTAAAATTAAATAAAATTTTTTAAAATTAAAAGTAAATATAATTAAGAATTCAGTTCCTTGGGTGTATGAGCCTCATTTCAAGCGCTCAGTAGCCACATGTGGCCAGTGACTCACATACTGGACAAGTATAGGTTTAGAATATTTTCATCATCACAGAAAGTTCCTGTTAAGACAGACTTTCTAGCTATCATTTTTTACTCATCCAGATTACATGAGAGCTTTGTATTTTTACTGTATGTTCTTTGCTTTAAGAAACTGCCGGATGAACCAGTCAAGATATCTTATCAGGGACAGTATTGAAGACCCCAGTGTATTACTGTATAATGATCTGCTAGAGACATCTTTCTCAGATTGCATACCAGGACAAATTCTGTTTCTCCTGAGACTTACTATTGCATCATGGCTAGTGTGGAATTTGTAATTGATTGGCTTACACTATCTGGTTGATAAAGCAAAAAGTGAAAGCCCAAATTTATGGCCTACATAATTGCATGCTTTTTTTCTCTTATTTGAATTTTTATATTTGTAAAATATAATTTTATTGTAATGTCCGCATCTTTATAGGTTGTAACAAATGCTTTGAGAAAAGAGGTAGAGTATAAAGATAGTAATAAAATAAGTACCTTCAAGATTTCGATGGATACTTTTGTCACTTATTACTTTATTGACTTATTAGGAGCCACTTATTATTGAACCTCAGTACTGAAAAGACATGAAGGAGCTATAAACAGTTCTTGGCTGGTTATGATTGCAGTATGTGCACATGTAATCTGGACTGCTTTACAGATGAAGTGACTTAGCATGTACACTTGTCATAAACCCAGTTTAATTCACTTTTCTAAAACGTTTTTATTTTTCAAAATAATGTTTGAAGAACTGTCTTACTAAAATACTTCGTAAAAATTTCAGACTTTTTAGTATTGCTAGGGAGGTTCAACCAAGAACCTATTTGAGTATTCAAACTGGTTAACCGGGCTTAAACAGAGACTAAAGGACTGTTTTTGTTTCTTTGTGGAGTCTTCTGTATCTTTTAGATAACAGAGAATTTAATTCTGGGCGTTTGTGGCTTCTCAGTGTACTTTTCTCTTTTTTTAAAAATGTATTCTGGAACTTATAAGCAGGTCAACATTAGATATGTCTTTCCTGTTTTAAACATTTTGCAACTTTCCTTGCTTCTGCAAACACTTAAAGCAACTTACAAATTTCAGGCCAAAAGTAAAGTAACTTGATATAAAAAATAAAACCAATCTCACCTGAAAGAAGTTGAAGGATTAAGTATTTCCATCCGTCAATGTTGAGAGATTTGGACAATATATTTGATTTCACATTTTCTAGTTGCTCAAGTAAGAAAAAGAAACACAGAATTCTGTCGTTTTCATGTACTGACAACCGGAAGCATACAAACATCTGCAGAAACCAAACATTTCCTGGAACTAAACTCGAGCAGAAATTTATCACGTGAATCATTGTTTAAAGAACCTTGTGAAAAATATCTTCAACCACAGTTATGTAAAAGACCCAGGGGTGCAGCTCACGTGGACTGGGCTCTCCAGAGTCTGAGGAGGCTGCGGGAACCAGGGCTCGGAGGTGCGTGCGCCGCAGGGTTGGGGGCGGTGGCTGTGGGAGCGCGGAATCCAGCACCTCTGCTGTGGGGAAACGCCGCTAAGGAAGGGGCTTAAGAAATCTCGATCGTCAATAGCACCTTTCCGTTGTTTGTTTCTCTAATTAGTTGGTGTTGTCAGCGTGGTTTTTGTATCAGTGCTGATTTTATTCTTCTGTTCGTCCTCAAGTTCTCTGACGAATGCTTTCTTTCAGTGGAGATGTTTTATTCTGTAGATTAATGTGACGCTTTTAAGCTTTGAAGGACGCAAGCAACATTTCTTACGGAATTCTAAGAGCTGGGCTTGTATTTTTGACCATTCAGAGGTCTAGTTCACTTCAGAGTGAAGGTCAACAAGGGAATCCTTTTTTTTTTTTTTTTCCTCAAGGAGCATCTGCTCATTAATATAAGTTTTCATAACAGAGTAATTTGTGACTTCGCAACTTATGTGACATGGAAGAAACAGCTTTTGCCTGAAATATGTAAGGGCCAGATATAATAAACTATTCATCTTTTCCATGAAAAACTTCAGTATCGTCATCATAGTGCAATTTCTTTAAAGAATGCTTGTATGCCTTGGATCTGCTAGGGTGAATTAACTGAAAAAATTTTAAAACACTTAAGCCTGTCCTGTAGGTTATAAGGTGACCTTTACATGTTTACCAGATATAATAGTTTTAATATAGATGTTGATTATTAGCTGCTCATTTTGGTAAAAACTGACCAATGCTTCTTAAGATTGAGTCACAAGTGTCTGGCACGTAAGAAGATGTGGTACTGGGCTTTAGGAAGGCGTCTTGGGGGGGTTTGAAGTCTGGTGATACATACCTATCATACAAGGCTTATTATAAAGATTACATATGATAATATGGATAAAATGCCTGGTACATAGTAAGTACTTAATAAATGTTAGTTCATCATCCTCTCATGTTATTGATGATGGCCATACGTTAAAGTTCTTCCAGAATTTTTATGCTGGATCATATAAATATATATTTTTAGGCACATTGGGATCTATCCTGATTTTAGCAGTGTTGTTTTATATTGATACTTAAGAAAAGCACTAATAACATATGTTGAAAGTGTATAGTTTCTCATTAAATTATAGAATGATGATAATTTAAAAAATAATGCAAATGGTTTTGAATTTCTTGGTGGAATGAGACAAGGTTTAACAGTGTTCAAGAGTAGAATAATTGTATCAGAATTCAACTTGCTCCAGGTTTATCTGTGAAATATAATTTATCACATAAAGATACTGCATTGATAAAGTATTCTTACGTAGAGTCCAGTAAGAACCAAGAGGAGGTTGGAGTCTGGGGATTGGAAATGAAAGTGTGTGCAGGCTGATACAGCCTGTAGGAGTCATAGGACTCTTGGAAGACAGGCTTACTCATGAAAAGGACCTTGGAAACATTTGGCTATCGGCTGAGAAATGCCTTTGAGAGAGTTAAAGCATTAATAGATATACTCCAGAAGTTGAAAGAAGAACTTTGTAAAAAGAAAGCAGCCAGAGCTGGGCTCTCAGTCACTGTTTTTCCTGCCATCCAGTCTAAGCCCCCACATGGCTATGAGGTCCCCCTACAGACGGTGCAGCAAATAACATAACAGTGAGAGCTCCAGAGCAACTGTCAAGACAATGCTCACACAATGCAGAGCATTAATAAGTAAGCATATACCTCCCCGGAGGAGGAAGCGGCTGGGTAGTTGCAGTGTAAGTTGAGGGAGCTGGTATTGATAGTTGAGACCCAGATGTCATATTTTAAGATGTTCTGCTTAACTTTTAAAGTTAGTAACATTCATATAATATAGGAAACTAAAATTTCAGTGGGAAATACAACATATCAGTGATGAAATTATATTAAGACTTTGTGTGCAAGTTACTGTGCCAAATGTAATTGTAACTGCATGGCCCATGCTCTCCAAGAGCTTGCTGTTAAGAGCAGTAGAGTCTGGAGATTTAGTTAGATTGCCTATCCATGATATTGTTTTCACCCATTTTTTATTCAGTAAATATATATTGGAGACCTGTTAGGTGCCAGGCATTTTCATGCCACCAGACGGATACGGTATTGAACAAAACAAAAAATTTTCCCCTTAAGAAGCTTAAATTCTACAGGCGGAAGAGAAAAAAAGAAAAATGATTTTTATTCTGATGAGAAGGGAAACAGTCGGTGGGTTTTGAGAAGTGGCATGATCTGATTTTTTTTTTTTTTTAATCTATATGACTCTGGCCTTTTGTTTTGAGAATAGTATGCAGTGAGGCAAGGAAAGAATCCACTGGGAGACTATTGCAATAATCTAGATAGGGATGGTGGAGGCTTAGATGGCAGTAGTGGTGGTGGAAGTAGGGAGAAGTAAGCAGAATTTAGATATATTTTTAAGATAGAGCCAATGGGATTCGCTGATGGATTGGATACAGGGTGTTAGGGAAAGAGAAAAGTCAGGGATGACTTGGAGGGTTGAGTTGTCATTTACTAACATGGGGGATCCTGTAGGAGCATCAGCCTTAGCGGGGAACATCAGGAATTTGTCATGAGGTGACGTTAAGTGTGAGAATTCTGTTAGACATCTGGGAGTGATGTCAAGCAGGCAGCTGAAAATATGAGCCTTGAGTTCAGGAAAGAGGTTTAGGCTCTTGTAGGTGGTATTTAAAATGATGAGACCCATTGGGACGACCAAGGGGAGGGAGTATAGATAGAAAAGAAGACGGATAACTGAGAGCCCTGGGTCACTCTGACATCAAGAGGCTGAGATAATGAGAAGTCTAAGAAGGAATGGCCAGTGAAGGAGGAGGAGAGGCAGCAGTGTGGTGTCCTGTCCTGGAAACCAAACAAGAAAGTGTTTAAAAAAAGAGAGGATCCTCTCTCTGGGGATAGCAAATGGTACCTGCCTCAGAGGTGGCTGTGATGAACTGTTTAAATGGATGAGAGAATTCATTAAAGTGCCTGCCTCAGTACCTGGCTACTGGGTGGTTCAAGGTGGAAGTCATTGGTGACTTAACAAGAGCAGTTTCAGGGAAGCAGTGGGGATAAAAGCCTGGTTGGAATGGGTTCAAATAAGAATGGGAGGAAAGAATTGGAGACAGCAGATATAGTCAGCTCTTCTGAGTATTCCTATGAAATTGCATTAGAGAAATGGGGAATTTGTTCATGGGAATGTGGGGTCAGGAGAAAGGTGTGTGTGTGTCTGTCTGTCTGTTTGTCTCTTAGATTGGGAGAAAGTACAGACTGTTAAATGAGAATAATCCTGTATAGGGGGAGAGCTTGATGATGTAGTTGGATTTAAGATAATGAGTTGTTTTGATCATAGGTAACAGGTTGGTGGAAATAGCTAGATTGTCCTTTGTCTCTTTACCTTCTCTTCTCTGTCTTTCATTTATTCATTTATCAAATATTTACTGAAGGTTCACAAGGTGCCAAGGATCAAGCCAGGGGCTGGGTAAAAAACAGTGATTAAGGGGTGAATCAAACAAACAATCTATACACTCTCTGGTGGAGTTTTTACTGTCTGGTGGAGATAGGCTTCCTAAAAACACACAAATAAATAAATACAGATTTCAATGAATGCTTTGTAGGAAAAGTATGGAGTACTTTTGAGAGAGAGAGAATGCCTTGGTGTACTTTAGATTGGGTAGCATTAGACGGCCTCTCAGATAGGAAAGATGGTCCTAGAAGAAAAGATGGACTGAAAAGAAAAGCATTCCAAACAGAGGGAACAGAGCATGCAAAGACCTGAAGCAGGGGAGAACTTGGTGCTTTGGAGGATTTGAGAGGTCATCAGTATGGCCTGAGAGGTAGGAAGGGACCAGGTTGTGCAGGACTTTGGAGGCCTTCTAAGATTTGGGATTATATCCTAATAGCAGTGGGAAGCTGTTGAAAAGTTTTTAGGTGGGAAGTGACATGATAAGTTTGCATTGGTGGAAAAAACTACCTGTGCTGCAGTGTCATGGTGAATCGATTGGAGGCGGCAAGAGTGGGAAAAAACAACTCCAATTTAGGCAAAAAGAGAGTATTGGTAAAATAGTGAGACTGAGATATTTACAGTTTTCTTATAAAAAAATAGAATTGAGAATATCCTCTACTTAGCAGAATTTGCTTTGAGCTTACCAGGTTTCTCAGCACCTGCGAAGAGAGCATTTTCTTGTTAAAAATAATATCAACACAGAAGAGTCAGATAAAGATGTCAGTGATTTGAGATTGCTTAACATAAAATGAAACTTTAAAAAAGATTGCAGTAACTTGGTGAAAAATTTCAAATAATAAACTTTTTTTCCAAACTTTTTTTTCCAGAAAAAATACCAGTGACACAATATTAGAGACAGACTCTTTAAGAAAATGGGTTAAAGTACTGAATATACACCAAGAATGCTTAATCTACTTATGATATTTTAAGTGTTCATATAATATAAAGAAACCTTAAACTTTTTGCTTTAATGTAGCGGATGTACATTATTTTTATTTTTTTTTAGAAAAAAAACCTGTATAATAAAAACAGTTTATTGATTAATAAATAAATATTTCAAAAGTTCCCCTTTTCACTTTCAAAAGTATCTTAGTTTTTTGGTAAATTATGTGATTAGAGAGAGAGGATCTCTCCAGTTGAAGGGTCAGACTGGTAAAAAAGCCGTCAAGTTACAGTACAGGATGCATATTTTATTGAGCTAATTTAGACTTCCTCCTAAAGAGCTTTCTTAAAACAGAAGGGCAGTTGTAATACCAAGTATCGCTATATCAGGTCACCCACAACTCAGGGCCATGAATTAACTTGTTGTGAGCTCTCACTTAAAAAAAAAAAAAAAGAAAAGAAAAGAAGAAACAGAAGTTACTCCCTATCTAGACAAGCCACTCCTGAGAGTTCTATCTTGGTTGTAACTCGAGTTTTTTCTCACACTGGCATTTTATTTATGCTTTTCAGGGTGAAAAGAGTTGGGATATTTTATCATCTGGAGTTTCTCTGCCTCGCTGATGATCTAAGCTCAGACCTGCCAGTTTATGGGAGATGATCAAAAACACCCTCTAACATCTGAGTAAGTAGATGCTGCGGTGTGTTTTGATTTACTGCTTAAAAAAAAAAAAGGAAAATTTTATAACTTTAAAGTTTTTAAATCATCAGGTGCTTTAATTGGGTTCTTTAAATTTTGTTGCTGAATAATGATGTCAATTATTATAATTCCAATAAGTGAATATTTTTAAATAATGGGATTCTGGAAGAAATTAATCCCCTGATGATAAAAAAAAAAGTTAATGAAAACATTTTCCATGCGTAATAGTTTAGCTTTTAAGGAACATATTGAGGACCTAAATGTATATATTAAAAATTTAAGAGCACTCTCCTTAGTGCTTTATTTCACTTTTATATTATGAATGCAAAAATATTGGTAAGACAACTGTTATGAATTTTTAAAATGCAACTCTATATAAAAATTGTATTTTAATACGGAATGTATTTTGGCTAACTTGAAATAAATACTGGTTTGTTTCTTGGAAGTAGAATTTTAAAAGTTCTTTCTATTTGAAAATAAAGATTTTTTTTCCTTCTAAAATAGATAAGATTACAAAATTTCTCTGGATTTTGACTTTGTTTCTTAATTAAAGAGACTGAGAAAGAAGGGCATTCATTCTTTCTAATTAAAACTTCTGAGTGAAGTTTAAAGAGTTGAGCCAGTCATTTTGATATAAACTGTTTTTCAGAATGAAAGCTACTAGTTCTCTTGTTATATCCATTGAATCTGTTTTGACAAAACTAGGAAACGATGAGGCTGTACCAGGGCCTTTTTTGGAATGCTGAGGTGAATACAATTAATAAATACACAAGATGCTTCCCACTACAATGGGGTTATTTAATTTTGGTCTGTATCTGAGCTGTTCAGTATAGTAGCCAATAGTAGCTGTTGACATTTGAAATGTGGCTGGTCCCAGTTGAGATGTGCTGTGCATAAAATACACACCACATTTCAAGACTTAGTATGAAAAAAAGACTAAATATTTTATTAATAATTTTTGTATGAATCATGTTGAAATGATAATATTTTGGATATATTGAGTGAAACAAAATATTATTATAATTAATTTCACTTGTTTTCTTTTACTTTTTTTTTTTAATGTGGCTGCTAGATAATTGTAAATTACTTGTGGCTTACATTATATTTCCAGTGGACAGAACTGGCCTGTTGTATATGATCAACATGCTTAGTCATCCATTACTCAACATTCTGTAAGCCTTGACCCTTCTGGGCTGTGTATGGATCAATTAATATAAATCTATATTGTTTTAAGAATATGATTCTTTGATTCATCAAATATTTACTGAGTACCTGCTATGTGCCAGACAGTCTTCTAGGTACTGGTGTTACAGTAGTGAACAAAATAAACAAAACTTCCTGCCTTCATGGAGTTCACATTCCATTAGTGAAACTAGACTAAAAACATAAATAAGTAAAATATATAATCTATTTGAAGGCAATAAGTGCTTTGGAGAAAATGCAAGGGAGGGGTTTAATTCTAAATAGATTGTTCAGGGAAGGCCTCACTGAATAGGTGTTATTTGAGCAAAGACGTGAAGAAGGTGAGAGAAAGAGCCCTGTAGATATTTGGGGGAAGAGTGTTCTAGGCAGAGGGAATAGCAGGAGTGTGCCTGGCTTGTTTGAATTGTAGGAGGCGAGGTGATTGATTGGAGGGAAGTGAGTGATGGGGAGAGAAGATGAAAGGTAATGGATGGTAACATCATGTGAGCACTGGTTATTGTCTATGCAGACACAGAGGTAACCTCTAGGGAACCAGGCCAGAAAACAGAAATAGGAATTTTAAAAACAAAGCAAAGGTATCAGAGACTACACTTCATGGGGAGAAGACAGATGCTACAGTTTAAGTTCAAGCTACTTACTAAAAGAACCATCAACCCTTAGAAAACTGAGATCTGTCAACTGATGACTGGATGAATAAAATGCAGTATATCCATGTAGTGGAATACTACAGGGCAGTAAAAATGAATGAAGCACTGATGCATACTACAACATGCATGAACCTTGAAAACATGTGAAGTGAAAGAAGACAGTCACAAAAGGTCACATATTGTATGATTCCATTTATATGAAATGCCAAGAATATACAAGTCCATTCATATAGCATCCAAAAAACCAAAATACTTTGGAATAAATTTAACAAGAGAACTGTAAGTCCTACATACTGAAAACTACAAAATTTTGTTGAGAGAAATTAAAGTATCCCTAAATAAGTGGGAATAAATGGAAGATTCTGTATTGGTGATGTGGCAGTTTTCTCCAGATTGATCTGGAGGTTCAACAAAGTCATTGCCAAAGTCTCAGACAGGATTTTTGTAGAAATATATTTATAGAAATTGGCAAACAGATCCTAAAATTTATATGGACATGCAGAAGATCTAGAATAGTCAAAGTAACTTTAAAAAAGAAGAAAGTTGGGAAAAAAAGAAGAAAGTTGGAGGACTTATATTACCTGTTTTCAAAACTTATCATAAAGCTATAATAATAGGAACAGTGTAGTATTTGCATACGGATAAACATATAGATGAGTGGAACAAAATATCTAGAAATAGATACATATGTGGTCAGTTGCTTTTCAACAAAGGCACTAAGGTAATCCTTTAGGGACAGCATAGTCCTTTCAATAAACAGCGCTGCAACAATTGGATTTCCACGTGAAATAAAATGTACCTTGACATTTACCTTACAACATACACAAAAATAACTTAAAATGGATCATAGACCAACATGTAAAGAAGCAAACATAGCAGAAAGTCTTGTGTCCTGGGTTAGACAAAGATTTAGTCAATAGGATATAAAAAGCATGAAGTATAAAAAAAAAAGATAAATTGGACTTCATCAGAATTAAAGTTTTACTTTTCAGAAGATACCATTCTTAAGAAAATGAAAAGTCAAGCCACATACTAGGAGAAAATATTTACAAAACGTATGTCTGATAAAGGATTTGTATGTAGAAAAAAAATAAAGAACTCTTAAAATTCAATCATAAGACAGCAATCGGTTTAAATATGTACAAAAGATTTGAAGAGTCATTTCACAAAAAAAGATATATGAATGGCAAATAAACACAAGAAAAGAATTTAAACATCATTAGTCATTAGGGAAATGCAAATTAAAGCCATAATGATATATTGCTGCACACCCACTATAATGGCTAAAATTAAAAAGACTAACAATCCGTGTGTTGACAAGGATGTGGAGAAACCAGAATCCTCACACATTGCTGATTGGAATATAAAATGGTACAGGTATGTTGGAAAGCAGTTTGGCAGTTTCTTAAAAAGTTCAACATACACTTACCAAATTATCTAGCAATTCCATTCCTATAAATATATTGTCAGGAGAAATAACAGCATATGTCCATACAAAAACTTGTATACAGTGTTCATAGAAGCTTTATTTGTGATTGCCAAAAACTGGAAATAATGTAAGTATCCATCAGCAGATGAATATATAAATCCATACACTGGAATGCTGTTCAACAATGAAAAGGATTGGACTATTCATATATACAATGGCATGGATGAATCTCAAAATAATTATGCTGCATGAAAAAAAGCCAGATTCCCCCCGCCCCCAAGTGCCATACTGTCTGATTCCATTTAATTGAAATTCTAGAAAATGCAAATGAATCTATAGTGACAGAGAGCAGATCCATGGTTGCCTGAGGATGGCTCGGGAGAGGAGGGAGAGAAGGATTCCAAAGGAAGGGGCACAATGAAACAGTGGGGTGATGTATATATTCATTATCTTGATTATGCATAGTAGCTTCATGGGTGTATACATACATCAGAATTCATCAAATTGTATACTTAAATATGTGCAGTTTATTGTATATCAGTTACACCTCAATAAGGTTGTAAAAAAATTATGTCCATTCAAAAACCAAGCATATGTTCATAGCAGCTTATTCACAGTAGACAAAAACTGGAAATAATCCAAATCCATCAGCTGGTGAATGGATAAACAAAATGTGTGATATCCACACAATGGAATATTATTCAGTCATGAAAAAGAATGAACTCCTAATTCATGCTACATAGTACAACATGGATGAACCTCAAAAACATTATGCCGGTTGAAAGAAGCCAGAAGCAAAGGGACTGTATGTTGTATAATGCTATTTATATGAAATTTTAAGAAAAGGCAAAATCATAGATTAGATCAGTGGTTGCCTGGGGCCAGAGGTGGAAGCAGAGTTTGGTTGTAAACAGGTAGGAGGGAGCTGTTGGGATGATGGAAGTATTCTTATTGACAGTCGTGCAGCTGTTTATATATAAACTTACTGAAACTCTTCTGATTGTACCATTAAAATGGATGACTTTCATGGCATATAAATTATACCTCAATAAAGCCATTAAAAATGGGTGGCCACTCAAAATTCTAAATCCTCTTTAAGAGGATCGTTCAAGAAATGGGACAGTATTGCTGATTTCATTGTACTCTATTGCTTTGGAATACTTTGGTGAGACCTATTGAATTAATTTCTATGTCAGATGTTCTTTGAATTCTAATTGTGAAACAGAAATCATTATTAGTAGTCTTTCCCAGAATTTAGTGACCAGTAACAGCTGCATTTCCCTTGCACGTGAACATTGATTTAGAATGATTGGCTTTATGTTTAACAACTATTAACACCCCCCTGGCCAGAAGAAATGGTAGTTTCTTAGATTGATACTCTATTTGTGCACAGTAGTTCAAACGTGTAGCTTACCCTCCACCTCTCAGTTCTTCACGAAGGAAACTGATGACAGCTTAACACCTTTGCATTTTTTACATGCAGAGAAGCACACCCTTCTAGTGCCCACCCACCTGTCCCCAACACCATATATGTGGAGACAGCAAGTAATCCGGACATAAGGTCCTTGGGAATGGGAGGTAGAGTGCAACCGAGAGAGCTCCCCTGGAGCACTTTCCAGCTGGGTCTGGCCATGTTCTGCACCAGAGTACAAATCAAGATCTCTGGGGAGACTGAATTTTACTTCCTTAGATAAAATCAGAAAATGACCTAATTTTAATGAAAAAATTAACAACTCTAGAACATCTTGCCTGTGATTCTGCCTAAGTCTATTCAAATAGAAAAAATTTATTCTGGAAACAACCCAATTCTTTACCTGAAATTCATTCAGCCATTTTCCCAAATAAAGTAACAGTTATTTAACCAAATTTTTCTTTTTCTTTTTTTTCTCCCCCCCCCCAAAGCAAATCCTTTATTCGACAAAGATTTATGGAATACTCATCTTTGTCAAGCACACCAAAGATAAGACATACCTACAAGGATAAAAGAAGCATGGAATTGAGGGTGGGGGCCTGATGATATGTAACCTGCCTCCTTGGAAGGAGGGGCAGTCAGAGAGAGGTTGGGGAAGCTTTGGAGCAGGGAATGTAGAAAGCTGAGATTTGGAGGATGAACAGGACTTGGCTGTTAGCCAGGTTGTCGGGTGTGTGGCGGGGGGAGTTGCGAGGACCTTAAAGCTGTGGCATTGGGTTTAAAGAAGAGAGAATAGGGTCAAGAGATGCAATGAGTCTGAGTGACGTGACTTTGTGACTGGCAGAATTTGAAGAATGTAGGAGAAAAAGACATCAAGGATTAGTTCAGCTTTGCCGTTGGCCATCTCAACAAGTGGTGATACCATTCACACCAGGTGAGAATACAAGACACCCAGGAGGTTTATTTGTTTTGATTGTTGCTTTGGGAAACCAGTAATTCACTCTAGAGGTTTTATCAGAGGAGTGCAGCTATTTGCATACACCTGATTGAACTTTAAAGATGCCCCTCTGTGACCCATCATCCACTGGGGGAACACACATGGAGCATTAGGGAAGAAAGTGAAAGCTGACGTGGTCTTGGGGGTGTCTGTGTTTGTTCATTATCTCGGGCTGTAGTGGATCTCATGTTTACAGGTAAAATCACTGTTGAAAACTTCAGAGCAATTACAGAGTGGAATGATTCTTGGACATGAAAACCTGTCACGTTTAAGAATTTAGTAATTCCTTTTTATTACTTTTAGCTACTTGACCTCTTGTCTCCACATTTTTATCATATATAAAGTACATTCTTTATACTTCTTTGGTACAAAGAAGATTAAAAGGGTAAATTTTAGAAAAGACTGCTCCATCCTTTATATGTATTAGCTCATTTAACTTTAAAATAACCCTGTAAAGGAGGTACTTTTAATCCTATTAATTCTTGATAAAGATTAATAATAAAAGTATTTGGAAGTCAATGGGTTTAAAAATTTTTGATATGCCTAAACACAAGGCATAAATTCTTATTCATATCCATTGGCATTAGCATGTAAATGAGGATGACAAATTATTATTTTGGAAATTCTAATCATTTCTACCTTGTCCTTTTTGAAAGAAGTACACTGGTAACAAATAAATCCATGATACACAAAATAATACTCTATACTTTTTGAGGATATTGAAAAATAATTTGGAAAATAACTCCTCTTCCTTCTGAAAATTTTTGCCCACTCTGCACTTTCCTGTCTTTTTTAATGATCATGAATATATTACATTAAGCCAAAGATAACTATGTAAACGGTTGCTTTGAAACTACATAAAACAGAAGTTAAAATTAGGTTTAAAAAAAAAAAATTAGGTTTTACTTACTGCTTCCAACTTATCTTTTAATAATATGTGGTCAGATCCTGCTTTAAATGTACTCTTGGTTGAGGTACCTTGAGGAAGTAAGTTGCTTGACCTCAGTGAGGCTGTTTCCTTGTCTATAAAACACAGGCAATGAGGTACATGCTCCAGTGCTGTGAAACTCAGAAATAACTTCTTGGGCATGAGTGCCAGCGTAAGCAGGCAGTTTTCTTTTGTGCCACAAGAGGGCGTGCCTGTGTTGTTGCTAACCTGAGCTGAGGCCTGAATTCCTTTGCAAGATGTGGCTGAAAAGTTAGGGACGAGTAGATTGCTGGGAAAATGTGAAAGAAAAAGATTTTTTTGACAGTGTCAAGGGAAAGAGGTACTCGAAACATAAAGTGATGTAAAGGGAAGGATTGTGAATAAGATCCCTTTAAGATGTGAAAACTTTCGTGACATAGATCATTACAGATTTCCATTGCCAGTCAACAACCCTTTTTTCTTTTTTTGCCTATGAGAAGTTTTATTTATTTATTTTGTTTTCCTCCTTCTTTGCAAATGTGTTTATAAATCGGTTATATCAAACAAATATAGAACCCAAAGTTTAGTTTCTTAGTAGTGGTCTTGAGTGATTAATGTTGGTTAAAGATAAGTTGGATTGTTTGTTCTCAGTGCCTTGGATATGTACAAAATCTGTTTGCCCCAAATTAGGAAAATTTGAATTTTTTCATCCTGCCTCCCTCCATGGACTTTTTTCCTTTTGTTTGAGTTTCTGAGTTCTTTGATGTTCTGCTGTCATACATAGCTCAGAAAGTTGGGTGGGGGACAAGGAAGAACATTGTTCTGTGAACCAACCCTAGGGACATGGAACTAATTTTAATATACAGTGAAATCTTTACAATTGACAAGATCAGAGCTATACAAATACAGTGACACTGGCAGTTGTGGAATTTTTTCTGATAAATTTAGGGAAATCATTTCATCTCAGCTATGTGACTGTTTCATGTGAATGTGTTCTTTGATTTAAATTATCCAGGTAATCCCTTTATTTTGCTAGTATTTTTTATTATAAATACAAAAATCATGAGCATGTTTGTTGTGTTTTACATAACTGTAATTATACTTTTAACACTTTTTGTATTGGAAAATGTTCTGAACTTAGAAAGAATGATCCATAGGCATCTCCTTTTACTCTGAATCCTACTTTTAGAAGTTTTCTCTGGGGTTTGTTCCTGGTAATAAACACTGCCCAAGTTCAGAGTCAGACTGCCCAGGTTCAAATTATTGCGCTGCTGTGTTTGAAATGTGACAAAAGCAAAGTTAGCCTTACAATTTGTCTCTCATTTGAATCTGATAGTTTCTTGAGCAGGAGAAAGAGAAATGGAAATACTGTAGAAAATGATGCACTTTATCTGTGTGGCAGCCAATTTCAAACGATCTTCCTGGTACACTCTAAGGAGTTAAAAACATGTTAAATACTTTGAGATTGCAACATTTTAAAAAGAAAGAATATAAAAGAAAAAAGAACTCTGTAGCTCTGTTTTCTTTGCTTTCACCATGAAATGTGATCTTGTTTCAAAATGTGGGAACACCCGGTGATAAACTCTTGTCCACATGAATGTCATCTCTCTTCTTTATTTTGGTAAAAAGAAGGTAGAGAACAGCTGATAGAGGGGCAAGATGTTCCTTTAAAGTTACTTTTAAAAATTATGGAATATTTCAAGCATATAAAGAAAGCATAAGGAATAGTATATAATTAAAGTGTTATGTAAATAGTAAAACACTATGTGTGTTCTTCCTAAGCCTGTCTCCTTTTCTACCTTACAGAGGTAACTGCCCTGAATTTGGTGTTTATCATTCTCTTGAGTGTTTTTACGCTTTTATTACATATGGATGTATTCCTAAACGTAGATAGAATTGTGGTACCTGTTTTTTTTTTTTTTTACACTCTTAACAAATTTCTTAAGTGTTCAGTACATTATTAACTGTAACTGTGTTGTCCAGCAGAGCTGTAGAACTCTTTCATCTTGCACAACTGAAACTATACACACTAAAACAGCAACTCCCATTTCCCCTGACAACCATCATCCTACTTGGAACTTCTATGAGTTTGCATACCTTAGGTACTGCATACAAATGGAAATCATGCAGTATTTGTCTTTCTGTGACTGGCTTATTTCACTTAGCATAATGTCCGCAAGGTCCATCCATGTTGTCCCATATGACAGGATTTCCTTCTTTTTTAGGGTTGATTAATATTTTATTACACATTTTCTTTATCCCTTCATCCATTAATGGACATTTAGGTTGTTTCCACCTGTTAGCTGCAGTAAATATGGGAGTGTAAATAGCTCTTTGAGATCCTGATTTCAGTTGTTTTGGATAAATATCCAGATGTGGAATTGCTGGATCATATGGTAGTTCTATTTTTAATATTTTAAGGAACCTCCATACTGTTTTCCATACCAGCTGCACCATTTTACATTCCCAGCAACAGTGCACGAGGGTTCCAATTTCTTCACATCCTTACCAACACTTGCTTTTTTGGGGTGTGTGTGTGTGTGTATGTGTTTTTAATAATAGCTATTCTGACAGGTGTAAGGTGACATCTCATTGTGCATTTGCATTTCCCTGAAGATTAGTGATGTTGAGCATCTTTTCATATACCTGTTGGCCATGTGTATGTCTTCTTTGGGGGAAAGCCTATTTAAGTCCTTTGCACATTTTTAATCATTTAACTTATTTATTTATCTATTTGTGTATCTATTTATTTATGCTGTTGAGTTGTAGCAGTCCTTAAATATCATGGATATTAACCCTTTATCAGATATGTGGTCTGTAAATATTTTCCCTCATACTGTAGATACTCCTTTTCACTCTGTTAGATTGTTTGCTGTGCAAAAGCTTTTTAGTTTAATGTACAGATATTTGTCTATTTTTGGTTTTGTTGCAAGACCAGTGTCGTGAAGCTTTTCCCCTATGTTTTCTCCTAGGAGTTTTACAGTTTTGGGTCTTAATGTTTAAGTCTAATCCATTTTGAGTCGACTTTTGTATATAGCATAAGATAAGGGTCCAATTTCATTCTTTTGCATGTGGATATCCAGTTTTCCCAACATCATTTATTGAAGAGATTGTCTTTTCCCTTTTGTGTATTCTTGGCACCCTTATTGAAGATCTACTGACCTATAAGCGTGGATTTATTTCTGGGTTCTTTCTTCTGTTCCATTGGTCAACGTGTCTGTCTTTATGCCAGTACCAGTTTGAGAAGAATTAGCTTTAATACTTCTTTAACTATTTGATAGAATTCACCAGTAACCATTGGTCCTGAGCTTTTCTTTGTTGGGAAGTTTTTGACTACTGATTCAGCCTCCTTAACACTATTCAGATTTGGTCTTCTTCATGATTTGGTCTTGGTGGGTTGTAGGTTTCTAGGAATTTTTCTGTTTCTTCTGTGTTATCCAGTTTGTTGATATATAATTATTCATTGCAGTCTCTTATAGTCCTTTTTGTTTCTGCGGCATCAGTTGTTATGTTTCCTCTTTCATTTCTGATTTTATTTATTTGAGTTTTCTTTTTTTCTTAGTCTAGCTAAATGTTTTGTCAGTTTTGCTGATGTTTTTCAAAAAGCCAACTCTTTCGTTAATTTTTTCCTATTGATTTTCTGCTCTCTATTTTGTTTATTTCTGCTCTAACCTTTATTATTTCCTTCCTTCTGCCAACTTTGGGCTTAGTTTGTTCTTGTTTTTCTAGTTCCCTGAGGTATAAGTTTAGCTTGTTTATATGGGATCTTTCTTCTTTTCTAATGTAGGTGTTTACCACTATAAACTTCCCTCTTAGTATTGATTTTATTATATCCCATAAATTTCAGTACATTGTGTTTTCATTTTTGTTTGTCTCAAGATATTTCTAATTTCCCCTTTGATCTCTTCTATGACCTGTTGGTTGTTCAAGACTGTGTTAATTTCCACATGCTTGTGAATTTTCCAGTTTTTCTTCTGCTATTGATTTCTAGTTTTGTTCCATTGGGGTCAGAAGAAATACTTGGTATGGTTTCAGTCTTCTTAAATTTGTGTGGTACATGTTTTCAAACAAGATATAAATTGTATCTGTTGAAAGGAGAGTTCCAAGGAAAGCAGACTCTGAGAAGGAGATTAACAGGCAGGAGGTTTATTAAGGAGATTTTAGGATTAACACCTGTGAGAGAGAAGGACATGGGATTGGGCAGAGAGAGAGAAATTAGGCTGCAGTGCAGTCACAGGAAAGGCCTTAGCCGATCCCAGAGGGAGCACTGAAGGTGGGATAGCCCTTCAGAATTGTCCTAAATTGGGGTGAGGAGCCAAGCATTCATAGCCTCACTATGACCAGTTATTAGGTATAGGCTGCCCCCGGAGAGGGGACCTGACTTTGACAAGGTGACTCTTTTCAGCTGAGGGCTGTCAGCCTGCAGCACTCCCAGTAGCTGGGGGAATAAAAGCCCTTCATCAATAAAGGGAGACCTAAGCAGCACATCTCAGCATCACTTAGTACATATCATGTGCATCATCAGAGCTTGCCTTTTTTTTGGTCCAATATTATGTTTTTGAGATTTACTCATGCTAATATCTATAGCTGTAGTCACTCATTTAATTTGTTTTTACAGTATTCTGTTTTATAAATACGTCACCTTTTTAAAATACATTTTCCTATCGACAGGCATTTTAAGTTTTGCAGTTTTTTCACTATTGAAAAATGTGGCTGTAAGCATTTTTTTGTATCTCCTTAGTGCATGTACTTAGTTCATCTGGGGTATATAACCAGAAAATTCCTGGGTCTAGAATGTGCACCACTTTGAACTGAGTGACTGTAATGAAACTGCTCTCTACAGTGCTTGTACCTTGCTCCGTATCCTCACAAACACTTGGCATTGTCAGATTTTAATTTTGTCGTTTGATGGGTATAAAATGGTATCTCACTGTGGTTTTAATAAAAATTTTGTTGATTACTAGTGAGATTGAGAATGTGTTTATTAACTACTTGAGTGTCTTCAGTGAAATGTGTATGCCAGTCATGTCCCCTTTTCCTATTGGTTTCCTTTTCTTATTAACTTAAACAATCTTTATATATTTTTCTTACCCCTTCTTTGCTGTCTATATGTGTACAGTTATCTTCTCCTGGTTTTGGGCTTGATCATTCACTTTTTAAATAATGTTTTTTGTTGAATAGGAGTTTCCTTTTATGCAGTCAAATTTAATCAGTCCTTTTCGCATTGTTTCTTTGTGTCTTATTTGAAAATTTCTTCCTTAGGCTGAGGTCATATAAAAATATTTTCCTCTGTTTTCTACTAAAAGTTTTAAAGTTTTGCTTTTCACAGGTTCACCTGCAATCCATCTAAAATGGAGTTGTGTGTATATTGTGAGGTGTAGTTACCTCATTTTATTTTCCCGTGGACAGCCAGTTTTCCTAGCAGCATTTATCAATGGTGCATCTTTTCTCTACTGATGTGCAGTGCCATCTTGCCACGTCAAGTTTCCATCTATATAGGTCTTTTTTGTTTTATTGGGGTTTTTTTCTTGCTTCAGTTCTACACTTTCTTTATGATATCTTTATTTCTTTATTGTATCTTATTGTCTGGTAGGGTAAATCCTCCCTTCTCCTTGTTCTTCTTTAAAATTGTCCCTACTTTTTCCTTTTGTCTGACATGCATTTTAGACTTACATGAAGAATCTTCCTTGGATTGAGTTCATGCATTGACTTTATAGATTAATTTGAGGAGTCTTGACATCTTCACAGAATAGATGTTTCCTATCAATGTCATCTTTAATATCTATATCTGGGTATTTGTACTGCACACATAATTTGTATACCTTACCTTTTTACTAAATACTGACATTTTGCATGTTAATAAATACATTCCTTAATCAACAGTTTAAGGTCTACGTAACCATCCATTTATTTAATCATGCCCCTGTTGACATTCAGGTTAACACAGTTCACAATGATTATTCTTGAACTTACATCTTTCCCATCACTAAATTATGTATAAATATTCACCTGTGTTTTATTCTTGTAATGCCAGGCTGTTATATAGTTAAACATTTATCTGGAATAGATTTAAGATGTAAGATGTGAGAAAAACATCTAACTTACCACATGGGGTTGGCCGTATTCACATACTTTGTCCTTTTGGTCTGACTTTGCCTTTTTTGTTTCGCTGTCAAGGAACCATCAGTAGTGCCCATACCGCGATAGACGTTTGAGTAAATGAACCAGTTTTTAATATTTGTTGTATTTTCGGGCATGTTACTCTTCCATGGGTCCGTCTGTTGATTCCAGATATATACCACACTGTCTTAACTACGAGAACTGTTAGAACACCCTTCTTCATCAGCAGCAGCACTATTATTATTTTTCAGATTTGTCTGGGATATTTCTACATCATTTCTCTTTAAGATAAACTTTAAATAGTTGGTCACTTTCCCTCTAGAACTGTTATGATTTTGATTGACAGTGTGTTAGTTTTCTGAAAAAAATTTAGTCATTTGTATT
Organism: Balaenoptera acutorostrata; assembly: GCF_949987535.1. Classification (NCBI taxonomy): domain Eukaryota; kingdom Metazoa; phylum Chordata; class Mammalia; order Artiodactyla; family Balaenopteridae; genus Balaenoptera; species Balaenoptera acutorostrata. The sequence goes on from NC_080070.1 coordinate 22,557,495, forward strand.
TTAATTTTCTGGCCTAACGAGTACTGCATATTCATCCAGCTTATGAATTCTGGAACTTTTTGGTTAGAGAAGATAAATCCCCAGATTTCTTTTTCGATTAAAATTCAAGGCAATGAAGGAAATCCATCGCAGCAAACGGAGTCATGCCACATGTTTATTCTGTAGACAAGTGTCTTTCTACGTTGAGCAGCACTTCAGGGGCCTCACCTCCCCCCTGCAGAACATGGCTCACATGGGACCATGTGCCCTGGCTGGACAGATTCTTGAAACTAGAGTTGTGTACTCCTTGGCCAGAAAAGTCTTTTAATGGTCTTCCTCCTACAAATCTTTAAAGGAATTCTGTGCCCCCCCTTCTCTGATTTACCTTTTTTATGGTAAGGAAATAGGACACAGAGCCTATAGGGTATGGGAGGGAAGGCTGCATAACTCTTTTTCACACCTGCTTGGATTCTGGCAGTGGTACTTGCTAAGTGAAGGCTAGAGGCTGGTTTGTCGTGTGTTTTCACAGAGCACTGATGGCTCCAGGCCAACCCATTTAGCCTTTGTCTTTTTTTCTTGCATAAAATTGCCTGTTTTTCACTTCAAATGGGGGTGTTAGGCACTCAGAGATGTCTGTTCCTGTTTCACATGCACACCATCTGTGGTCCCTGGCATCTTAGGTTCCCAAATTGGCCGAAGTCGGTCAGCATACAGAGTGGCCGGGGTCCTAGCCTGTGTTTGTCCGTGTTGGTGCAAGCCAGGGCTGCAGCACCCACCTGAAGCACCAGGCATTGGTGCCATGGACGGAGTTTTTAAAAGTCTGAATAAACTATTTATTTAGAATACTTTTAGAAAAGTTGCAAAGATAGTACAGAGAGTTCCCATACGTCCCCCACCCAGTCACCCCAGTTGATAACTCTTACCTTATCATATTTGTCACAATTAAGGAACAAACATTAGTACATTAGTATTAACTAATTAAAATCCACATTTTATTCAGACTTCACTAGTTTTTCCGTAATACCCTTTTTCTGTTCCAGGATCCACCCAGGATATCATATTACATCTTGTCATCATGTCTTCTTAAGTTCCTTTGGTCTGTGACAGTTTCTTAGATTTTCCTTGTTTTTGATGACGTCAGTTTTGAGGAATACTGGTGAGATGTTCTGTAGAACGTTCCTCAGTTCAGATATCTCTCATGTTTTTCTGATTATTAGCCTGAGGTTGTGGGGTTTTAAGAGGAAGACCACAGAGGTGAAGTGACATTCTTATCACGTTGTGTGCAGGGAACATGCCATCATCATGACTAACCCCTGATGATGCTGACCTTGGTCACCTGGCCAGGGTAGTGTTTGATCACCTGGCCAGGGTAGTGTTTGCAAGGTTCCTCCACTGTAAACGTATTCTCCCCGCCCCACCCCTTAGCATACTCTACTCTTTGGAAGCAAGTCAGTAAGCAGAGTGTAGTCCCAATTTAAGAGACTTGTTAATTGTCCTATCTGTCTGGACCCTGTTATATTTAAACCATGCCTATTATTTTTTGTACTGTTTTTTGTACTTTGTGTTTAAAGCCTTAAGAATAAATAAAAACTGCCTAGGCCTAAAAAGGACTTGAAGTAGTTAGTAACTATGTTTCTCCCAGTCTTTGTATATTTGCTTTATTGGTTTTATTTAAAAATCTTCATATCCTGTGTGCTACATTCTCGTACCATGTGGGCTACTCCGTTCGAACCTTAGGAGTTCACATTACAGATTGCTTGTTGTGTTGTTTGTGGGGTGAAATTCTCAATTAATTTGATTTTTTTTTGTCTGATTAGTTTTTTGGACTCAACTCAAATGACTTTACATTTTCGCTTCAAGTCCATTTCTAAAGAAGAATGAAAGAAGAAGAATATTTTATTGTTTTGGCATATAATAGGAACGTTCTTGAAATGATATATATAAAAATTGTTTTTGTTCATCAAATCATCATTGTATGTGCTCTTGAGGAACGTACTATTTCAAAAAAACCCTGTAATAAGTTTGTGATGCAAAAATGACCGACTTTGCAAATCCACATTTGCAGACACTTCATTTCATCCATAGGTGTGCACGCTTCATTAAGGTGGACTGGAAAACATTAAAGTGTGTTTTCAGAACATTAGAACTTCATGTTCCTTCTTCTTAAGACTGTGAACTTACTTAAGAAATTGTTTTGAGTGTGTTAGAGGATTTTGTCTTTAAGTCCATCTTAGAATCCAGTACTAGAAGGGAAAGTTCAAAAAGTACATTTTAAGGGGGCTTTTGTTCACTTCATGGTCAACTTGGTATGACAGCTCAAAAACAGAATAATGTTTTTAATCAACGGCAGGGGAAGTCCTTTCCCTGGCCCCTCAATTCTACTTTCAGTCAGTCAAAAGAGTCCTAGATTCATGTGGGGAATTCCCACATGTTCTGTAATAAGTCTCTTTAGAAGCTTTCATATATGTGTGGAATGGAGGACAGTACTGCATACGTTTTCTATCTGTTGTGTGAGTGCTGTTCAGCGCACTGGTACGTGTTTTAATATTACTCATTCTTTTTTCTAAGTATAGATGTGCAAGAATGAGAAAGGCTGAGCTTTATAAAATGTAATAGAAAAAATTAATTTGTTCTCAGGTCGGTTAAAGGCCCGTTAAATGTAAGATCTTTGGATATACGCTGGCTCTTTTTTCTGCAATAAGTAAAGAAAACTCTACAGAACTTTGGAGACAAGAGGCCCCATCAGCTGCCTTTTGCTGCACGAACCGGCCCCTCTCTGGTTAGCTGCAGGCTCTCCTGTCCTTCATGCTCAGAGTCAGGCAGATTTTTACTGCTCAGATCTGGCAGGTATGTGTCCTGCAGTTACCATCAGGTCAGATTCCTATGGACTAGAAGTGCTCTTCAAAAAGATATTAAATGTTGAGCCATTTTGGGGAAACTCTACCAGGTTGAAGATCCATGACATACCATAAGTAATTGGTATACTCTGAGGAAGGCAGTCAGAGAATGTGTGTGTGGACCACCTGCGCTGTGCTGCACTTTCCCGAGCTGCATGGGCGAAGCCGTGGCTTCTGGGGGGACAGGGTTATGTTTACACTCCCGTTGACTCCATTACCTTGTCCCGCCAGGGATGTGTGAGAACCCCAGCAGCAAACAGGAGGCGGCCGTCCACTCCACCACTCTGCACGCGCACTTGCAAAAACAATTTAGTACCGAATGGAAGTTGTCTTCGATGAGAGGAAATCTCATAATTGGCACACAGGAGGCAGGGTGCCTGGGCGTCCTCTGCCTCGTCCTCCATGCCGTGCCCGGGCCTCGGTGGGGTTTGTTGTTGGGGAAAGAGCTATGGAGTATTGTGGGAGGTGGGCATGGAACAGAGGCTGTCTTTCCCTTAGGCATTTACAAGTCCTCCCAGCCCCATCCAAAAGCCAACCAGCAGTAAACAACAACAACAACAACAAAAGTTTCTCCTGAGTTTTCCTGGTGCTTCCGCAGGTCTTTATATCTCAAAACCCTACTTAACATATTTTCACGAAAAACTGAATTTTGGTGTTCCTATGCCAGGAAGATTCCATCTGTGAGGGTGCCTTGAAACTGTTACCCATCTTCTATTGCCCCCCTTTTTATTTTGCTTCTCCTCTAAGATCCCCTGTGGTTTTCCTCTGGTTGCGAAACTTTGGGGAATTGTGCCTTTGAACCGCCTCCTGCTGAGCTGTCTGTGCGCTCCAGCAGACTTGGGACAGTCCTTACTGTCCTTACGTGCCTGCTCTGAGCAGGTCTGCTGGAGAGCGCTGCATGGGCTGCCTTGTGGAGCCCAGCCCCCCTTGGTCCAGAACCACACTGCATCTCAGGGGCGGTTTTGAAGCTGCACAGTGAATACCTCTTGCAGTAAAAATTTTTTTTCAGCTTCATCTCTCTCCTACATTCATTCATTCAACAAACATTTATTACGTGCTCATTTTGAACCAGGCTCTGTGATAAGGTGGGAGATAACAGAAATAAAAAGGCACAGCACTGTCTTCAGTAAGCTTCCAGTCTAGGGAGATAAATAGAGTGCAGTGTGGTAACAACTCTGCTATAGAAGCGCCTGGGAAGGCCTGCAGTCCAGACACTCATGGCAGGCAGATGGTTCTGGAGAAACTGACAGATGACCTAGGTTTGGGAGGCTGGAAGATGGGGGAGAAGACTGGGGTTATGGTAAAGGAAGGAGAGTGAGAGCCAGGGGATATGTAGGCTCTGGAGGTGCTCCTGGGGGAGGTTGCTGCCTATTCAAAGGCCTATAGAGTCTAGAGACTGAGGAACATGTTGGAAACTGCAGGGTGTTAGGACCTGCTTGAGGTTAGTGTTTGTTAAAGAAAACTTCTCAGGCAGTTGAGTTATGAGCACGTGCCAGCGTTTTATTACAGTTTTGCAATGCAAGGAAGAGACCCATGGTAGGTGAATTCAGAGAGTCACTCTTGGTAGGAAGAATGATTAAATCATCATTGAAAAGAATGTCTGGTTATAAGTCCTTAGACTCTGATAGTTGACAGTCAACTGGGTGGGTGGTAGTGAGTTCCCTAGAACAAACCTTAATCTTCTTAAAGTTCATTAGAAAGTTGCACAGAAAAAAGCATTTTATCTGGAATGCTGTTGATGTCTTTTCACTAGGATGTTGTGAATTTTACAGTAGGCAATTTGGTTCTGTTCCAGACCAGGTTTGGGGCAGTTTTTCTTTTATAGGTTCAAGGTCACAGTGGAGTGCCCTCGAGTTTTCAGGGATCTGCTGGTGAAGAGCTTTGTAACCTAAGCTGAGGAGAGTTTGGATTTTTATCCTGAGGGCAATAGGGAGTCACTGAGGGAATCTTCAACCCCACCCATCAGTGTGGGGAGGGGATTAGATTAGCTGCAGTGTGAGGCTGGAGCAGCAGGGGTGGAAGTTAGTAGAGTATTTTAACTATCCAGGGGAAAAATGAGAGCTTTGAGTTCAGTCTGTCTCCTCCTTAGCCCCCCTCCTCCCCAGCCCCTCCACCTGTAGCAGCTCTGAGACAGAGGCATAGCTGGGGGGTGGAGATGGGAATTAGCAGTTGCTTTTCCTCCAGAAGAGTCGGTTTTAATTTTTTAAATTTAAGTGAAAATTTTTCTTACCACAATAAAAGAAAAGATGGTTATGTTAGGATGAAGGTGAAAAGATTTTAGAGGAATAGCTCAGGGAGGAGAGCCGAGACCCTTCCAGTGGGAGGTGGATCCCCTCTGCCTCCAGCCCTGGGCCTGGTCCCCCACCCTCTCCTTCCAGGCCTGGTCCATCTCTGTCCTGAGACACCAGAAGCAGTGTCAGAACCCAGGGTATCACCTGGACTTGGCCTCGGCCTTGGGGCTGTTCTCAGCATTTCTGCCCTAATATGCTGTAATTACATAAGGTTCTGTCCTTCCTCAGAAACCTGAAGGCTGAACCTACTACTTCAGCCTGCTTCAATGCATCTGCTGTGGTTAAAATAGAACCTTCAGAAGTGCCCTTGCCCCAGGTTGCATACCTGTTGGCATGTGACGATCTGCGCTGTGTTTTCTTGTCACTATTTAATGATGTCACGGTGTCATTCTGTGCACAAGTGTAGCTAGGTTGCAAGAATTCTCAGGGAACCTGAACTTGGGCTAGGTCTCAGTGGTTTGCGGGGTCGTACCCCTGTAACCGGATTCTTCTTTGGCAGGTGTCTCTGTGGTCTTACTGTTCCAGTGTTTTCTCTGTTCTCTCTTATTATAATGTTTAATCACTGTGTTGTTAACATACTGCCATAAAAATAACCCTCCATAACTACCTGCTATAAATTGTACAGGCATATTAGAGAATACGCACTTCTCTTCTAAACTTGATGTGAATAGGGACTTGCCCTTAATTTTTATTCCTGTTAGAAACATATATTCAAAATAAATAATTATTCTCCTTTTTTAAAATTGTCATCCAGGTTGCAAAAATATCTGCCTCTAAGAACTCAGGAGGACCTACTTTGTGGGAGCAAAGGTAGTGAGTCATACCTGCAAGCTTGGAAATGAGAGTTCACTTGCGCCTCTTCATCCAGTTGGGACGTTTCCTAGGCAACCATTTATGCAGCAATTAAAAGATGAGTTAAGAGGTATGTACTTGGACATTTTAATCCTCAGATGCAATCCCTGTCAGACTGAAAACCTCAGTTTTCATTTTTTTCATTTAAGATAAGTAAATAAAAATGCTTAATACTTAATTATAGAAAAACACACTATTAAGATATGTGTATGTTTTGTGCTGTGTCTTTTTTTTTTAACATCTTTATTGGAGTATAATTGCTTTACAGTGTTGTGTTAATTTCTGCTGTATAACAAAGTGAATCAGCTATACATATACATATATCCCCATATCCCCTCCCTCTTGCGTCTCCCTCCCCCCCTCCCTATCCCACCCCTCTAGGTGGTCACAAAGCACCGAGCTGATCTCCCTGTGCTATGCGGTTGCTTCCCACTAGCTATCTGTTTTACATTTAATAGTGTATATATGTCAATTGTGCTGTATCTTCTTGATGCTCTTTCTCTGATGGGAGTGTTTGTATATATTAATGCTGGCTTATTTGGGAAAGCAGAATAGAAGGTTACTGCTTGAAGTGATTTCATTTAACTGTGAAGTTATTTGGAAAAGCAGATAATCTTCTCACATGCCTGTATCTGAGTTTGTTATTATCAGAATATCAGTATGGGGACCAGGGAAGTCTATTAATCATTTGTTTCTTCTTTCAATGTTCACTCTTAAATTTATATCTCTCCTTATGTGTTAGTTGTTTCAGTCTCCCTTAGACGGTTGCTGAAGTGTAATGCTCTGTGGCTTGAGGGAAAATGTGGAAGGGAGTGAGGGACTCTTCCACCAAGTAGACACAACCTCGGTTTGCTAAAGATTTTCCTCCAACTCTTCACTCTCATCCTTCTTAAATAGGTTTCTACTTGGGTGTCCATGAGGATATGATAAATATTTCTCTTCCTCTGTGAAAC